>NC_061510.1:229094278-229176027 GCF_022539505.1 Lolium rigidum | reverse complement strand
GATATGACAATTTGTGAAGAAGCCCCTTCACAAAGATCATATCAACGACTTGTATACTACAACATGCAGTGGTATGCTGGGTCACCGCATATTCAGAGGTGACATAATCATTCTTAACACTTCTGGACATTGCACAAAGCTACTGAAAGTTAATGGAACAAAGAAATCCATCAAACATAGCAAAACAGGCAATGCGAAATAAAAGGCAGAATCTGTCAAAACAGAACAGTCCGTAAAGACGAATTTTTCTGGGGCACTTAACTTGCTCAGATGAAAATTCTCAAATTGAATGAAAGTTGTGTACATATCTGAGGATCACGCACGTAAATTGGAAGATTTTTCTGAGTTACCTACAGACGGGGCGGCTCAATTTCGTGACAGCAAGAAATCTGTTTCTGCGCAGTAATCCAAATCTAGTATTGACTTTACTATCAAAGACTTTACTTGGCACAACAATGCAATAAAATAAATATAAGGAGAGGTTGCTACAGTAGTAACAACTTCCAAGACTCAAATATAAAACAAAAGTGCAGAAGTAAAATAATGGGTTGTCTCCCATAAGCGCTTTTCTTAACGCCTTTCGCCTAGGCGCGAAAGTGTGAATCAAGTATTATCGAGAGACGAAGCATCAACATCATAATTTGTTCTAATAATAGAATCATAAGGTAACTTCATTCTCTTTCTAGGGAATTGTTCCATACCATTCTTAAGAGGAAATTGATATTTCATATTACCTTCCTTCATATCAATGGTAGCACCAACAGTTCGAAGAAAAGGTCTTCCCAATATAATGGGACAAGATGCATTGCATTCAATATCCAAGACAACAAAATCAACGGGGACAAGGTTATTGTTAACCATAATGCGAACATTATCAATCCTCCCCAAAGGTTTCTTTATAGCATTATCAGCAAGATTAACATCCAAATAACAATTTTTCAATGGTGGCAAGTCAAGCATATCATAGATTTTCTTAGGCATAACGTAAATACTTGCACCAAGATCACATAAAGCATTACAATCAAAATCATTGACCCTCATCTTAATGATAGGCTCCCAACCGTCTTCTAACTTCCTAGGAATAGAGGTTTCAAGTTTTAGTTTCTCTTCTCTAGCTTTTATGAGAGCATTTATAATATGTTTTGTAAAGGCCAAATTTATAGCACTAGCATTGGGACTTTTAGCAAGTTTTTGTAAGAACTTTATAACTTCAGAGATGTGGCAATAATCAAAATCTAAACCATTATGATCTACAGTAATGGAATCATTGTCCCCAATATTTTGAAAAATTTCAGCAGTTTTATCACAAAAAGTTTCAGCAGTTTTAGTAGTCTGAGGCAATTTTGCACGCTTTGCACTAGGAGTAGAAACATTGACAACACCAATTATTTTACCATTGATAGTAGGAGGTGTAGCAACATGTGAAGCATTATCATTACTAGTGGTGGTAATAGTCCAAACTTTAGCTACATTATTCTCTTTAGCTAGTTTTTTGTTTTCTTCTCTTTCCCACCTAGCATGCAATTCAGCCATCAATCTAATATTTTCATTAATTCGAACTTGGATGGCGTTTGTTGTAGTAACAATTTTATTATCATTATCCTTATTAGGCATAACTTTCAAATTTAAAAGATCAACATCAGAGGCAAGTCTATCAACCTTAGAAGCAAGAATATCAATTTTATCAAGCTTTTCTTCAACAGATTTGTTAAAAGCAGCTTTGTGTACTAATAAATTATTTAAGCATGGCTTCAAGACCAGGGGTACACTCCTATTATTGTTGTAAGAATTCCCATAAGAATTACCATAACCATTACCATTAGCGGAAGGATATGGCCTATAGTTGTTACCAGAATTATTCCTATAAGCATTGTTGTTGAAATTATTATTTTTAATGAAGTTCACATCAACATGTTCTTCTTGGGCAACCAATGAAGCTAAAGGAACATTATTAGGATCAACATTAGATCTACCATTCACAAGCATAGACATAATAGCATCAATCTTATCACTCAAGGAGGAGGTTTCTTCAACAGAATTTACCTTCTTACCTTGTGGAGCTCTTTCCGTGTGCCATTCAGAGTAATTTACCATCATATCATCAAGAAGCTTTGTTGCCGCCCCCAAAGTGATGGACATAAAGGTACCTCCAGCAGCTGAATCCAATAGGTTCCGTGAAGAAAAATTCAGTCCTGCATAAAATGTTTGGATGATCCTCCAAGTAGTCAGTCCATGGGTAGGGCAATTCTTTACCAAAGATTTCATTCTCTCCCATGCTTGAGCAACATGTTCATTATATAATTGCTTAAAATTCATTATGATACTTCTCAAAGATATAATTTTAGCGGGAGGATTATATCTACCAATAAAAGCATCCTTACATTTAGTCCATGAATCAATACTATTTGTAGGCAAAGATAGCAACCAATCTTTAGCTCTTCCTCTTAAGGAGAAAGGAAACAATTTTAATTTTATAATGTCACCATCTACATCCTTATACTTTTGCATTTCACATAGTTCAACAAAATTATTAAGATGGGCAGCAGCATCATCGTAACTAACACCAGAAAATTGCTCTCTCATAACAAGATTCAGTAAAGCAGGTTTAATTTCAAAGAATTCTGATGTAGTAGCAGGTGGAGCAATAGGTGTGCATAAGAAATCATTATTATTTGTGCTAGTGAAGTCACACAACTTAGTATTCTCAACAGTACCCATTTTAGCAGTAGTAAATAAAGCAAACTAAATAAAGTAAATGCAAGTAACTAATTTTTTGTGTGTTTTCAATATGGAGAACAAGACAGTAAATAAAGTAAAACTAGCAACTAATTTTTGTGTGTTTTTTATATAAGAGCAAACAAAGCAGTAAATAAAATAAAACAAAGCAAGACAAAAACAAAGTAAAGAGATTGGATGTGGGAGACTCCCCTTGCAGCGTGTCTTGATCTCCCCGGCAACAGCGCCTGAAACTCGTCTTGATGGCGTGTAAGACACACGTCCGTTGGGAACCCCAAGGGGAAGGTGTGATGTGTACAGCGACAAGTTTTCCCTCAGTAAGAAACCAAGGTTATCGAACCAGTAGGAGTCAAGGAACACATGAAGGTTGTTGGTGGCGGAGTATAGTGCGGCGCAACACCAGGGATTCCGGCGCCAACGTGGAACCTGCACAACACAATCAAAGTACTTTGCCCCAACGTAACAGTGAGGTTGTCAATCTCACCGGCTTGCTGTAAACAAAGGATTAGATATATAGTGTGGAAGATTATGTTTGTTTGCGAAGAACAGTAAAGAACAAGTATTGCGATGAGATTGTATTTCAGATGTAAAGAATGGACCGGGGTCCACAGTTCACTAGTGGTGTCTCTCCGATAAGAAATAGCATGTTGGGTGAACAAATTACAGTTGGGCAATTGACAAATAAAAAAGGCATAACAATGCACATACATATATCATGATGAGTACTATGAGATTTAATCAGGGCATTACGACAAAGTACATAGACCGCTATCCAGCATGCATCTATGCCTAAAAATTCCACCTTCAGGTTATCATCCGAACCCCTTCCTGTATTAAGTTGCAAACAACAAACAATTGCATTAAATATGGTGCGTAATGTAATCAACACAAATATCCTTAGACAAAGCATTGATGTTTTATCCCTAGAGGCAACAACACATCCACAACCTTAGAACTTTCTGTCATTGTCCCAGATTCAATGGAGGCATGAACCCACTATCGAGCATAAATACTCCCTCTTGGAGTCACAAGTATCAACTTGGCCAGAGCCTCTACTAGCAATGGAGAGCATGCAAGAACATAAACAACATATATGATAGATTGATAATCAACTTGACATAGTATTCAATATTCATCGGATCCCAACAAACACAACATGTAGCATTAGAAATAGATGATCTTGATCATGATAGGCAACTCACAAGATCTAACATGATAACACAATGAGGAGAAGACAACCATCTAGCTACTTCTATGGACCCATAGTCCAGGGGTGAACTACTCACACATCGATCCGGAGGCGATCATGGCGATGAAGAGACCTCCGGGAGATGATTCCCCTCTCCGACAGGGTGCCGGAGGCGATCTCCCGAATCCCCCGAGATGGGATTGGCGGCGGCGGCGTCTCTGGAAGGTTTTCCGTATCGTGGCTCTCGGTACTGGGGTTTTCGCGACGAAGGCTTTAAGTAGGCGGAAGGGTAGGTTTAGGGGCGGCACGAGGGCCCCACACAACAGGGCGGCACGACCCCACCCTTGGCCGCGCGGCCCTAGCGTGGCGGCGCCTCGTCGCCCCACTTCGTTTCCCTTTCGGTCTTCTGGAAGCTTCGTGGAAAAATAAGACCCTGGGCGTTGATTTCGTCCAATTCCGAGAATATTTCCTTTGTAGGATTTCGAAACCAAAAACAGCAGAAAACAAGCAATCGGCTCTTCGGCATCTCGTCAATAGGTTAGTGCCGGAAAATGCATAATAATGACATATAATGTGTATAAAACATGTGATTATCATCATAAAAGTAGCATGGAACATAATAAATTATAGATACGTTTGAGACGTATCACCCACTTCATGAAAACCATCAAGGAAGTAGAGATGATGACCTTGTGCCTGAAGTGAGGGACTGCTGCTTCATGTGACATTCTTCGACTTTGCTAGAAGTGTTGCATGGGAGACAAATGAAGGACTTGAAGGAAGACTTCGATGCGGATCGCACAACACCCGAAGATACACCGAAGGAGTAGAATAGAAACTTGATGCATCCAATATAGAAATAGACTAGACCACCATTAGTTCTCTTATTATTTAAACAACACTGGCATAAAAAAAAGTACTGATCTTACCAAATTGAGGTGTGATCATACTATTTTGTTTGAACCATGTTGCTTGATGCTTGTTAGATGATTGTTGTTTGCCGAATTGCCTTGATCTGATGCGTTTGGGTAGGAAATCTTCTTTAGATCTCTCCATCTATTCTTGTCTATACCCAACCCAGAGAATGTTTTCTCGGCAACTTGCCCTGAAGAAAACAGTAGTGAAATCAACCTAGATGTTTCCTATCAGATGAAGAAGCATAGGATGTGAGATACGCAAAACCCTAGTTAAGGATCGATAGAAGTGTTTTCTAAACAATTCAATAATGGGGATTGAAACATTGATTCAATTATTCCATGAAAGTTTATGTAAAAATTGTGAGGTTGACCAAGTGTTAGAATACGAGATTCAATAAATCAAATACGGAGTAATGATTTGGGTGCAGGATGGATTGATCACCATTCCTACTACTCTTATTATTCGCTTTCGTAATATTGACTTTGCGAATCTAGAGAGACATACATACAAAAGAGATATCGGCAAATAAGCCTAAACCCCAGGGTGGATAAATATTATACCCTTATAGTAGGCAAGTGCTGCCAAGCGTAGGGCTACGTTTAGTTTGAAGATCCAACCACTAGTTTAAGGGTAGTGTTTTATCTTAGGTCTCTTTCTATTTGCATCTTACCGTGTCCAAACCCAAACAGATGCCTCTACATCGTGCTCACAACTACAATGACAAAAACGACCCTAAGATGCCACCCACATTACCAGAGTTGATGGGACAAGCTCAGTTGGTTCAGCAGATGACCCAAAGCCTAGTCAGCAGCCACACAAATAATGATTTACCGCCAGAAATGCTGCAATTGTTGGAGTCCCAATCTGAAATGTTGCAGATGATGGCCCATGGCATGACCAACTATAACAACAAAGAGGATGATGTAAACAGACCCTGAGCATGCAAACTATGTGGAGACCTAGGGCATTCACGTGGGGAACATCGGAACCAGTGCCCTAACTGCGATGGAAGCCATCCAACCAAAGAATGCCACACCTATCAGATTACGTGTTTCCTATGTGAGGGAGTCAATCATGTCCCCGCTCAATGCCACCTCTACCCCATAGTGCAAGAAATGAGTGTACAAGTCAGGGATGGAATGTGTCAGTCTATGAGAAATATCCATGAAGGTAGGTCCAAGATGAAGGAAGAAGTTGAAATCAAGACCCAGGAAGCGGCACACACTGTCACCACCAAGTGTTGTTATACATGTGGGGGAGAAGAACATTTATCAAAGAACTGCTCTAGAAAGCGAGAAAGGTTCCCCACATTTAAGGTGGAATATGAAGACCAGGAACTAGAAGATCTCTTAGCCTTGGAGAGACCCAAAAGGAAGAAAAATCACCACCACTCTAAGGAGAAGGAAATTAGACACTTGTTGTGTTGCTATTGCAAAGAACCAGGGCATTATGCATCAAAGTGCCTAGAAAAGAAGAAGAAGAAGAACAAAGCAGAGGAGCAGAGAGTAGAAAATGGAAGCACGAAGAAACGCATAAGAGACCTCAGCCACATCACATGTTTCAAATGTGGCAACAAGGGTCACTACGCGGATAAGTGCACAGAGAAATTACTTCTGTAAGCCACCAAAAATTACGAGAGGCCATCTAGTCAGTTTTTCTTTTAAGGGTGGTAGCACCCATGCCTATCTGGAACCCAAAACTTTCTAACCTTTCTCAAATCTCGAGGACGAGATTTCTTTTAAGGGTGGTAGTCTCTCGCATCCCGAAATTTTCCAGATTTCGAAATGTAAAATAAAAATGAATTTAATGCTTGATTGTTTGAACTTGATTGAAAATCCACAAAGAATTAAAACTTTTTGGAGTTTTTAAAACGTATTTTCCAAACTATTGGTTTCTAAATACTTTTGGTTTCAAGTATTTTCAAAATCAAACATATAGATCAAATGTATATAATAATCATTTTAATTTCACAAAGGGATATTAAAAGGGTTTTGCAAAATGGAGTTTTCGTAAACCATAGTTTCAAAATATTTTATAATCAATACTCTATTTTCTTCGGAGGTTTTGAAATTTATAAAATATTTTATTTTTGAGAAAACCTTAAACCCCCAAAAGGCACTATAGCCACATAGACATATATGTCAAATTTTGTTTTTATAAAGTTTATAACTTGTCCCAAATTTAGTCTCATATTGAAGTATTTTTTATAACGAATCCAACGGTACCTTATTTGCATTTTTTTCGATTTTATTTGAAGCCCCAAAATATATTTCCAATTTCAGTATAATAAAAACCAGAATCGGGCCGGCCAGCCGAGCCGACCGGCCCAGCATGACGACCCAGCGCCCGCTCGGCCCAGCGCCCCCAGCCCACCCGGCCTCCCTTGCCCCAGCATTTTTTTTTCTTGGCCGCACCCTGGCCCAACACACCCACGTCACCAGCCCATCTCAACTCCTCAGCATGCCACGGCCCGGCGCAGCCACGCGCGCAGCGCATCTGCCTTTTTTTTTTTTTCCTTTTCCCTTTCTTTTAGTCCCACTACAGCCTATAAAAAGGACCCCAAAGGCAGCCTCAATCACACCAGCATCCGGCGCCTCCTCTCTCCCAGCGCACAGCTTTGCAGCGCTGCCGCTTCTCTCGCCACGCACACACGACGCAATATTCACAAAGCTATTTGGGAAACGCTACGACTCGACGCATCCCTCGTCCGGTAATTAATCTATTTCCGCTCTTTTTACGTAGATTATGGTACGCAACTTTGTAATTTTATTTTCTTAGATCTACATCTCCGTTTAGAATAGTGGTTTTTCCGTTAACTTTGTAATTAGATCCTCTACAACTTTTATGTAGGAAGTTTTTCCATCCGAGCAACTTGTTCGGACAACTTTTCGTACACCATTAGAACTGTAACCACTTAGGTCTAGTTTTGTAAAATCCATATCTTGAGTTATGCACGTCGGATTTCGACAAACCCTATACCGTCGGAATCAGCAAATCACATAGATCATGTTAGAGATGTTGCGTGGCAGTTTCGCCCACCTTATCTTCGCGGTACCCCTTTGTTCCGCAACATCATCTATAAAATAAATACTACCAACTTTTTTCGAGAGATTCTTTTGGCCATTCGCTTGTAATGGAATTCTCTACAACTTTCGTGTAGAAAGTTCTTCCATCCGGATAACTTCTTCTAAGAGCATCTCCACTCGTCCCCCCGAAACGAAACGAAAGCGCGGGAAATACCGAGGAAACTTCCCGCGCGTCTGGTGGCCCCAACATGTCGGCGAGAGAAACCGATCGTCGTCCTCATCGCATCGTCTTCCGCGCGCTGTAAAAGCCTGCCGCCGGTCTGCATTCACCGGCCTCGCGGCGAGTTAATATCGTCGTCTTCCGCGCACGCATCGTCTTCCGCGCGCACTAAAGGCTGCCGCCGGTCAGCTCGCCGCGGACGCGTCGCATTCCACGCGGCATTAATCCCGCGCCTATATACGCCGCTCCGCTCGCCGCGAGGCGTACCCCGTGCTCCACTCTCCCTCCACTCTCCCTCTACTCTCCCGATGGCGTTCTACGACGACGACGGCGCAGCCAACAACGGCTTCCCCCGCCGGTCGCTCCACGCGTGGGAGGGGCACCTCCTCCACCAGGCGGGGTACCCCTGCCCGCCGGACACGAGGCCTCCCGGTGGCGGGTGGCGGCTTAGTGCTGGCGGCGTACCAATCCCGCCGCCGCCTCATGGCCACGCCCTCGACGTCGCCATCGAGGAGGCGCGGATGACCTTGACGGATGAGGAGCGCGCCGAGCCACACCACCACCCCGACAACTACACGGCGTGGAACTCGTACTTCCTGCGGCGTTGGGAGCGAGAGCTCGCCTCCTACGACGGCCCGCCGCCTCCGCCTCCGCGCAACAACGCCGCGGGCCGCCGACGTTGGTGGAGCGCGCCGGGCCGGACACTCGAGGCCGTCCTCGAGCACATCGAGGGCGGCAACTTCCCGGTGCTCACGATGCCCCCTCCATCGAGGGCATCGGCGAGCCGCCGCCGGGGAAACGTCTGGCAGCCACGGCGCATGGCTTCCAGGTCGTCGTCTTCCGGATCGGCACCGAGGTCATCCTTGGCGCCGGTGAAGAGGGAGGAGGCAACGTCGCCTTCGACGCCGGTGCGCGTCAAGAAGGAGCCGGCGTCTCCGTCGCCGACCAGAGGGCGCAGCAGCGGCGCCCTCGTCATCCGCGACCAGCCTTCCGCGCCGCGCAGCGGCCGGAAGAAGACGAAGAAAGAGGCCGCCGCAAACCAGCTCGCCGAGGAGGAGGCGAAGCGCGCGGAGGACGCCGCGATGGCGGAGGCGATCGTCAGGTCGGCCGAAGGACATGGAGCGAGGAGAAGCGCGCGGACGACGCCGCACCGGACCGGGCCGAGCGCGGCCGGGAGCGCGAGGAGGCGGAGCAGCAGCGGCGGCTGCTGGACCTTGCCGCCGCACGCCAACTCGCCGCCCGCGCCGCTCCAACCGCCAACGACGATGTCGCGCGCTACCGCCGTCCTGCGATACCTCCATCCAGCGTCGCTGTCCCCGTCGTCGACCTCGAGTCCTCCGACGACGAATGGTACAAGCCATCCCCGGGGTGGGGAGACGCCGGCCAGGGCAGCAGCAGCCAGGCCGCGCAGCCGAAGGTCAATGACGACGGCTCCGACGACGACGGCGGCGACTACACGGTGTTCTACCGCCATTTCGGCATGTAGAGCGCCGTGTTTGAAAATTAGCATTTGAATTCCCCTAGCCGAATTCGAAATATAGTCGAATTCGGCCTCTATGTATGAACTCCGCCCGTTATATAATAAATATCATTAAATTTAGTCTATATTCACCCGTTTTTAGCCGTAGTTTGTCAAGTTTCCGTTTTTTAAATTCGCATCGTCGACTTCGCCTGGGCACGTGGCTGGGAAACTACTACTCCCCACGTCAAATCTTCCTCCAATCCGGACGAAAATTTCGCCGGATTTGGGCGTGGGGAGCGCCAACGAGTGGGGATGCTCTAATGACTTTTCGCGAAAAGTGCAGTCCTATGACTGGCTTCGACATAGTTTGTTTAGCCAATTTGATCCTTATGATCATACCCATCTTCCAGGACTAGTTATAATTCTTTATGATGTTCCATTATCACATCTCTCCACAACACATTATTCTAGTCCATATTATTGAAGTAATAATTGAGATATTTGAGTAAAGTGTGACATGTCCTAGTTTAGATTTTCACCTTGCTTTAGTAGGGTGGAGATACTCCACCCCATATCACATGTGATGAACCTTTGTTATCCATTAGGCTCCGCAAACCAAATCCAGATATCATTCATGCCTATACAATCTCATATTCAACCCTTCCACTTAGTTCGAACTATTCAACTTTCAAATGAGTTACTTGAGTAGTTCGATATATCATTAGTTCATTTCCAATGCTATGTGTGACCTTGTGCTACTCTGATAAGTGTTGTCACACTATATCAATTGCATAAGCCTTGCTTTACAGTACTTCATCAATAGTACCATCGTCTAAAATATTTGAATCACTTTGCAAATATTCAAATTCAAATATGAGAATTTGAGTATATATCCTTTATCGATTTCTATAATCCCTTCTCAACATGATTCTTTTGTGAAGGTGAAACTTATGACCCCATCCGCACCAATGCCACTAGACACTTTACCTTGAACCAATATCGTGTCTATCTAGATTCATTTTCATTCACTCCTTTGACTTAGCTTAAAACTATTCAACTTACAAATGAGTAAATTGAGTAATTCTATTGTTTATACCCAAGCCTATGTGTAGTTTTTACTATTTTGAGTAATTGTTGTCGCACTTATTCAATAGTATTGTTGTTGAACTATTTGTCACTTATGTGATTCAATTCACATGAGCCGTTTCAAATTCTTTTCATTCTCTTGTAAAACATAAAGACTCTTCAATTATATCTTGGATAATCCATCTCTTTCTAATCATGTGACTTTCCTTCCAAACTCTCACAGCCATATCCTGCAAGCCAAACCTCATGTCACACCTTAGTACCATAGAGCGATTTCGGATTGTTGTCTTGTTTGATTATGATGTTGTTGTTGTTGAATGGTGTGTTTATGTTGTAGTCTGTACGGAGAGGCACGTATTTTGATTAAGAGAAGTGAACGCGCTTCGACTACCAAAAAGGCAAGTGACATTCAATTTCCTACCTATTTTGTTATGCATTAGTGTTTTTCTCAAACTAGTATGCATGGTAGGATTTTGTTTTCGAAAGTTATGCTATGCTTATAAATCCTAGTAGTGTGTAGTCACCCGAACCCTTGCTAGGATTCTTAGTGTGCCTAGCAATACCAAAGTGCCACCGCTGATTTTCGAATTTATTTGGATTGTGAGTATTGAGAATTAAAATTAACAACTTTAATGAATCACCCGGGTGGATTGGTTGTGTGGTGGGCGGCTGCTCGGGGCTCGACCCTGTAGTAACCGAGTGGCGAGTGGGTACCTGAGAGTGCGCATTTGAATAGTGGTTGCCCTAGACTGCACCCCTGGTTTTCACCAGGGTATCGTGCGGGGGTTTATTATCTTTAATGGTTTTAAGCCTGTGAGTTTCAATTGTGGATGGCCACCCAGGATTAAAGATATTACTATGTCGTCCATGTTTTAGATAGCTTCCAGTGCAGCCTTATGGTATTATGGGCTCTGCCGGGATTAAGTAAGTTGTGAGGTCCAACTTGTCAGTTAGACAGTGGGTGGAGGCGACGGCCAAGGGAACGAGTCTAGCTAATATGGTTGAAACCTTCTTCTGAAAGATCTTGTCTCATTCTTCTCTTGGGAAGGGTGGGTCGTAAGGTGAAAGTGCACAACCTCTCGAGAGTAAACCTAAGATCTTAGCCGTGTCCCCGGTTACGGACAATTTGAGCTTTCTAGGCAGGGCGGAAGAATCTCATCACCTTTTCAGAATAAGTTAAAATTTGAGTAGCAATTGTCGGATAGTACATGGGAGATGTAACCATGATACTGTTTATGACATCAGTTAGAGTTTTGTAAATGTTTTTGCTTTGAAATAAAATGTAGGATAAAATTGGCTTTATGCAAATTTGCCTAAACTCCACTTGCCAAATATCATGTAGATAGACATGCCCAAAACAGCCACATATAAGTGTCATTTGCCAGTACATCATTGTACTGACCTCCATTCGTGGGGCTGCATATTCAAACGTGCAGGTTCGTCTGAGGAGGATTACTAGGTAGGATCTCGAGTCTACATTCCAACATGTCTGCCTGAGGCACATGAAGATGATGAAGGCTCATTGATGATTTACATTTCCGCTGTGTTTATTCTGAACAATTTTGTTGAGCTAGTCCATGTGACTATGCAATTTGTAAGGTTTTATTGTACCCTCTGGATCAACGATGTAGTAATTTGATACTATTGCAATGATTACTATATTTTGTAATGTGTGTGCTATCAGTGATCCCGGGAATAGCACTATACACAGGTATCTTGCCTTTATTAAAAGGTAGGATTCTACAGCTTGGGGATGCCCCCGTGGTTCATCCCTCCATATTTCAAGAAGACTCAAGCATCAAAGCTTGGGGATGCCCAAGGCATCCCCTTCTTCATCAATAACTTATCAGGTCACCTCTAGTAAAACTATATTTTAATTCTGATGAGGTCTAAGACCCCGTGTGTGGCCCGATCTCGCGGATTGACTTCGAAACCAAGGGATGAGATGGGAGAACGCGAGGAACACGAAGAACACGACGAGCACGAGGAACTCCGAGACTCACGCACGCACACCAACCCGATACACCCGATGCTTACCTCCGTGGCTCGATGGACCACGCCAATAGAATCTCCGAGGAAGAGGCACGTGGCAGAATTCCCGGAGAGAGATTGGGGTTGGAGAGGAAGAGCTTGGTGAAAGAGAGAGAGTAACTAGTACTAGAATCTCCTTCAACAAGATCAAAGTCAACAACCAAGGTGCCTTGATTACAGAGGGATGATACCCAAGGGAGACTAAGCTCAAAGGTAGGTTTGAGTTCAAAACAAGTCTAAGGGGTAAAGGGGATGTACAGGGTACTTATATAGAGATACAAGACGACACGGGCCGAAAAGGTACAAGTGAAACCGGTTCGGGCCGAAAAGGCATCTTTAGTCGGGCAGGCCGGTCAGGAGGCCGGTCAGACCGGACCTGGGACCGGACAGGCCGGTCGGCGACCGGGCCCTGGACCGGGCTGCAACCGGGCGGGGTGCCGGGGTTACTCGGATGGCGCCGGATGGCACCGGTTGAGAGGCCGGTCCGGGACCGGATGGCCCGGTCAGAGGCCGGTCAACCGGATTCTGGACCGGCCGACCATCTTTTCTTCCTTGCGTTCTTCGGTCGACTTCCGGTCCAACTCCATGTCCATCTTCATGACCAGCTGCTCCTCTCCTCCTCTTGACCATGGCATGTCCTCCTCTCCGGTGTCTTGATGCGCCTTGTACCTAATGACACATAGCACATCGGCATGAGGTAGCATTCCATCCAAAGGGGTATCAAGATCAAGGGTGGTGAGGAGAGAGTTCACCTTATCATGTAGCGCTTTAATTCGAGCCCGAGTCATCGCTCCACTTGGGGGACTAGTTGGTCTTGATGTAGTGTCGTCGGTGAGCGGGGCTACATCATCTCCCCCCCCCCCTTGGGAAAGAGTCATCCTCGACTCGTGGTCTTCCTCATCTCCATGATAGGGTGACAAGTCGGAGATATTGAACGTGTTGCTCACCAAGTACTTGGAGGTCGGGATGTCGATGACGTAGACGTTGTTGTTGATGCGTTTCAGGACCTTGAAGGGTCCATCTCCTCTTGGCTTGAGCTTTGAGTTGCGTTCATGAGGGAACCGTTCCTTCCGGAGGTGGATCCAAACGAGGTCTCCTTCTTGAAATATTCGTTCCTTCTTCTTGGCGTTGAGGCGGTTAGCTTGACGAAGCACATGTTCTTGTATTGTTGCTCTTGTTTCTTCATGTAGTTTCTTCATGGCGACGGTGCGCTTGTCGAAGTCCATGTTCGTCCTCTCATGAAGGGGGAGTGGTAGTATGTCGAGTGCCGTAGGAGGTTCGAAGCCGTAGACGACCATGAAAGGGCTCCGTGATGTTGTCTTGTGCTTGGCTCGATTGTAGGCGAACTCCGCATGCGGAAGGCACTCTTCCCATGACTTCAAGTTTTTCTTCACGAGTATGCGTAGAAGAGTTGAGAGGCTTCTATTGACCACTTCCGTTTGTCCGTCCGTTTGCGGGTGGGAGGATGATGAGAATAGGAGCTTCACTCCAAACTTTGCCATGAGTGACTTCCATAGATAGCTCATGAATTTGACGTCTCGATCCGACACAATGCTTGCCGGTACTCCGTGAAGGCGGACAATTTCCCTGAAAAACAATGAAGCAATGTGTGAAGCATCATCGGTCTTATGGCAAGGTATGAAGTGTGCCATATTAGAGAACCTATCCACTACCACAAAGATTGAATCATGTCCATATTTGGTGCGAGGCAACCCTAGTACAAAATCCATGCTAATATCCGTACATGGTGCATAAGGTATAGGCAAAGGCGTGTAAAGACCATAAGGATTGGAGGTAGACTTAGCTTGAAGGCATGTCCTGCAACGGTTGCAAAGTCGCTCCACGTCCCGCTTCATCTTTGGACAATAATAGTGAGTGGATAACATCGCAAGTGTCTTGTCCCGACCAAAATGTCCCATAAGGCCACCACCATGTGACTCTTGCAAGAGTAACTTTCGAAGAGAAGACTCGGGAATGCAAATTTTGTTGGCTTTAAACAAGTAGCCTTTGTGCAAATAGAAGTCATCAAATCCTCGGTCAACGGAACACTTCTCAAATATCGGAGCAAAGAAAGAATCGGAAGTATAGAGTTCTTTGATCTCTTCAAGTCCCAAGACATGAAAATCCAAGCGAGTAAGCAAAAGGGTGTTTTTGCGGAAAGAGCATCCGCCACTACATTGTCCTTGCCCTTCTTGTATTTGATTACATATGGGAAGGACTCAATGAACTCAACCCATTTTGCATGACGTTTGTTCAAATTGTGTTGGCTTTTCAAGTACTTCAAAGACTCATGGTCGGAATGAATGATAAACTCTTTTGGCCAAAGATAGTGTTGCCAAACTTCAAGAACACGAACCAAAGCATAGAGCTCCTTGTCATAAATAGGATAGTTGAGGCGTGCGCCATCCAACTTCTCACTATAATATGCCACGGGTTTGCCCTCTTGCATAAGAACACCACCAATACCAAGCCCACTTGCATCACACTCAATCTCAAAAGTTTTGGCAAAATTTGGAAGAACAAGAAGGGGAGCTTCGGTAAGGCGTTTCTTCAACTCATCAAAAGCATTTTGTTGGGCCTTGCCCCAAACAAACGGAACATTCTTCTTGGTAAGCTCATTCAAAGGGCAAGCAATGGTGCTAAAATCTTTCACAAAGCGGCGGTAAAACCCGGCAAGTCCATGGAAGCTTCGGACTTGACCAACATTTGTAGGAGTAGGCCAATTGTGGATGGCCTCTACCTTGGAAGAATCAACTTCAATCCCATTAGCGGAAACCACAAAGCCAAGGAAAACCAATTTGTTTTGAGCAAAGGTGCACTTGGGGAGGTTAGCATAAAGCTTTTCATGACGCAAGATGCACAAGACTTCTCTCACATGTTGCACATGGTCCTCGAGATTTTTGCTATAAATGAGAATGTCATCGAAATAGACAACCACACTCTTGCCAATGAGAGGACGCAAAATGTGATTCATGAGGCGCATGAAAGTTGATGGAGCATTGGAAAGACCAAATGGCATAACAAGCCATTCATATAGACCGAGTTTGGTCTTGAATGCCGTTTTCCATTCATCACCAATTGCCATGCGGATTTGGTGGTAGCCACTACGCAAATCGATTTTAGAGAAAATCGTGGCACCACTAAGCTCATCAAGCATATCATCTAAACGCGGAATAGGATGGCGGTAACGGACGGTAATGGCATTGATGGGGCGACAATCCATACACATCCGTTGCGTCTCATCCGGTTTAGGCACAAGAATCACGGGAACCGCACAAGGGCTAAGGCTTTCGCGAACGTACCCTTTAGCGAGGAGATCTTGTATTTGGCGTTGGATCTCCTTTGTGTCTTCGGGGTTGGTGCGGTAGGCGGCACGGTTTGGAAGCGGAGCGCCGGGTATGAGGTCGATGCGGTGTTCGATGCCTCGAAGTGGTGGTAGTCCATGAGGTAGCTCGTCGGGGAAGACGTCTTGAAACTCCTTCAAAAGAGACAACAAAGACGAAGGAATGTTGGTTAAGTCGTTAGTCGCCGATGATGGTCCCTTGCATATGAGCACATAGTGCAATATGGTGGATGGGTTCTCTTGGAGCTCTCTCCACTCACTCTTGGTGGCTAGAAGGACACTCTTGGACTCACTCATGTATGGCTTGTGGCGCTCACTATCTTTGTGGTGGGTCGCTCCCTCTCCTCTCATCTCACTATGGTGTGTGCGGAGTTGTGCCCTCGCTAAAGCCTTTGCATTATCCGCAATGATTTGGCTAGGAGTCATCGGGCGCAACTCGAACTTCTTGTCGTTGACCTTGAAGGTGTATGTGTTGGAGAGTCCATCATGTATAGCCTTCTTGTCATATTTCCAAGGGCGGCCAAGCAACATGTGGCACACCGTCATGGGTACCACGTCACACTCAATAGTATCCTCATAAGGTCTAATCTTGAAAGTGACGGTGACGGTATGTTGTATCTTGACGTTGCCCTTGTCACTCAACCATTGGATATGGTAAGGGTGAGGATGCTTGCGGAGAGTGAGGTTGAGCTTCTCACACAACTCGGTGCTTGCAAGGTTATGGCAACTTCCACCGTCTATGATGACCTTGATCGACTTGCCACCAATTCCGGCACGGGTTTGGAAGATGTTGCACCGTTGTTCTTCCATATCATGAGGTTGCGTTGTTAGCACCCTTGTGACCACAAGTGAGGGACTTGGGTCATGCTCACATAAGATAGGATCTTCTCCACTTTCTTGCTCATAAGCTTCTTCACTTTCCACGGCGGCTTGCACAAGGGCTTCATATTCATCCTCATCAAGCGTCTCGATATCACCATTCTCCATAGTGATCATGACCTTGGTGTTCTTGCACTCAAACGATTTGTGACCTTGGGTGCCACACTTGAAGCAAGTGACACTAGATGGTCCCGTGGATGCCTTAGAGGAAGCGGTGGAGGAGACCGTTTGCTTCATGCGACTTTGGATAGTCGGTTTCTTGGATGTTGTAGAGGACACGTCGGCCTTGGCACTTGTAGCATGAGGAGTTGATGTAGTAGGAGGAGTCGATGTAGCGAGCTTGGAGGAGAAATAGGTCTTGGCCTTGGAGTACTTGATGTCCTCAATCACTTGGCGCTCGGCCTTCGACGCTTGATGGACCAACTCAACCATGTTGGAGTATGGTTGGAACTCGACGATCCTTTTGATGGGGTAATTGAGGTCATTGAAGAAACGAGCAATGGTTTGGTCCTCGGACTCTTGGATGTTGGCTCGCATCATAGTGAGCTCCATCTCCTTGTAGAACTCCTCAATGGTCTTGGTGCCTTGCTTCAACTTTTGGAGCTTGTTGAAGAGGTCGGTCATGTAGTGCGTGGGGACAAAGCGAGCATGCATCTCTTTCTTCATTTCTTCCCAAG
Source organism: Lolium rigidum (assembly GCF_022539505.1). Classification (NCBI taxonomy): domain Eukaryota; kingdom Viridiplantae; phylum Streptophyta; class Magnoliopsida; order Poales; family Poaceae; genus Lolium; species Lolium rigidum. The sequence continues at coordinate 229,158,460 of NC_061510.1, read as the reverse complement.
TGTCAATTGGAGGTTCACCCTTCTCTTCTCGAAGAGTGAGGACTTGCTCCCACCAAGTGTTGGCGTAGTCCTCGAACTCAAGAGACGCCATAGCCACCTTCTTGGCACCGGAGTAGTTGTGGATGCGGAATATCTTGTCAACCTTGAGTGCCCATGAGAGGTAGGCCTCGGCATCTTCTTCTCCCTTGAACTTTGGCATGGTGAACTTGAGTCTTCCAAACATGTTCTCTTCATCCTCTAAGTTTCTTCGACGAGGAGGGGCACCTTCATCTCTTGCGGCTTGAGGAGGAATAGGAGGTCTTCTACGGCCAACCATAGCATTGGGTTGGCGTTGGAGGTGCACACTTGCTTCACTTGGTTCACGGTGAGGATGTGGTTGAAGATCTTGTCGTGGTTGTGGACGATGCTCGATGTTGGGTCTCTCATCTTGATCATGGTGTGGGTCTCCTCTTCCACGTTGGTCATGGCGAGGATGATTGCGGAGATCACGCCTCGGTTGGTCTTGATGTCCATGGCCTTGAGCATCACCATGTGGCTCCATGTTGTGGAAGACGTTGTCATGTGGGTGGCCGTCACGCCCATGGTGGGCATGGCGATCCGGTTGAGGACGATCTTGTGGAGGACGTTCTTGTGGACGAGCATGGCGATGGATTTCTCCTCGCCTAGAGTTGGAGCGAGAGTCTTCATGACGAGCATGTGAGCGATGAGGTCGAGGATGGTCTTCATGCCTTGAGGAGGAGCTTGAGGACGAACGGTGACCATGAGAGTAGTAATCTTGTGACGAGCTTGATGATGAAGAAGTAGAGCGGTGTCGGTGATGACGACCCAAGTTGGTGATGGCGCGCTCGAGGCTATCCATGCGCCGCTCCATGTTCGCATCATTGGCCGCCATTTGGCCATTCAAGTTGTCCGTAGCTTCGCGAAGGAGAGCCAAGTCTTGGTTCACAACGGAGAAGTTGTGTGCCACTTCATCGTATTGCTCATCGATGCGTGTCTCGAAGAGTGTGAGTTGCTCCTTGAACTCTTGTCGTTGTGTCCATAGGTTGTGTTGAGTAGCCAACCTCTCGGTGTTGCGAGAGGACTTCTCCATCCCTTGCATCATCTCCGCTCCTATCCATGATGTAAAGACAAGAACTATGTTGTGTATGTTAGTGGAAGGAGACTACCTCGCACTCTTACCAAGGTAAGATAGTATTGAGGCAATCCACCAAGTCAAAAGCAAGATCAAGTGTATCGGGGACACACGCAAAACCACACGCAAAAGCTAGCAAATATGGTGTTAGGCGAGTGTTGTGGAAAGCCAAAAGACAAATCCAAGATCGAGTATGTTGTTAAAAGTGGGTAAGGTCCAAAAATCCAAATGTCAATGTGAAGATCACTATAAACACGGAAAAAGTTGTGGAACACACACACGAGATAAGCGGGGTTAGTGCAACCTAAAGTGAGCGGAAAAGTGTATGTACAGATGCTCGGTGTCACACTAACACAAGGAGAGGCAAAGCTTTGGTTGCAAAAGGAGAGACAACTAGATTCACACGTGACCTCTCTTCTCGTATCTCTCTTTGCTTAAAAGCTTTTTCTCTTTTGTATATGGTGGCACTTGCACTCGTTTGTATCTTTGGTGGCACTTGGACACTTTTGTATGTATGGGCATATGGATGTATGGATGTATGGATGTATGGTGCTACTCGCACTCTTTTTGTGTTTTTGGGGCTTTTTCACGCACTATGTTAGCGTTAGTCTCGCTTTTGCTATCTTGCCACACGAGTGTTTTCTTGGATGCCTTACTCGACGCGACACACACACCTCACAATGCGGGGCCACGTGCAATGTCTCGCAACACTAGACAAGCAATGCTCGATGGGATAGATCGCAAAAGGAAGAGGGGTTACAAGGTGAAAGCTGCAAGTTATACCTGCGATGGTGGTGGTGGTGGTGGTGGTGGTGGTGGAGATCGCCGGAAGTCGAGCTCGAAGGAGGGCGCGAAGATGCGCCCGGTCTGGGGCCCGGTTGGACCGGATCCTGGACCGGCCTGTCCGGTTGCCGCCCGGTCGACCGGGTTCTGGGCTGGCTCGGCCGGTCGTGGGTCCGGTTGACCGGGTGCTCAACCGGGTTTCACGATTTGGAGCTTTTCTCTCTCCTGTTCTTCCCCAAACCAAAACCAAATCGACCAAAACGAAGGGAAACGATGGAATTGGAGGCTCAAAGTTGGGGAAATAGTAGATCATGCACAACAACACCAGATCCACGGACCAAAACCACTCAAAACGCAACCAAATCACAGATCGGTCAAGAGGCAAATTGGGGCTATTTTTTGGGGATTTTTTTGGAAAATTTTCTAGAAACGAAATCGGGTGGGTGGAGGGTCAAATCCGCGGTAACCAAGAGCTGCTGATACATATGATGAGGTCTAAGACCCCGTGTGTGGCCCGATCTCGCGGATTGACTTCGAAACCAAGGGATGAGATGGGAGAACGTGAGGAACACGAAGAACACGACGAGCACGAGGAACTCCGAGACTCACGCACGCACACCAACCCGATACACCCGATGCTTACCTCCGTGGCTCGATGGACCACGCCAATAGAATCTCCGAGGAAGAGGCACGTGGCGAGAATTCCCGGAGAGAGATTGGGGTTGGAGAGGAAGAGCTTGGTGAAGAGAGAGAGTAACTAGTACTAGAATCTCCTTCAACAAGATCAAAGTCAACAACCAAGGTGCCTTGATTACGAGAGGATGATACCCAAGGGAGACTAAGCTCAAAGGTAGGTTTGAGTTCAAAACAAGTCTAAGGGGTAAAGGGGATGTACGGGGTACTTATATAGAGATACAAGACGACACGGGCCGAAAAGGTACAAGTGAAACCGGTTCGGGCCGAAAAGGCATCTTTAGTCGGGCAGGCCGGTCGGGAGGCCGGTCGGACCGGACTCGGGACCGGACAGGCCGGTCGCCGACCGGGCCCTGGACCGGGCTGCAACCGGGCGGGGTGCCGGGGTTACTGGATGGCGCCCGGATGGCACCGGTTGAGAGGCCGGTCTGGGACCGGATGGCCCGGTCAGGAGGCCGGTCAACCGGATTCTGGACCGGCCGACCATCTTTTCTTCCTTGCGTTCTTCGGTCGACTTCCGGTCCAACTCCATGTCCATCTTCATGACCAGCTGCTCCTCTCCTCCTCTTGACCATGGCATGTCCTCCTCTCCGGTGTCTTGATGCGCCTTGTACCTAATGACACATAGCACATCGGCATGAGGTAGCATTCCATCCAAAGGGGTATCAAGATCAAGGGTGGTGAGGAGCGAGTTCACCTTATCATGTAGCGCTTTAATTCGAGCCCGAGTCATCGCTCCACTTGGGGGACTAGTTGGTCTTGATGTAGTGTCATCGGTGAGCGGGGCTACATCATCTCCCCCCCCCCCCTTGGGAAAGAGTCGTCCTCGACTCGTGGTCTTCCTCATCTCCATGATAGGGTGACAAGTCGGAGATATTGAACGTGTTGCTCATATCATTAGGTGAATGATGTGATGGACACACCCATAGTAAGCATAGCATGAGATCAAGTCATTAAGTTCAACTTGCTATAAGCTTTCGATACATAGTTACCTAGTCCTTCGACCACGAGATCATGTAAATCACTTACACCGGAAGGATGCTTTGATTACATCAAACGCCATTGTGTAAATAGGTGGTTATAAAGATGGGATTAAGTATTCGGAAAGTGTGAGTTGAGGCATATGGATCAAGAGTGGGATTTGTCCATCCCGATGACGGATAGATATACTCTGGGCCCTCTCGGTGGAATGTCGTCTTATTAGCTTGCAAGCATGTGACTAGGTCACAAGAGATGACATACCACGGTACGAGTAAAGAGTACTTGTCGGTAACGAGGTTGAACTAGGTATGGAGATACCGATGATCGAACCTCGGACAAGTAAAGTATCGCGTGACAAAGGGAATCGGTATTTTATGTAAATGGTTCTTTCGATCACGAAGTCATCGTTGAATATGTGGGAGTGATACGTCTCCAACATATCTATAAGTGCTTATGTTCCATGCTAGTTTTATGACAATACATATTGTTTTATTCATACTTTATATAATTTTGATGCATTTTCCGGTACTAACCTACTAACAAGATGCCGAAGCGCCAGCTCCTGTTTTCTGCTGTTTTTGTTTTCAGAAATCCTACACAGGGAATATTCTCGGAATTGGACGAAACAAAAGCCCACGGCCCTACTTTCCACGGAGGGTTCCAGAACATCGAAGAAGAGTCGGAGACGGCCAGCAGGGGGCCCACCCCATAGGGCGGCGCGGCCAGGCCCCTGCCGCGCCCAGGTGTGGGGAGGGAGCCCCCTGGCTCCTCCGAGGCCGCCCTTCCGCCTATATATTCTCCTAGATGCGAAAACCCTAAAATATCAAGTCATATTCCACGAAGAGTTCCGTAGCCGCCGCCATCGCGAAGACAAGTTTTGGGGGACAGAATCTCTGTTCCGGCACGCCGCCGGGACGGGGAAGTGCCCCCGGAATCCATCTCCATCGCCTTCTTCATCGCCGTTGCTATCTCCCATGATGAGGAGTGAGTAGTTCTCCCCCGAGGCTGAGGGCTCTACCGGTAGCTATGTGGTTCATCTCTCTCTCCCATGGTGTGATCTTTATGTGATCATGAGTTTTGTAATCTAGTTGAATATGTAGATGTTACTCTTGTCTATTATGCACTCTAGAGGTTACTTTAATATGAACTCCGGAGTTACTCTCCACGGTGTGATGGTGATAGTGTGCGCATCGTGTGTGATTCCTTTATGACATTGTGGAGCTTATTTACTCCGGCTTGAGGTGTGCTTTTGCAGCCCTACACAATGAATGGTGTTTGTTATCCAATAAGAGAGTGTTTGAGAGTAGCATTTATTTATTCAATTATGTGATCATTGTTGAGAGTGTCCACTAGTGAAAGTATGATCCCTAGGCCTTGTTTCTAAGCATTGAAACACCGTTCCCAACAAGTTCTGCTACATGTTCGCTTGCTGCCATTTTTATTTCAGATTGCAATTACTACTTATAATCATTCATATTACTTGTATTTCACTATCTCTTCGCCGAACTAGTGCACCTATACATCTGACAAGTGTATTAGGTGTGTTGGGGACACAAGAGACTTCTTATATCTTAATTGCAGGGTTGCTTGAGAGGGACATCTTTGACCTCTACCTCCCTGAGTTCGATAAACCTTGGGTGATTCACTTAAGGGAAACTTGCTGTTGTTCTACAAACCTCTGCTCATGGAGGCCCAACATTGTCTACAGGAATAGAAGCGTGCATAGACATCAGGGAGCTATTGTGGATCTCTAGGTCCCGCTATTAGTTATTGATCGTAGAGGAGTCTTGATCATGTCCGCATAGTTCTCGAACCGTAGGGTGACACACTTAAGGTTTGATGTCGTTTTAAGTAGATATGGAATATGGAATGGAGTTCGAATGTTGTTCGGAGTCTCGGATGGGATCCAGGACATCACGAGGATTTCCCGAATGGTCCGGAGAATAAGATTCATATATAGGAAGTCACTTTCCAAGTTTGGAAATGACCTGGTGCATTTATGGAAGGCGCTAGAATGTTCTAGAACCTTCCGGAAGAAATCACCATGGAAGGTGGAGTCCCGGATGGACTCCACCAACCCTAGCCGGCCAGCCAAAGGGGAAGGTGGAGTCCATGGTGGACTCCACCTCCATGGCCGGCCATAGGGGAAGGAAAGGGAGCAATCCCACTTCCCCTAGGTTTCACCCATATGGAAGGTTTTGAGTTGGACTCTTATTCGGATTTTGGGCAAACCCTTGGGGGTTCCACCTATATAAAGAGAGGGAGAGGGAGAGGGCTGGTTACACAAGTTGGCCGCACCATCAAGGGGCTCCCAAGCCAGCGCCCCAAGCCCCTCCTCTCTCCCAAACCCTAGCTACTCCCTCCTCTTTCTTCTCTCGCGGTGCTTACGGCGAAGCGCTGCCGGAGATCTTCACCACCACCATCACCACGCCGTCGTGTTGGAGGGATTCCGAGGAGGATCTACTACATCCGCTGCCCGCTGGAACGGGGAGAAGGACGTCGTCATCAACACCGAATGTGTGACCGAGTACGGAGGTGCTGCCCGACTGTGGCACCATCAAGATCTTCTACGCGCTTTTGAAAGCGGCAAGTGATCGACTACATCAACCACGAGATCTAATCTCGTAGGCTTTGGAATATTCGAGGGTTAGTCTCACATACATCTCGTTGCTACCATCTACTAGATTAGATCTTGGCTTGTTATTCGTTCTTGCGGTAGGAAATTTTTTGTTTTCTATGCTACGAATCCCATCAGTGGTATCAGAGCCGTGTCTATGCATAGATTGGTTGCACGAGTAGAACACAATGGTTTTTGTGGGCGTTGATGCTTTTGTTGTTTTTAGTTAGTGTACTTTGCATCTTGCGGGATGGTGGGATGAAGCGGCCCGGGCTAACTTTACATGACCGCATTCATGAGACTTGCTCGATGCTCGACATGCAACTTGTGTTGCATAAGTGGCTTTGCGGGTGTCCGTCTCTCTCACCATAGTGAAGATTCAATCTACTCTTTCTATTGACGACACTAGTATCACCGTTGTGGTTCATGTTCATAGGTAGATTGGATCTTACTCGAAAACCCTAAACCACGTAAAATATGCAAACCAAATTAGAGGCGTCTAACTTGTTTTTGCAGGGTTTGGTGATGTGATATGGCCATGATGTGATGATGAATACGTATGAGATGATCATTATTGTATTGTGGCAACCGGCAGGAGCCTTATGGTTGTCTTTATATTTCATGTTGTAGTATTATTTCAAAGTAGTTGTAATAGTTTCTACATGTGGTGAACAACCATGATGACGGCGCCATGGACCTTGACGCTACGCCGATGATGATGGAGATCATGCCCGTTGATGATGGAGATCATTCCGTACTTTGGAGATGAAGATCAAAGGCACAAAGACTAAAGGGCCATATCATATCATATTATGAATTGCATGTGATGTTAATCATTTATGCATCTTATCTTGCTTAGATCGCGACCGTAGCATTATAAGATGATCCCTCACATTAATATCAAGATGATAAAGTGTTCTCCCCTCGTATGCACCATTTCTACAGTTCGTCATTTTGAAGCATCTCGTAATGATCGGATGTGATAGATTCTACGTTCACATACAACGGGTGTAAGCCATGTTGCACATGCGGAAACTTGGGTTTGCTTGACGAGCCTAGCATGTACAGACATGGCCTCGGAACACAAGAAACCGAAAGGTTGAACACGATTCATATGGATGATATGATCAACATGTTGATGTTCACCATTGAAGCTACATCATCTCACGTGATGATCGGTTTTGGTGTAGTGGATATGGATCGTGTGCCACTAAACAACTATGAGGGATGTTGTATTAAGTGGGAGTTCATTAGTAATTAGATTAAAACATGAACTAACTATCATGAACATAGTCTGAATAGTATTTTGAATTAAATTTGTAGAATATGCATCCGTTTTCTACCATGCGCTAGTCTTATAATTGAGATAGAAATACTGTTAAGTCTCCCAAGAAACTTTACGGACTGGTACCATATTGTTAAAGAATCAAGAAACGATTAAGTCCTATTGCAAACTTTTAGTAAACCTCATATTGCTGATTCAAAGAGCAATGGTTTCAAATAGTACCTAAATTATCTTGTCTCCGTAAAACTTGATGTTCAAATCTGTTTGAAAAGTAAGGAGCTGAAAAGTTTGTTTTCAGAAATAAGAAAGGTATGAGATATATGTGATATCTAAGACCTTATTACAAGATAATAGAATATAATTTAGTGAGACTACATAAACTCATAAGTTTTATGGGAATGTACGAAGGTTGAAGACTCTAGGCGTCCCGATCCTCCAACTAGTTGGGCACTAACGATATTCGCATATCCATGAAGTGATCGTCCTTAGTATGCACCGTTGCTAAGACTCATCGTTTCGAAGCATCACGTGATGATCGGGTGTTATAGATTCTATGTGTGCATACAACGGGTGCAAGCCAGATTTGCACAAACGAGTACTAAGGTTAACTTTACGAGCCTAGCATGTACAGACATGGTCTCGGAAAGTCATCATGATTTGATGGATAAAAATTATGAGTGAAATTGTTCATCACATTAAAAAGGTTACTAATAGTGAAATCTGGAACACTTGTCATGTGATGATCAACTTCAAAGTAAGAACCTCAAGGTTATTAGTATTTGACCAATGGACCTAGAAGTTATTGAAGGTGAAGTGTTTTCTGAAAATGAGGAAAGCTAAAAGAGAAACTGCAAAAGATTTTGGCAGAAAGAAAGAAAACGACTAGATGATATACATGTTATGAATGTATTCCTTGTTCGGTCACACAATGAAATTCTTGGGTATTTGTACCATATTGGTTGGTATGAGGTGTCATACAAAACAACGCAATACAAGAATGCAATGGCCTAAGTGATTGACAAGGATTATGGTAGGAATGCACGTCTGGAACAAAATAAAGTGTTATAGTGTTCGTCGTTGGCATTCTACCTAGCCCTTCAGATTTATAATAAAGCACTTTATAATTGTTGTTTTGTTCTGGTCAAATGAAAACAATGAGTTGTTCAAATTATGACAGTATTCCATGTACGATGGATAAGTTATTATAAATCTTTATGGTGAAGCACACATGCATAACACTGACGCTAAAATGCCATAAGGCAAATGATGTGAATTCCACTCATTTGTGGAACCGCCATTTAGGTCATGTTAGAAAGGAACGCATGAAGGAACTCCATGCAAATGGATTTTTGGAGTCATTTGATTTTTGAATCATTTGGCGCTTGCAAATCTCTTCTAAAGAGAATGACTGAAATACCGTTCATAGGCCAAGTGTTGAACGGGCAACTAACTTAGTGGAAACATACATGATTATGTATGTGATTCACTTGGCATAGTTTTGTGCGGGAGATTCTTCTACTTCATGAAAACTTCCAACAATGAATTGAGTGTATATATAAGGATATATTTATTCAATAAGGAAGAAGTTTGAAACATTTGAATAGATTCAAATAAATTTCAGCATGAAGTGAAAATCATCGTAATAGAAAAGTCAAATATCTATGATTAGATCATGGTGGAAATATTTGAATTACGAGTTTTAGCGAACATCTAAGAGAGTCATGAAATTGTTCTACAACTCACATTTCTTGGAGTATCATAGTGATGATGGAGTATCCGAGAGACGTATCCAAACCTTGTTGGGTTAATGATGAGATAAAATAAAATAACGCCATTATATTTTTGTGGATTATGCTTTAGAGACTACCGCTTTTACACTAAACTAGCAAGGTGGCCCTCGCAATGCGAGGGCACCATCTTTAATGTGTCAAAAAATCTACCATTATGATATTTAAGGTCCAAATATGAAGATCCAACAAAACTCCTTGTCTTCTATTGGTAGCATATTAATCATCATCTACAACTTTATGAACAAACATAAACCTTAAAGCTTTTAAACAATTTGGTGGCTTCACTTTTTTCTAGAGTGGAAATATCGGATAATTTATAGCATCAATGATTTGTAGTATCACAATAAGAATCGATCTATAACTGGCATCCGGTATAGATATCAACATTTATAATAAACCATAAGCTTAACAAATAACATGATAATCAAAGAAAGTGAACATGTTCAAAGCCTATAGCAATTTTTTAATTATCTCCATCATTTGGTCACCATGTTTCTAGCTTTATAGAATAGAAGATCGTGCCATACCTAGGATAAAAATGATGCAAACATAGTATAAGTTTGCTAGTTATATATGAAATATTATTTGCATTGAACTAAAATGATGTTCTTGTATGCATTCATTACTATTTCAAAGGCAATTTAGTAACATGTAACAAAAAAAACATCATTTAATTTTATTTTCACGTAACTTTAGAATAATTCCTTTGTTCAAAATTTAATCACCATACTTTTAACATCATTATGGTCGTCATAATCATTGATATCCTCCGATTTGACCATTTTCTGCAACCGTCTATGACTCTTCAAAATTAAACTGTTTGCAAAAGCATCATATAAAATGACCTGAATTATCTCATTCGTGTTGTTAGATTGCTCCTCACTTGTTTCATTCGCTTTATTACTTGCTTTGTTGGTTTCATTTGGTTCAGCAGGTCAATGAGATCAACACAGACCCATAGTTATAAATTCAACTTTTTTACGTATGAAAAAGCCAATTCCTAAGCACTGTTTATCGATGTTTACTCTACTCTCCAAGGCAGTCAGTAAATTCGAGCAATAGTCCAAAGAATCTGACTTTTGTTAATGAACTTTGAAAAGTTTATGCTCGTAAACATGGAAGATCCTAGATATGTACATGGAGTCATTTTAAATTATTTGCTTAAAGGCTTCATTTTTCTTCCAGTAGGTGCATATATTGCACTGGCCAATGTAGAAAGATTATATGATGCAAAAATTCAATATGTGAAAGTAAGATCATGATATGTACGTTATAATCGCACCATATCTGCTAAAATCATATCGTGCTAATAATATTCCTCAGTATATTAAGTGTGTCCCAAAATCTTAAACTTTGGAATTTATTGTACATGTTTCGTTTCTTCTGCTCAAAGCTTTGTGCAATGCAGGTGCTATATACGTCAAGGCTCAGTTTTTTTTTTTGCGAGTACAAGGGCTGAAAGGAAATTCAGCAAATTACAGAGAGGACCCTAGCAGAAACAAAAAATACAGTCCAAGCCTCACTGCAACCCGACCACGTCGTCGTCCATGGCGCCGTCGGTGGCGCGCCGCCGCTCCTGCTCTCCTTGACGCCTTGGATCGAGAGCTCCCCCGAGCGGACGGGAAGTCGCCGAGCGCCGGCCACAGAGGACCTACACCAGCGGACGCCGTCGTCGTCGAACCGAACCTCCCCAACCTCCTGCACAACCGTCGACACCAGATCCGCCATCCCGCAGCATCCGGCGAAGGGAAGCCACACACGGCCGCTCCGCAGAGCAGCCAGCATGGACGCGGCGGAAGATCAGCCGCGGAGCTGCACCGAACGCCGCCGCCGAAGAGGAAGTCCTCCACCTGCAAAAGCACCGCCGGCGACGCCATCTCCTCCTCCGCGCCGCCGGCTGACACCAAACTCACACCTACATAACACCTATACACAGATCCGGCGATTCCCCATCCTCCCGCCGCCGGAGCGGCCGCCGGAGGGCGAGAAATCGACTGGATCGACGGCGAGGAGGTGGTGCGAGCTCGAGGTTCCAAAAGTCTCCTCTCTCGTACTGTGGACGGGGAGAGAGACGCTCCAAGGTGCGTTTTCTTGATGCACTAACCTACGTCAAGGCTCAGTTAAATATATGCTAATTAGTAAAGAAGAAAAATGGAACTTGTGAATGATATATCTTCGTGAAGCAACTCAAGTATCATTGAACCATGCATTAGAAGTAATCGAAAGTATATTTCGTGAATTTTAACGATAAAATAAATAATTAACTGATTAAGAACTGAAGCAACCATTCATCTGTCAATTATAAGTGACAAACTATCACCGATCCATTCAATAAAATTGTCCCAACCGGTTAAACCATGAATCAGTTGGAATATTTTTGTACAACGTGGATGGTACATATTGGAGGTGATTAGGTGCTGGTGTTCACCTCGTAAAAGCGATGTGAAAGGGACCTTCCAAGTCAAATGGTGATTTTCCCAGGAGACCTGTGAAGCACTTTATGTCGCAATGGTGCTGACATATTGTACATTATTTTTACTGCTTCCGTCAAAATCTGTTGATAAGATTTTTCATAATGCAAATATGTATCAAATCATGAGCGAATTTAGATTATAAAAAAGTATTGTTGCGATGAAAATATATCATCGTCGTAAATCAATATTTTTCAGCAGCATCCGTGCAATTTTAATCAACCATGCAAACCACAAGTTTGTTCATGCACAAAATGAATAGAAAGTCGTAAGGAGTGATGAAAATAAAGATTTATACCTATAAACCATGTTTACATGCTGGTCTACCGACGTCATCTTTGACAACAATTAATTCATGACTCTTCATTATAGCTGCTTCATGTTACAATGAATGTAAAAACCCCAACCTGCGATGTGATTCCAGTCTATTAATCAAAGAATCAAAGATAAAGTTATACATGTGCCCCGCCAAAAAAAAAAAGTGTATACATGCAAGGAACAGCTATACACTTATGAGAGACCTGAATGATTTGAGAGAACCTACCAATCAAGCAGCCATAAGGGACTGGAAAGGGCCGGCCGGTGCATTCAAGCAATGTCAGCTTTTTTCGAACCACGCCCAGCCATGTCATCTTGGCGTCTTTGTGTCGCATCCGTCGAATCAATTCACGTACCAAGAGAGGATGAATGTCGTTTGGCTGGCACGTTGCCTGGAAGTGGCGCAATGGTAGCCATGTCATCTTGGTGTCTTCTTTTCTGTTACATCCATCGATCGGTCCTTTGGCTGGCACATCGCCGGTCATTGGCTCGACGGCATGCTAGCAAAGATAGTGCGGCATGAGGCAAGTTTCGAACCACGTTGCATGGTGTATATATGAAGGACTGGCTGAAAGCACCGATGCGTATATGGCGGCGGCGGCGTTGCTTGAGGCACGCCAGAAGATCGGAATACAGCGGCATAGTGTGCGTGAAAACACTTTTGAACACGGCGGCGGCAGCAGCGTTTCCTGAGACACAAAGGGATCGGAATATGGCCGGCGGCATCGTGCATGAATATACTCTTGAACACCGCGGCGGCAGGCTGCTATCAAACTGGAGAGAAAAGGCTCAATACTTTTCAGTTAATAATGTAGAACGAAATTAATCTAGAAGATCTCTAAGGAAGTAAACGAAGCAGGTAAAGAGAAGACAAATTCCATAATACATACATTGGCTTTGTGCGCTGTTCGTCTAGTCTGGATCTGGATGCTTGAGCCAAGTCAAATTCCATGATCGATCCATGTTGCCTGGTTGCACGGCTGCATGTTGTCTACGTGAGACAGAGAGACACCAAAGATTGAAGGGAAAACTGAATAGGGTAGATACTTGAGTAGATTCCACCGGCTGAGCGCATCACCACAAATAGAACACCATGAGATCCGAATACTGTGTCGGCGGCGCTTCGCCAGCAAGATCCAGGGAATACGTAGCCATGAATTAAAATACTGTGGTCCAATTCATGCATCTGCTACTTGAAACCTAAAGCACTGATCCATAATCGATCTGTATGCACTTGGAGGAGAGAGATCCGCTGGTGCGGAGATGAAAAAGCAAATACGGCGGGCGGCGGCGTGAGCATGAGCTGGGAGAGGCTTAGCTTAATTAGGTTTTGTATTTTGATGGAGTCCGTAACCTATTAAAGAAGTGCAAAAAAATGCATGGCATTGGTGGGTAATTTTGTGTAACTATTTTTGTAAAAAAAAAATTATAAGATCCATTGGTTGACATCGGCTAATTACTTATTTTAACGGCCAGATGTTTCTAATTTTTGTGGGAATTTCTAGAGTATTTCTCTTTTTCTGGTGAGCCCGTAATTTACTTTTAATATGTAATAGATAGAGCATCATCATGATCCGTTAAAATGACACCATACGAGTTATGGTATGGGTATAAACCCTAATAGTCCTTTCTTAAATTTTGGTATGCATAGCATAAGTAAATAAGTTTACAACCAAAATCGGATGAATGTCTTTGTTGGTTATCCCAGAGAATTGATTGGGAATTATTTCCACTATGGAGACAAAGACAAAAGTGTTTGTCGATGTTTCTTACTTATTTCCAAGACATTGTTTCTAGCGAAGTATTTGAGTGGGAGGACAATGAAACTTGATAAGGTTTATGAACCTGAGCATGATGATCAGAGTAGCGCAACATCGGAAATGGTTCCGGAAGCGGCCACGAAGATCATAGCTCCCTTGTCTACAAAGAGTTATAGTCACGGAGATCGAAGTACCCATTGAACCTTGTAGGTATGGTTTACTTTGTGATCAAATAAATGATTTGTGGACAAAGGATTGATTTTGAACAATAATGAACCAACTACACACAAAGAAGTTATGATGGGCTCTGACTCCGTTAAAATGGCTAAGCGCCATTAAATCCAAGATAGGTGAATACTTTTTGAAAGTAAATGGATCTATAAAATTGATGGACTTGGATGGAATATCCTTGAAGAAGCTCGACTTGTCGAAAATTTGTTTACGACAAAGTTCAAAGAGTTGAATACGATAAGATTAGATCTTCTGTAGCGATGCTTATAGTCTATGTGGATTGTTCTAGTAATCGCTACATATTTCTTTTATGAGATATGTTAGTAGGATGGGAGAAATACATTCCTTATCAGAAGTGTGTGTTAAAGGTGTATACAAGATACAACTGAGAGTTTTGCTAGTTCGTAGAATACTAGAAAGGTATGCAAACTTCACTGGATGAAGTGAGTATCACGGAGTTGGAATCTTCACCGGATGAAATAATCAAAGAGTTTTTTGATTTCATCAGAAATGATGAAGATGCTTGCATTTGCAAGAAATTAAGTGGGAGCGCTGAGACATATTTATAATACTTTATGTAGATGACATATCGTTGATTATAAATAATGTAATCATGTACTTGATGTGATTATAAGATTTCATTGAGAATTAACTTCAATGAAAGGATATGGACTGAAACATTTTTAGCGTCAAGATCTATGAAGATAGATTGAAACGCATAATAAGTTTAAAGTCAAAGTACATAGAATGAATATTGAAGTAGTTCAATATAAAAATATTAAGAAGGTGTTCTTTTCCATGTGAAGGTTTAACAAGACTTGAGTGTTTTTGACACTCGATGAGCAAAAACACATGAGTTATTTTAGATCACGAATAATATGTACACAATCAGATAACCTGTGCTCTAAAGTGTTACGAGCACATACCAGAATCATTCATGTAATGATCATTGGACAACAGTAAGAATATCCCTGAGTGTTTTAGAAGAACCAAGGATATATATAGTTTTGTATGGGGTAATGACAAACAAATCGGTGTAAGGTGGTGCACCGATATTAGTTTGGTCACATATAAAATCTCAATTAGGCTAAGTGTTGATTAAAAGGTAGCACAATGAGCTAGAAGAAGTCTATGCTAGATTTAGATGAGTTCTAAATATTGTGACGGATTCTACAAACGAAGGCAGAGTATGTCATTGTTTTGACAATGACCGAGGAGTTTTAAGTCGAGGAGTTCTTTGAGAACTTGGTGTAGTTCCGATAGTGTCAGAACTTTGAAGGTATATTGTGTGTGACAATATTAGTGACATATTTCAGACCACGGAATTAAGGTTCCACCAGAAGACTGAACATATATGATTTATGCCGACTCATTTGGAAAATGAGTAATGCGTTGAGACGCAAATGGATTGCAAAATACATACGTTTCTGAGCGTGTCAGATCCGTTGACTGAAACCTCTCCCGTGATCAAAACATGATAAGCACCAGAAGGCCAAGGTGTTATATCTTTACAAATGTAAACTAGATTATTGACTCTAGTGCAAGTGGGAGACTGTTGGAGATATGCCCGAGAGGCAATAATAAAATAGTTATTGTTATATCTTAGTGTTCATGATAAATGTTTACACTCCATGCTATAATTGTACTAACCGGAAACATTGATACATGTGTGTTGTGTAAACAACCAGAGTCCCTAGTAAGCCTCTCATTTAACTAGCTTGTTGATTAATAGATGATCATGGTTTCCTGATCATGAACATAGGATGTTATTAGTATAAGATCATATCATTAGGTGAATGATGTGATGGACACACCCATAGTAAGCATAGCATGATATCAAGTCATTAAGTTCAACTTGCTATAAGCTTTCGATACATAGTTACCTAGTCCTTCGACCATGAGATCATGTAAATCACTTACACCGGAAGGATGCTTTGATTACATCAAACGCCATTACGTAAATGGGTGGTTATAAAGATGGGATTAAGTATTCAGAAAGTGTGAGTTGAGGCATATGGATCAAGAGTGCGATTTGTCCATCCCGATGATGGATAGATATACTCTGGGCCCTCTCGGTGGAATGTCGTCTGATTAGCTTGCAAGCATGTGACTAGGTCACAAGAGATGACATACCACGGTAATAGTAAAGAGTACTTGTCGGTAACGAGGTTGAAGTAGGTATGGAGATACCGATGATCGAACCTCAGACAAGTAAAGTATCGCGTGACATAGGGAATCGGTATTTTATGTAAATGGTTCTTTCGATCATGAAGTCGTCATTGAATATGTGGGAGCTATTACGGATCTCCAGGTCCCGCTATTAGTTATTGATCGGAGAGGAGTCTCGATCATGTCCGCATAGTTCTCGAACCGTAGGGTGACACACTTAAGGTTTGATGTCGTTTTAAGTAGATATGGAATATGGAATGGAGTTCGAATGTTGTTCGGAGTCTCGGATGGGATCCAGGACATCACGAGGAGTTCCCGAATGTTCGGGAGAATAAGATTCATATATAGGAAGTCACTTTACAAGTTTGGAAATGGTCCGGTGCATTTATGGAAGGCGCCGGAATGTTCTAGAACCTTCCGGAAGAAATCACCATGGAAGGTGGAGTCCCGGATGGACTCCACCAACCCTAGCCGGCCAGCCAAAGGGGAAGGTGGACTCCACCTCCATGGCCGGCCATAGGGGAAGGAAAGGGAGCAATCCCACTTCCCCTAGGTTTCACCCATATGGAAGGTTTTGAGTTGGACTCTTATTCGGATTTTGGGCAAACCCTTGGGGGTTCCACCTATATAAAGAGAGGGAGAGGGAGAGGGCTGGTTACACAAGTTGGCCGCACCATCAAGGGGCTCCCAAGCCGGCGCCGCACGCGACACTCAGCTTCCCCAATTCAATGATGTTCTGGAGGTTGTGCCTAAGAAATCTTGGAAGAATATTCTTTCACCCGATGAAAAGCCAACATTCGATAGATTGTTTGAGAGATTTCTTCGGATCAAGGAATCCGATGGCCAAACCATGATAGGTACCGAGGTAGCCGTCGTGTTCTTGAAACGTCGAGTCCAGCCGATCATGTCTAGGGCCCACCCAATGTGGTTGTACTCGGGCCCCAAGGATGAGACTAGAGTAAACGTTGCCGAATTATCCGAGAAGGATCTGCGTGATGAAGTTAGGCGCCTTACTCTCTTTAGCCAAGAGGACTCGATCCCACTCATATCCCTTCAGCCGCCTTTCGATGCCGATCATCCACCAACTGAGGTAATTTTCCCTTCGAGTTTGTATTAACCTTGATACTTTCATATTCATAGTTCCTGCTATCCTGACTTGATTTCCTTTCGACAGATCCTTATAGCTCCCGAACGTTTGCAAGATTTGTCGAATGATGCTTCCGAAGAAAAAGACTCTTCAGTCCTTGTAGAATCTCATACTGAAGGAAACATAAACCCAGAGGATGAACATGATGATCCAATGAATCCTGAAGCTTCCTCCATCGATCGTCAATCCCTTGCTGATGACATAAGCGATACAGTGGGGTCGACCCATGATGACGACACTGACCGCATTGCCTTTGTTGATGCAGCTGCGGAGAAGTTTGATGTATTGCCCTCAAAGAGATCGTCAGGTGGCTTTGCCGATGAAGACGATCTTTTCGATATGTAAGTCTTTACTCCTTACTCCAAGGTTTTATTCTAACGAAGTTCATCTGCATTCATTTCTCATTTGTCTAGCTCGTATTCTTGCAGCGACGAGGGCTTCATCGAACCTCCGCCCAAGAAGACCAAGACAAGCATTAGCAAGCCAGCTCCAGCAGCTTCGGAAGCTTCGGCTCCCGCTACAGCCCCAGCGGCGCAAGTTTTGATAGCTTCTTCCCTCTCCAGGGGGAAGGGGATTCCTTCGGCTGCTATAGACATAGATTCTCCTCCCGAAAAACCTGTAAGCCTTTTTTGCTCTAATAATACGTCCATCCCTGATGGCTCCCGAATGGGTTTTATTAAAAAGTTAGTTCTCCGATTGACAGTAATCATCTTTTCATATTTTCCCAGGATCTTCGGGCTGTCATTTCTTCTCTGGAGGCCTTCTCTTCTCAACATTCTTCTCTCGAAGCTGATAAGGTTCGATTGCAAGAAGAGGTCATGTTTTATTCTTCAAAGCTGGAAGGCGCAATTAAAATTGCTGCCGAAGCTCACCAGAACGCCGATTCCTTGAAGGATGAGTTGAGAAGCTGAAGAGGAAGCTAAAGGGCGAAGAAACTTCGCGGCTTGCTGCCGAAGCTCAAATGAATGAGAGGGATGATCTTCTTCGCCAATCTGTTTTGGCCTTGCTCAGTAATTCCCGTCTGGCTTTCTTCTCAATTCTCCCTTCATTCACTCAATTTTGTTGTTAACAAATTCTTCCTTCTTGTTCTTTTGCAGAAGCTGCCGACATCCCCGCTGAGGTTTTGGACAAGCTCCCGAATAATTCTCCCGCCAACGCATTTTCTTCGACCCTTGAGTCACACAGGCTTGTTCAAGCCCTTCTTGAGAAGAATAAAGGAGTTATGGCGAGGATACACTCGATGATCTTCCCCAAAGCTGACCAAAACAAAACTCTGGAGCAACTAACTGATGCCTTTGCTGTCGACACGAAGGAAGTTATCGAGGTATTCAAACGCACTTCGTGCACCTACGGTGCCCTCCTAGCCTTTCAGCTTTTGATGGGTCATGGTTTCGAGGCCGATATTGAAAAAATGTCCAAGGAACTGCCAAAGGAACAGGATGGGCGACTCGTTGATTTGGGTGCCTTTAAAATCCCAGCGCTTAAGTGTGCTCGCCAGCTTCTTGAGTTGGTCCCGGCGAGGAAATCATCCATTGGCCCAAGCTTGTCAAACCAGACCCAAGCTCCTTGACTTCATTCCTGCTGAATTGTAATCTTTGCTTGTTTAAAACAATTTCTTGTCACAAGACCTTGTGTTTATAACGAATTTCGTATTGGCAATGTTGCCAGTACCCTCCAGTTATAATATTTTTATTTGCATGCTCCCGATGGGAGTGAATTCCAGTGATGAACCCATATAATCCATCATGCTCTTAATAACTTTGCAAGTGTTTCCTGTACCCTCCTTCACCGAAGATTCTTCGGGTGCTTCTTCTGAGAATGATCGAATCCAACGTATGAAATCTCGGATCACCCAGTTGCAGAAAGATATGCGTGGTACTTATGCTTTGGCCACTATTATCAAGAAAAAGGGCGAACTAGCCAGCGAAATATAGCGATATGCTCTTGCTGAGTTGCATAAGGCCACGGAAAATTTGAACTGTAAGTTCCTTTTAGCTTCCTGTTCCTTAACTTTCGTAATAATAAAGATACCCTCTTATCTTTACTTCTTTCATTGCTTCTTGTAGTCATAGCTCTGAACCCAGCTGAGGAGAACAAGCGTATTCATGAACGCGTGAACGTGTTGAGTCAGCTAGCATCTGCGGATGAAGTTTTACGGAGGAGTCAGTCGAAAGCTTCGACTGTCGCCAAGTTTCAAGATCGGGTACAACAGGTCCACCGATTCTTTGACAAGTGCTATAGGATTTTAAGGATAATCTGGAAGACAATGTTCCCTTTGAACGAGGTCCCTCCTACGCAATTGTCTTTAATGTCAGAGTTCAGCAATACCAAAAAGATCTGAAGCTTGATTTGGGCACAGCTTATTGCGGGAGCTAAAGCTGCTTTTGCCCTTGTTCTGGCACGGCATCCTTCCACGGATTTGATGGCAATTGCTAATGTCGATGGTGACTTAGGACCTCTCTTCCCGAAGGTGGAGGTTCCTGCTACCATCGTTATTGAAAGACTTGAGTATTCTTCCACAACAGCCAAAGAAACGGTGGTTCCGCAAGAATCGTCCTGAGCTGTGTAAAGAAATTATTCCAATACTTGTTGCATCGGAATGTTCGGATGCTTAAAATTTAAACTGATTCATCGGCAGGTGTATATATGTACCTCCTTTACGTTTAAATTTCGTTGGCAAGTTTTTAGGAGTAAATCTTAATTACTCGTTTTACATCTGTATTATGATGTATATGTATGCTTGTCGGTAGCAAATTCGTTTGAGTGATCAGCTCATGTTGCGAGTTTGTAAAATCCGATGTAAGTGCAACTTTGCTTTCAACCGACGATGTACGTTTTGGCGGCAACCCCCGAGCGAGTCGATGGACTTAAGCCTGCCAGTGACTCCGTCGCTCTTAAGTACTTCTGTAGTTTAAAGTACCGGTCATGGGTCTTTTTATAAATGTATGTTTGTCTTCCTCGCTATCCGCAGCGCTGGTATATTTTTGAGGCTTTTTCTAGCGAGGGGTGAAAATCCCGTAAGTATTGCCTCGTAGCACTCGTAATTTCAAAGGCTTTTTAGATGACAATCTTAGGTGAATTTTCGAGTAAACCAGTGTTCGCTGTAGTATACGAAAAAGGTTCCCAAAAACTTTGTTCGGGTGACCCGAATCTCTGCAATACTTTAGATAAACAAAACTTAAGGCTTTATTAATAACGTAAGCTAAAAACGAAGTGGCTTAAAAAGCCTTATTTTAAAGGGAAAAGATAACAACGCGTGGCGCTGCCCGTCTTCTTTAACCAAGACGGTTCTTCTTGTCTTCGATCTTGTCTAGAGAGCCGGTGGCTTTGGTGATGCCGGTGATCTCATCAGAAGTGCTTGCGGCGAGCGTGAGGTCTTTACTGTTGTCGACAGAGGCCTTGCTATCAGCTGCCGAAGGTCCAACTGCTGAGATTTTGTGTGCAGGATCATCTGGCTTCTTCTTTGACTTCCTGACGCGCTCGTCCTCCTTAACGTCGAGTGCCAACGACTTGGAGGGGGAGTCGACAGGTTCTTGCTTTACTCCAAATTTTGCAGCAATCCTATGAAATTCGCGATCACAGTTATCTGAGCGTGAGAAACTTCCATAGATTGTGATATTTTTTCCATTGTTTCCTGGCATCTTGAGCTTGAGATACGTGTAATGTGGCACAACCATGAACTTGGCATAGGCTGGTCTCCCGAGTATGGCCATGGTACTATGGTTCCTAGTCTACTACCTCGAACTCTGTCTTTTCTTTCCTGAAATTGTCAGGCTTCCCGAAGACAACATTCAAGAAAACCCTGCCAAGAGAGTACGCTGGTGAGGTGGGGAGGATGCCGTGAAAACATGTGTCGGATTCTTCCAGCATCCTCAATGTAATTCCCATGTTCTTGACTGTGTTTGCGAATATCAGATTTAAGCCGCTTCCACCATCCATGAATACTTTGCTCATATTGTATCCTCCTACTTGCGACTCCACTACCAAGGCAGCATGTCCTGGTTTTGGGATTGTCATCGGGTGATCCGCTCTGCTGAACAGGATACTCTGGGATGACCAATCGACATATTCTGGAACGTTTCCCATGGTACTTTCTGCTAGGTTGATTTCTTGAGTCAGCTTCTTCATCTCTCTTCTTGAAACACCAGTTTTGTGAATCATACTCATTTGTCCTCGTGGCGGGGGGAAAGACTCGTTAGGGTTACGGCGCTGGACTTGATGACCTTGGTGCTGAGGTGGTGGAGGTGGTGGGGGTGGTGGATGCTGGCTTGGCTGCTGCTGCTGCTGCATAAACTTCTGCATCTCGATGAACTGCCGACAATCCCTGAGTAGGTGACTTGACTTCGTATGGTTGTATTTAGAGTCGACATAAGCGTGCAAGTAACAGGGAGCGTTCAGCTGCTCAGCATAAGGGAGCTCTAGGACCCTTGAGGGTCGCGATTTGTAACTACTGCAGTTCCCACGGTTGCTGTCCTGCCGATCGTCTCGCCTGTCGTCGTATCGATCATCTCGTCGGTCAGAGTATCCTGCAGCTACCATGTTGGTATCATCGTATCCACGATATTTTCTCTTCTTACGACGGTCTCTTCGACTACCCAAATCATGCTTTGGCTGATCGTCATCTTCATCGTCACTACGCGGTCGAGGCTTTCGTACATTATCTTCACCATCGGCCCAACTGTTGGCAATCTCCATTAATTTAGCTATGGTCTTTGGCTTTTTGCCTCCGAGCTCCTCGATGTAAGATTCACGTCGGATGCCGTCGCTGAAAGCGTCGATTGCTCTGTCAATGAAGACGTCTTCGGCAGTGTTTAGGAGCTTGGTAAATCTCCCTATGTATGCGCGCATCGACTCCTTTGGCTTCTGCTGGCAATGACGTAATTCCTCAATTGCGACTTGCCTTTTATACGTGACCTGGAAGTTTTTTACGAAAGCATCTACCAGCTCGTCCCATGATTTGATGGATCCCTTCGGCAGACCTCTTAACCATGCTCGTGCTGAATCCTTGAAGTAGAGTTGTAGGAACTGCATTGCTGCTATTTGATTCCCCTTATGTAAAATTACAGTCTGCAGATAATCATCTATCCAGGACCTCGGCTCTTGCTGCCCATCATACTTGGCAGCGTTGGTAGGGGTTGGCTTAAACCTTTTGGGAGGCATTGTCTCGCGGATCTTGTAACTCAAACAATCAGCTCCTCTCATCCCGCCGTCGTATTCCTGGCTTTGTTCAGAATCGTCGCTGTCGTATTCTCCCCTTGCTACTCGTCGTCGCCTAGCTCTGTCGATCCTGCTCTGAGTGATTTCATCTCGAGCATCCCTCGAACGATGCTTTGAACCGCTGGCTTGGAGCTCAGTTTTTTCTTTTCGTGGAACCAGGTTATTTCCAAGGATTGCAAGGCTATCCAAGGCACCCCGATGAGCTTGGGCCATGGGGCCTTCGGGTGCTGGTTGTTGATTGATTAGATATGCCGCGAGGTTTGTGGTTGCTCCTTCGACGGTCTTTGGCCTCAGCATACCCGCAGTGTGTAATATCCCAGGTATTGGGGTTACAAAAATAGAGGAAACAGATGTGTGCATTGCATTCATGCATAGAAAATCTGGGGAATTTTCGCGCTTTAAAGTAAAACAGATCCACGATAAATGAAGTTTCACTTGACCTTGGTGGAATTGAAGTAGCTCATCAAGTCAAGCGCTATAAACCTCAATGTGACTTTGTTTAAAACCTTGTTTTGGGTAGAGATGATTTGATCTAAGGGTTTATATCAAATGGAACTAACACCACAAGACTTTAAACAATGATCAATTGCTTGATCTTATAAAAGATCACAACATGGTATTCCTTGCCATAACATAAGAACATCTATTAAATTGGAAATCAAGTAATAATAAATGGAGAACCCATTCTTCACTTATCTTCTCCATGTCTTAAAACTAACCCATGTTCTTACCATGAACCTCATGGTAATTCTTGAACTCAACACCAACACAAGCTTATCATTAAACCCTAGAGATGGGAGATGCCTATAACCATCAAATAGATAATAATCAAACTCTAAGTTATTAACACTTAAAAGTTAAGAAACTACACTTGGGGTATAATTGAATTCACTTTAAAACTAATTACCAAATATGGTAAAACACAAGGACCTAAGTGCATAAAAGCCCCACATTCTTATTCTAAGCATAACTATTTAAATATGTGGAATATCACAAAACTAAATTCATTTACATTACGAATTATAGTTCAAACTATTTGAATAAAATAAACTATGAGTACTTTGAAACTCATATGATCATGCCTTGGTGAAATCAAACATCATCATTCAAAATTGGGGTATAATTCTTATTCTTGACATTTTGATCCCAATTATAATATAAATACAATCACATATGATATAGTGACTCACCCATAAGCATAAGATCATTCATAAGACAATTAGTAACAAAAGCCACTTGGCTCTCCAAAAACAAATCACAAGAGAGGATAATACCCATGCCACATAGGATGAAAATATATACATAGCTTGCATCCTAAGCAATGCCACCTCATGCTTAAAGGATTACTATGGATAAGAGCATGACAACCAAGCACCTTACTCATCAAATTAAAACAAGAGTCATCCACCTATGTGTCATGATATTAGAGCATGCCCAAGCCTATAAAAGGAACCCTCTACCTCATTCATCTCATCATCTTGCACCATGATGCAAGAAAAACCAACACATTGAGCCACCCCATAAAATAGTTAGGATCAAGATGAAGCAGCTAGGAGGTGGAGGCATGCCACAAGATGCAGGTTTATCGGAATTCTCGAAGAACAAGCTACAAAAGATAGCAAGGTAGAATTCTAAGGAAGACCACATATATAGATAATCACATCATCATTCCTAGAGTAGAACCTTAGATTATAATCCAAGTCCTTGTGGAGTGAGAGGGATAATTGGTAAAACCATATCTAAATATTTCTAGTAATAACTTAGGAAGCCAAACCTTGATCATTATAAATTGTGTAGTGATCATAAACCCTAAGAACTTGAAGTAGAAGATATAAGCTCATATGTAAAGCTTAGAGTTAAAGCCTATAATATATATGGTGAAAAAACCATTCATCATTATCACCAAAGTTAACTATAAAAAGAATTATAGCTACTTTAGTTACTTTAACAATAGATTAAGAATATAAAAGAAATCTATTGGTATAAGATAAAACCAATTCTCAATTCCTTAGTAACTAAAGGAGAACCTCAACTATTAAGCAAGTAATCACCTTATCATGGATAGGGGAAGACTAAACCCTAGTTGGTGCATCACTTGGATGATCATCACCATAAACCTAGTTCACATTTGAGTTCCAAACCACATGCCATTAGGTGAATATAATTAGAACCCTAGAATTGCCCATTGGCTAAATTCTATGCCTTCCTAAATTAACCCTCGAAACATCTAGTACTTAAACCCTATAATTAAAACCATGTGTGGTTATCAACCACTTATCCTTATATAAGTAATATAAAATCATGATTGAAACAATACCTACATTACATACTTCCTAAGATAATGATAGTGTTAATCTTACAAGGACTTCATAATGGAAATTATAATACCCTAATAAATTGGTGCTCACATAAAATCATATGTAAGTCATCCAATTCTCAAATAGAAATTAAGTCCTAATAACAACCTCTAAAATACTTTGAGTTGAAATTATCAACTCTAATAATCCCAAACAGATTTGATTCACAAGAAAAAGGAAATTTAAAATGAGAATATAAACTCATGCCTATTTGCTATTTTGAATGAACCCACAAGTATGCAATATAATCCCATATAAAATACTTGTCTCCAATAGAATAGTGGTGTAATAATCATTGTACTAAATTCTAATGGAATTGACATAGTTAAGAAACCTGTAAAAATAACATAATTTAAATATGAATTCAAATGAGCAAATACAAAACAGAAAATAGAGAAGATAAAGAAAAGAGAGAAAAAGGTTTACCTGGACCTTACCAGTCGACGCAGCCCAGCTGGGGAGGCCCAGAAGTAGCCCAAGACCAGCCCAGCCCCACAGCTCAACCACGGCCCAGCACCAGCCCGTATCCCTTCGTCCAAAATATCGACGAGGAGGTCGTCCTCATCCTCTCCAGCACGCATGGAGGCCAGCGAGACGCCGTGGTCATCTTCCCCTCGTCGCTGGCAGCCCCTCCGCGATCGAAGACGTGCCGAGGCAGGCCACGGAGCTCTATAAAAGCCCCAGGACGAACCCTAGCTCGCTTTCTTCCTCCTCTGCTCGATTTCCCCAAAATCCCGAAACCCTAGCACGCGCAGACCTCGATCATCGCCGCCGTTCAGAGCATTCCCAGACCTTGCCGTGGACACTATCGTGATCAGCGGCCTCGACTTGCTCGCGCTCGCAAGAGGAATCGACCCCAATCGAACCGTAGCGCCGCCATCGAGCTCGTCTTCTCCGACGACCGACGCCATGAAATCCGGCGAACCAGACCACGGCAAGCCTCGCCGTCACGCTCTTCGTGATCCTGGTGAGCCACTGATCCTCCTAGCATGCATAGCTCGCTCTATTGCGTCCCGTAGTGTCGCCGCACCGTTCATCTGTCTCTGCCGCCGCAGCACCTCATCGCCGGCCATGCTCCGGTGGTCATTAGCGGGCGGCGCTGGTACTGTGAGGTTCACCGCGGCGTGCTGAGTCGGGTGGTGTGAGTAGTCAGTCCGCGCAGGCACCGAATCGCCGTCGTCGCCGGCAACTGGCCGCCGGCCGGCCACTCCACTGCCACGTTGGCGATTTTGACTCAGTCAAAGCACGCGTGGCAGGTGACCTGGCCACTGGCCCACTCGTCAGTGTCCCTGGGGGTAGCACTAGCCCGGGTACATTCAGTAGTTTTAGCCATTTTCCTTTATTTCAAATTATGTAAATTGCTGAAACTTCACATGAATTTATAAAATCCAATTTAGCTCAGAAAAATACAAATAAGATATCAAAATTCTTATAAAAGAAAAATCTATCCAATAAAAATATAAAATGAAATTTATATTTTCAATAGAAATTGAATTATTTAATACCTATTAATTAAGCCTTTAATTTTAATTCTAAATTCAACTAAAATTCAATAATTAGTAAAGATTTCCAAAATTAAATAAAAACCAGGAAATAAATAAAGAAAACATTAAACTTATTTTATTTACTTATTATTTGTTAAATCCTTATTAGAAGGATTTAAACCCTAATTAGTAATTACCTTAATTATTAATTCTTTAAAAATAATAAAAGGACAAATCCAATATTATTTTTATTTCAAACTCATTAATAACTTCAACTTGATAATGAAGTTATTAATTCTAGAATTATAGGACAATTAGGAAACCCTAATTCCTTATGGAATGATAATATAACCTTATCATTTCATGTGAAACTTAAAACCCTAATTCAATTAGGAACCCTAGTTCCATTATTACATGTGAACCCTAAATTGCCTCTAACCTAAACCCTAGGTTAGAACATGTGATCATGATACTTTTATTTCAAATCATAGAACCATAGTAGCAACTAAATACTCGTCATGTCCACATAAAATGTAATAGACCTACCACTAATAGGTGGGTATCCCATATGTCCATCTTCATCAGGTCTAGATAATCAAGTAGGATTAACCAAGTGTAAACCCTAGCTCCTATTATCAAAGCCATTATCCTTATTCATTCCTATTTAGCATCACACCATTGTGATGAACCCTAACATCAACCACACCTACTATTTTACTTTACATAACCCTGTTCCACTAAACCCTACTAGTGTGAGATGCTTAGGAACCATTCTATTTAGGAACCAACTATTCCTTACTTAGTAGATCCAATAGCAAACCTAGACAACCTCAACCCTAATTGATATACTTCTTATTATTTAAGAAGTATGTTCTTCAAAAGTTATTCTTTTGAAGAAAATAAGGAATCATCACCAACCCTGCTTATAAGGACCTATAAACCCTAGCCGGCTATCATTAGCAAGATAAACCAACCTTGACAACAACCATGTATAATGAATTGCTTAGGATGCCTAGGCTTATCTTAACCTTACAAGCCCTAGGTATCGATGAGTCCAACATTGTTGTGATCCATCTAACCCTTACTCCAAAAACTACTTGGAATCATAATAAATTATAGAACTCCACCAACCTAATTATCATACTTGTTCTTTATTAAAGAACATGTTCTTCAAAAGTTATTCTTTTAAAAGTATATGATAATTAATCATTAACCATGCCATCTAGTACTAAAACTGACCACTGGTTCTTTACTTGAGACCATTATGCCAATTATCATTCTTTGTGTGCTCAATTGATTATTATACTTTATTGTCTACCTATTGATAATACCAAGTAATCACACCCGAATAAGAACCTTGTTTGTGAATCACTCTAAAAGTGCAACACACTCTGAACTACTCATTACCACTCACTAATCCTAAATCATCGGGGTTAGGTCACGCTTAGAGAGATTGCATCTCATTCTTATGCATTATTGCATCCTTGCCAATCTTTTAAACATCGTCCTTACCGGACGATGATGCTATTTCAGAATTTGGAGTTATTACGTATCGAAGACCTTGCCTGCATAATCTTGCAGGTCAAGAAAGGCAAGTTCATCACTTGCTCATGTCATTTGAAGTATTTTTATCAAATTACTTGCAAAGTATTATGGTTATCACTATTGCACAAAAATCAAAACCACTACTTTCATAACTATGAATATGACTATGTGGTGGGCAATGGAACCATGGATTGTGTTGATATGGTGGAGGTTCCATTGCACGGGTTTATATCCATCTAGGATTAAACAACAAATGTCGCCAGTGATTCTTGTGCCGTAATACCCGTGTTAACCATAAGATCCGGAGTGGGACGGAGTAGTCAAAAGTGTTTCCACCTCTCGTTCATCAACGGATGCGTTTTACCGTAGACACTTGTATCGGTCGGCGGCAAGCGGTAGGCTGGGGAAGCCTTAAGTCCCCACGGCACAGTCCGTAGACACTTGTCGTTCGAAGAACAAGCGGTAGGCTGGGGAAGCCTTAAGTCCCCACGGTATTGCGGTCTATGAGGGATTGTAAGGTGTCCGGAACGGTCTATCCATGATGATAGGGGAAGGCATATGAATGCCCGGAACGGTCTCATCATGGATATAGGGGAGGACAATCTTACAAAAGGGTGGGTGTTCGAGGTAGCGGAGGAACATGATTGGCTAGACCTTATACCGGGCCTCACACCATAGGAAGTGTGGACGGGAAACTCGAGCCCGGTTGGCACCAAGGTTAAGATCTCTTATGGGTAAAGCAACACACCTCTGCAGAGTGTAACGAACTGTGACCAGTCACTCCCGTTCCGGGATATGGAACTGCGAACGCGGCCGGAAAGGAGCTCCATGAAGTTCTAGTAAACCGGTGAAGGCTGACGGACATAGTTCTTCCGAATAAAAGCAACCTCTTGAAGAAATGATTATGAAAACCTGCATTGGTATTAGACTTTACTGGTCTAATGCTGTAGCTAGTGCATTAAACACCTCTTTCCTATAATGAACTTGTTGAGTACGCTCGTACTCATCCCACTCTTAAATCCCCTGCTTAGATATGGAGGCATCGAAGGAGGATCTACAGTACAACTCGAAGACCAAGGAGTCAACAACAACTTCAATGGACATGACCATGACAGAAGAGTCAGATACCACATCCAGCAAGGAGAAAACCTAGATTAGCAGTAGAAGGGGACTAGCTCCGTGAACCTAGCTCCTACTTAGCTAGAATCTATTCATAGCCTCTATAGTTAGTTAAATACTCTACAAATAGAGTCCGTGATAAGATTAGACTACGAGTCGTTCTTCTGGAGTTTATTTGCAGTTTTACCTCATTGTAAAGTAGGAGGTCTGTGATGATCTTATGTAACAGAGTCAATGTTGTAATTCTATAGACATGCCTTGGACCCGCATATGTTTCGTTGTACCACTCGAGCGATATAATACTAGTGGAACGGTGTTTCATTGGTGTTATATCGGACTTGCATACTACACCATGCAGTGGTATGCCGGGTCACCACAGTTGGTATCAGAGCAAATGCTTTGACCCTAGGACTAAAACCCTTCAAAGGAGACCTATAGGATTGGTAGTGTCTATAGGAAGTTGTCTTAGTTAAACCAAATCTTCTTATGACTTGAGATGGATATTCACTTGAGAATAATCCTGACACACTTGAGTCAACCTTATTAATCTATCTTTTCTAAGCAAAGTTAGTTAGTTAATCCCAAGTATGTAGCATACCATTATGTCCTTAAAACAATAGATGAGTAGATCACAGTTGGTATACAATACATGGTAGTCCAAAGAGAGGATACAACCATAAGGAAGATATCCTATTGGAAGATGTGTACCAACATATGATATGATTAAGTAAGAATTATCCAGACCTGTAATAGGAGTGATATCAAGTAATGAAGATAGGTGTATAAGAAAAATATCCTATTAGAAGGTGTAAACCAGTACAAGTAATGGGTAAGTAAAATTTATCCAACCTTGGGAAACAACTGGTAGTAAGTGATAAATATGAGTTATATGAGGTAGTGTAGACCATGATGAGTCAACCATGGGAAGTAAGGAAGAGAGATAGGAATAAAATATGTTCACATGATAGAGTTACTAATC
Organism: Lolium rigidum; assembly: GCF_022539505.1. Lineage (NCBI taxonomy): Eukaryota > Viridiplantae > Streptophyta > Magnoliopsida > Poales > Poaceae > Lolium > Lolium rigidum. Next base: position 229,128,382 of record NC_061510.1, on the reverse strand, counting down.
ATATATGATTCATCTGAGAATCATTATGTGATGGACTAGAACATTATGAAGACCTAGGAGGAGTATGTTAAGCAGCCAGTTGTTCAAACAATAAGGTAAAAATTGTGTTTCAAAACCATGGGAAGTGTGCTAAGCACATCATGACCATAGTCTTATGATAATATAAACACTTGGAAGTATAGGAGCTATATTTCCATAGTATGTGTTTAGAGTAGTAATGTTAGAACCTAGAAATATCATGTGAGATAGTCCTCAACAAAATGGAAGTTAAGTTACTACTTCCAAAGAAAATTAGGTTAACCACAACTATCCTAGACCACTTTGTTTCAAGTTTACCTCATTGCAAATGTGCAATTAAGGTAAAGTTTGAGACAAATAGTAGAATTCCCTATATTCGTGCTAAGTATCACGATATAAACCTATATTATGTGGTGCTATATACTACACATCTCAGCCTGATGTTCAGAGATGTCTTACTCAACTATTTTATTCAGGCTTATGATGGTGTGTATTATATGCACAAAGCTGGATCTTCTTGGATTTTATTGGATTTTCATTGTTTGACTAGATCCATACATGAAGTTTGACTTTGGTATGCAAATGCATGTTGCAATATCAAGTCCTTATTTGATGCTATAGATCTAGAGGGTAATGGTATTCGTGTGAGGAAGTGACGAATTCTGTATATTTTAAAGACAAGATGAAGGTTCATCAGATAAAGGAAGTAAAGTTGTGGGAAGCAACCACAATATTCAGAAGGAAGTACCAACCAAAACTCATGCTTTACCTCAACAGAGGAGTACTTTAGTACATGAGAAGCATGAAGGTGAGAAATATAATGATTATGGTGAAGCTGAAGCAGATCCATAGTCAGCATGGAAGAGGGAATGCATGGGAAATCACTTAGGATACTATATTCATAGTGCCAGCAAGTGGTTTTCTTGCAACAATAAACCCTCGAAGAAAGCAAGATGACATATGAAATCATAGCAGACATAAGAAGACCATAGTTGATATCAGAAGACCACAATTGGTATAATATCAATACTGCAAGATAAAGTAAAAGATGTCTCGTCTAGTTGATCAGAACCTATAATAGAATCCATTCTTAGATATCAAATAGCCACAGTTGGTATAATAACCACAGCTGGTATCAGTGGGTATTACAAGTAGTCCACGATTTAATTATTTGTATCAAAAGTTTGTGAACAAATAAAACTCTTGTCAGCCAAGTAGCTAGATCTATAAACATGTAGTCAAAGGATTCACATTGGATGTCCACAATTGAGTGGATACACCACTGATATTCTTCGTAAGACCTTAGAAGAGTACAACCCAGAAACTAGACCTAGACCAATATCCTAACCAGAAGTCCAATGGTTGGAAGAAATGGAGTTGAAGACCATAAGAAAACTCTAAGGGGTAGAGCAAAGATTGAGTTGGATGTACAATAACTCAATACTTTGAGCATAATAGAAGAAGAAGGTCTGAACTGAGAGGAAGTTCGATCTTATTTTCATAAGATTATCGAACACTACGTTCAGATGGATGTCAGGCTAGAAGCCGAGGTTCATACCTCGAGGAAGTAAGAAGTGGACTAGAACTTGAGAAAGTGAGTAATATTTACTCAGAAGTACGAAAGCTCAAGTAAGTCAAACATGAATGAAGTTGGACGAAGAAAATACTATACATCAAATACAACTCAAGAAGGCCAAAGACTGAAGTAGATTGACCATACCAAAATTTAAGCCTATTTGAATGATTCCTTTCATGGAACCTAAATAAACCAAAAATAGTTATAGGTATCAGCTATAAACCATGATTGGATGGACTAAATGAGTCTAATCCATTCTTAGAGGAATAAACCATCATGATCATTTCCATGTAAAGTACCTTACTTAGTACCATTATTGCAGTTTTGGTACTAAGGGAAAACAAAGACCTATTTTATCAAATAGGAGATTGTTATCTAATGAGTCCTCAATTAAGACTGTCAGGACAAGAAGAAATCCCAATCATTGAATATTCAATGAGAAAGGAAACAAGCTTATAATACTTGAGGAAATCATGGAAGTAAAGGAAGTAATAGTTGCTTGATGTCAAACACTAATGGATTCCAGGAAGAATCTGGACAAGGGATGTATTCAATTATATCCAGTAAGATCACCATGGAGTTCAAGAAAAGATTTAGTCTGCACAAGTCAGATCCACACTCCGAAACATGAGAGAGATCAAACTTCGAGGACGAAGTTTAGTTTAAGGGGTAGAGACTGTAATATCCCAGGTATTGGGGTTACAAAAATAGAGGAAACAGATGTGTGCATTGCATTCATGCATAGAAAATCTGGGGAATTTTCGCGCTTTAAAGTAAAACAGTCACAGTAAATGAAGTTTCACTTGACCTTGGTGGAATTGAAGTAGCTCATCAAGTCAAGCGCTATAAACCTCAATGTGACTTTGTTTAAAACCTTGTTTTGGGTAGAGATGATTTGATCTAAGGGTTTATATCAAATGGAACTAACACCACAAGACTTTAAACAATGATCAATTGCTTGATCTTATAAAAGATCACAACATGGTATTCCTTGCCATAACATAAGAACATCTATTAAATTGGAAATCAAGTAATAATAAATGGAGAACCCATTCTTCACTTATCTTCTCCATGTCTTAAAACTAACCCATGTTCTTACCATGAACCTCATGGTAATTCTTGAACTCAACACCAACACAAGCTTATCATTAAACCCTAGAGATGGGAGATGCCTATAACCATCAAATAGATAATAATCAAACTCTAAGTTATTAACACTTAAAAGTTAAGAAACTACACTTGGGGTATAATTGAATTCACTTTAAAACTAATTACCAAATATGGTAAAACACAAGGACCTAAGTGCATAAAAGCCCCACATTCTTATTCTAAGCATAACTATTTAAATATGTGGAATATCACAAAACTAAATTCATTTACATTACGAATTATAGTTCAAACTATTTGAATAAAATAAACTATGAGTACTTTGAAACTCATATGATCATGCCTTGGTGAAATCAAACATCATCATTCAAAATTGGGGTATAATTCTTATTCTTGACATTTTGATCCCAATTATAATATAAATACAATCACATATGATATAGTGACTCACCCATAAGCATAAGATCATTCATAAGACAATTAGTAACAAAAGCCACTTGGCTCTCCAAAAACAAATCACAAGAGAGGATAATACCCATGCCACATAGGATGAAAATATATACATAGCTTGCATCCTAAGCAATGCCACCTCATGCTTAAAGGATTACTATGGATAAGAGCATGACAACCAAGCACCTTACTCATCAAATTAAAACAAGAGTCATCCACCTATGTGTCATGATATTAGAGCATGCCCAAGCCTATAAAAGGAACCCTCTACCTCATTCATCTCATCATCTTGCACCATGATGCAAGAAAAACCAACACATTGAGCCACCCCATAAAATAGTTAGGATCAAGATGAAGCAGCTAGGAGGTGGAGGCATGCCACAAGATGCAGGTTTATCAGAATTCCTGAAGAACAAGCTACAAAAGATAGCAAGGTAGAATTCTAAGGAAGACCACATATATAGATAATCACATCATCATTCCTAGAGTAGAACCTTAGATTATAATCCAAGTCCTTGTGGAGTGAGAGGGATAATTGGTAAAACCATATCTAAATATTTCTAGTAATAACTTAGGAAGCCAAACCTTGATCATTATAAATTGTGTAGTGATCATAAACCCTAAGAACTTGAAGTAGAAGATATAAGCTCATATGTAAAGCTTAGAGTTAAAGCCTATAATATATATGGTGAAAAAACCATTCATCATTATCACCAAAGTTAACTATAAAAAGAATTATAGCTACTTTAGTTACTTTAACAATAGATTAAGAATATAAAAGAAATCTATTGGTATAAGATAAAACCAATTCTCAATTCCTTAGTAACTAAAGGAGAACCTCAACTATTAAGCAAGTAATCACCTTATCATGGATAGGGGAAGACTAAACCCTAGTTGGTGCATCACTTGGATGATCATCACCATAAACCTAGTTCACATTTGAGTTCCAAACCACATGCCATTAGGTGAATATAATTAGAACCCTAGAATTGCCCATTGGCTAAATTCTATGCCTTCCTAAATTAACCCTCAGAAACATCTAGTACTTAAACCCTATAATTAAAACCATGTGTGGTTATCAACCACTTATCCTTATATAAGTAATATAAAATCATGATTGAAACAATACCTACATTACATACTTCCTAAGATAATGATAGTGTTAATCTTACAAGGACTTCATAATGGAAATTATAATACCCTAATAAATTGGTGCTCACATAAAATCATATGTAAGTCATCCAATTCTCAAATAGAAATTAAGTCCTAATAACAACCTCTAAAATACTTTGAGTTGAAATTATCAACTCTAATAATCCCAAACAGATTTGATTCACAAGAAAAAGGAAATTTAAAATGAGAATATAAACTCATGCCTATTTGCTATTTTGAATGAACCCACAAGTATGCAATATAATCCCATATAAAATACTTGTCTCCAATAGAATAGTGGTGTAATAATCATTGTACTAAATTCTAATGGAATTGACATAGTTAAGAAACCTGTAAAAATAACATAATTTAAATATGAATTCAAATGAGCAAATACAAAACAGAAAATAGAGAAGATAAAGAAAAGAGAGAAAAAGGTTTACCTGGACCTTACCAGTCGACGCAGCCCAGCTGGGGAGGCCCAGAAGTAGCCCAAGACCAGCCCAGCCCCACAGCTCAACCACGGCCCAGCACCAGCCCGTATCCCTTCGTCCAAAATATCGACGAGGAGGTCGTCCTCATCCTCTCCAGCACGCATGGAGGCCAGCGAGACGCCGTGGTCATCTTCCCCTCGTCGCTGGCAGCCCCTCCGCGATCGAAGACGTGCCGAGGCAGGCCACGGAGCTCTATAAAAGCCCCAGGACGAACCCTAGCTCGCTTTCTTCCTCCTCTGCTCGATTTCCCCAAAATCCCGAAACCCTAGCACGCGCAGACCTCGATCATCGCCGCCGTTCAGAGCATTCCCAGACCTTGCCGTGGACACTATCGTGATCAGCGGCCTCGACTTGCTCTGCCTGCAAGAGGAATCGACCCCAATCGACTCGTAGCGCCGCCGTCGAGCTCGTCTTCTCCGACGATTGACACCATGAAATCCGGCGAACCAGACCACGGCAAGCCTCGCCGTCACGCGAGTCGTGATCCTGGTGAGCCACTGATCCTCCTAGCATGCATAGCTCGCTCTATTGCGTCCCGTAGTGTCGCCGCACCGTTCATCTGTCTCTGCCGCCGCAGCACCTCATCGCCGGCCATGCTCCGGTGGTCATTAGCGGGCGGCGCCGGTACCGTGAGGTTCACCGCGGCGTGCTGAGTCGGGTGGTGTGAGTAGTCGATCCGCGCGAGCACCGAATCGCCGTCGTCGCCGGCAACTGGCCGCCGGCCGGCCACTCCACTGCCACGTTGGCGATTTTGACTCAGTCAAAGCACGCGTGGCAGGTGACCTGGCCACTGGCCCACTCGTCAGTGTCCCTGGGGGTAGCACTAGCCCGGGTACATTCAGTAGTTTTAGCCATTTTCCTTTATTTCAAATTATGTAAATTGCTGAAACTTCACATGAATTTATAAAATCCAATTTAGCTCAGAAAAATACAAATAAGATATCAAAATTCTTATAAAAGAAAAATCTATCCAATAAAAATATAAAATGAAATTTATATTTTCAATAGAAATTGAATTATTTAATACCTATTAATTAAGCCTTTAATTTTAATTCTAAATTCAATTAAAATTCAATAATTAGTAAAGATTTCCAAAATTAAATAAAAACCAGGAAATAAATAAAGAAAACATTAAACTTATTTTATTTACTTATTATTTGTTAAATCCTTATTAGAAGGATTTAAACCCTAATTAGTAATTACCTTAATTATTAATTCTTTAAAAATAATAAAAGGACAAATCCAATATTATTTTTATTTCAAACTCATTAATAACTTCAACTTGATAATGAAGTTATTAATTCTAGAATTATAGGACAATTAGGAAACCCTAATTCCTTATGGAATGATAATATAACCTTATCATTTCATGTGAAACTTAAAACCCTAATTCAATTAGGAACCCTAGTTCCATTATTACATGTGAACCCTAAATTGCCTCTAACCTAAACCCTAGGTTAGAACATGTGATCATGATACTTTTATTTCAAATCATAGAACCATAGTAGCAACTAAATACTCGTCATGTCCACATAAAATGTAATAGACCTATCACTAATAGGTGGGTATCCCATATGTCCATCTTCATCAGGTCTAGATAATCAAGTAGGATTAACCAAGTGTAAACCCTAGCTCCTATTATCAAAGCCATTATCCTTATTCATTCCTATTTAGCATCACACCATTGTGATGAACCCTAACATCAACCACACCTACTATTTTACTTTACATAACCCTGTTCCACTAAACCCTACTAGTGTGAGATGCTTAGGAACCATTCTATTTAGGAACCAACTATTCCTTACTTAGTAGATCCAATAGCAAACCTAGACAACCTCAACCCTAATTGATATACTTCTTATTATTTAAGAAGTATGTTCTTCAAAAGTTATTCTTTTGAAGAAAATAAGGAATCATCACCAACCCTGCTTATAAGGACCTATAAACCCTAGCCAGCTATCATTAGCAAGATAAACCAACCTTGACAACAACCATGTATAATGAATTGCTTAGGATGCCTAGGCTTATCTTAACCTTACAAGCCCTAGGTATCGATGAGTCCAACATTGTTGTGATCCATCTAACCCTTACTCCAAAAACTACTTGGAATCATAATAAATTATAGAACTCCACCAACCTAATTATCATACTTGTTCTTTATTAAAGAACATGTTCTTCAAAAGTTATTCTTTTAAAAGTATATGATAATTAATCATTAACCATGCCATCTAGTACTAAAACCGACCACCGTTCTTTACTTGAGACCATTATGCCAATTATCATTCTTTGTGTGCTCAATTGATTATTATACTTTATTGTCTACCTATTGATAATACCAAGTAATCACACCTGAATAAGAACCTTGTTTGTGAATCACTCTAAAAGTGCAACACACTCTGAACTACTCATTACCACTCACTAATCCTAAATCATCGGGGTTAGGTCACGCTTAGAGAGATTGCATCTCATTCTTATGCATTATTGCATCCTTGCCAATCTTTTAAACATCGTCCTTACCGGACGATGATGCTATTTCAGAATTTGGAGTTATTACGTATCGAAGACCTTGCCTCGCATAATCTTGCAAGTCAAGAAAGGCAAGTTCATCACTTGCTCATGTCATTTGAAGTATTTTTATCAAATTACTTGCAAAGTATTATGGTTATCACTATTGCACAAAAATCAAAACCACTACTTTCATAACTATGAATATGACTATGTGGTGGGCAATGGAACCATGGATTGTGTTGATATGGTGGAGGTTCCATTGCACGGGTTTATATCCATCTAGGATTAAACAACAAATGTCGCCAGTGATTCTTGTGCCGTAATACCCGTGTTAACCATAAGATCCGGAGTGGGACGGAGTAGTCAAAAGTGTTTCCACCTCTCGTTCATCAACGGATGCGTTTTACCGTAGACACTTGTATCCGTCGGCGGCAAGCGGTAGGCTGGGGAAGTCTTAAGTCCCCACGGCACAGTCCGTAGACACTTGTCGTTCGAAGAACAAGCGGTAGGCTGGGGAAGCCTTAAGTCCCCACGGTATTGCGGTTCTATGAGGGATTGTAAGGTGTCCGGAACGGTCTATCCATGATGATAGGGGAAGGCATATGAATGCCCGGAACGGTCTCATCATGGATATAGGGGAGGACAATCTTACAAAAGGGTGGGTGTTCGAGGTAGCGGAGGAACATGATTGGCTAGACCTTATACCGGGCCTCACACCATAGGAAGTGTGGACGGGAAACTCGAGCCCGGTTGGCACCAAGGTTAAGATCTCTTATGGGTAAAGCAACACACCTCTCGCAGAGTGTAACGAACCGTGACTCAGTCACTCCTCGTTCCGGGATATGGAACTCGCGAACGCGGCCGGAAAGGAGCTCCATGAAGTTCTAGTAAACCGGTGAAGGCTGACGGACATAGTTCTTCCGAATAAAAGCAACCTCTTGAAGAAATGATTATGAAAACCTGCATTGGTATTAGACTTTCCGGTCTAATGCCGTAGCTAGTGCATTAAACACCTCTTTCCTATAATGAACTTGTTGAGTACGCTCGTACTCATCCCACTCTTAAATCCCCGCTTAGATATGGAGGCATCGAAGGAGGATCTACAAGTACAACTCGAAGACCAAGGAGTCAACAACAACTTCAATGGACATGACCATGACGAAGAGTCGATACCACATCCAAGCAAGGAGAAAACCTAGATTAGCAAGAGAGAGGGACTAGCTCCGTGAACCTAGCTCCTACTTAGCTAGAATCTATTCATAGCCTCTATAGTTAGTTAAATACTCTACAAATAGAGTCCGTGATAAGATTAGACTACGAGTCGTTCTTTCCGGGAGTTTATTTGCGCTTTTACCTCATTGTAAAGTAGGAGGCCGTGATGATCTTATGTAACAGAGTCAATGTTGTAATTCTATAGACATGCCTTGGACCCGCATATGTTTCTGTTGTACCACTCTGAGCGATATAATACTAGTGGAACGGTGTTTCATTGGTGTTATATCAGACTTGCATACTACACCATGCAGTGGTATGCCGGGTCACCACACAGTGTCCGTAGTCATGAAAGATTTGGATAAATTTGACGTTATTTCTCTTGCATCATTCTCTGAAAGCTTGGATAACCTTGACCGATGCCTCCCTGCACCATGACTGCTTCGAGAGGCGCTTCCGTGCGAGGCCCTACGGCGTTCACCGGACCGATCCGCCGCGAGTATGCGGCGATTGAGAGTAGCTTGCTCATTCGACAATCGCTCCCGATTCTTTTCTAAGATCCTTCGGTATGCATTGAGAGTACCAACCAAAGTCCCGGCGTGAAGTGGTGTATTGCTTGTTATCGCGTCCCGAGCCGCTTCCCACTCTTTCTCTGCGATGGTGTAATCGCTATCGTCATTGCTGGCGCTATTTTCAAAGTTACGCCGTCTGCTGGAGCGAGGGGTGCGATCTCCTTCCTCTCCTCAGTTCCCCGCGTTTCCTGCATTGAGGATAGCATGAACTTGGTGACGCACTATCCTCCAGGTAGTCATCCTGATGGCGCTGTCGATATTTTCTTCTCCCGATGAATATCTGGCGCTGTAGATGAACGGTGTATCGCTCGAACCCAATCCGTGTCTGGTGTCGCAGTTTAAGCAGTAGTACGAGGTCATATCAGATGACACGGAGTTATCGGTGGCTGAAAGCCACTGCTGGTGGCTGATGTGCTGTAGCAGCTCCCCTTCCCGCCACCAGACTTCTCAAGCACCTTTGCACATGCTTCTTTAGCTATTGGAAACCATATCAATCAACCAAGAATAAATTCAGGAAATTAAAAAAGATAAACAGGAGGGACGAAGGGGCCCTGCAATGCGTCTAGGCTCTAAACTTGAGGAGTGGAGGAGGCGTCTGGCACGGTAGCCCGCGGACATCACTGGCGATTGTGCCGGTCGAGAGAAAATGGCCAGAAGGGCAGCAGCCAAGGGCGCTGGTGAAAATGCTTAGTTGTCGTGGAATAACTCCTCAGCCGGTCGGATCGTGGCCGTGCACCTGCGGTGGCCGGTCGTCGTGGTCGAGCTGCTGCGGCGGCCGGTCGTTATGGTCAAACTCCCGTGCAGGGAGAAGGCAGCGGGGTCAAGTCGCCATGGAGGGAAAGGGGGATGGAGGAAGATGGTTGGGAGCCGAGGATGGGGACGGCCAGCCAAGACGTGGGAGCTCGGCGTCAGCAGGATGAGGACTGGACGGCGGCGGCCAACCCTAGTTCGCGAGAGAGATGTGGTTGGCGACACATGTGAATCGAGAGATTCCGACTGATGGAAGGACTGCTGGTTGATTTGCCATTTTCGAGGGGCTCAAATGCAAAATGGATGAGAGGGACGATTGACGACGGAACACTGATGTCTACGGGTGCTTATATTCTTGTAGACAGTGTTGGGCCTACAAGAGCAGAGGTTTGTAGAACAGCAGCAAGTTTCCCTTAAGTGGATCACCCAAGGTTTATCGAACTCAGGGAGGAAGAGGTCAAAGATATCCCTCTCAAGCAACCCTGCAATCACGATACAAGAAGTCTCTTGTGTCCCCAACACACCTAATACACTTGTCAGATGTATAGGTGCACTAGTTCCGCGAAGAGATAGTGAAATTCAAGTGGTATGAATGAATATAAGTGGTAATAGCAATCTGAATAAAATATGGCAGCGAGTAAACATGCAACAGAATAATAAATAAACAGAGTTTCGATGCTTAGAAACAAGGCCTAGGGATCATACTTTCACTAGTGGACACTCTCAACATTGATCACATAATAAAACCACTCTACACTCTTTTGTTGGATGATGAACACCACTAATTGCGTAGGGCTACAAGAGCACCTCAATGCCGGAGTTAACAAGCTCCACAACATTCAATGTTCATATTTAAATAACCTTAGAGTGCATGATAGATCATTGCAATTACACCAAGTACTAACATAGCATGCACACTGTCACCATCACACTATGAAGGAGGAATAGATCACATCAATACTATCATAGTAATAATTAACTTCATAATCTACAAGAGATTACAATCATAACCTACGCCAAGTACTACATGATGCACACACTGTCACCTTTACAGCATGGAGGAGGAATAGACTACTTTAATAACATCACCAGAGTAACACATAGATGAATAGTGATACAAAACTCATATGAATCTCAATCATGTAAGGCAGCTCATGAGATCATTGTATTGAAGTACATAGGAGAGAGAGATGAACCACATAGCTACCGGTACAGCCCTTAGCCTCGATGGAGAACTACTCCCTCCTCATGAGAGACAGCAGCGTTGATGAAGATGGCGGTGGTGTCGATGGAGGAGCCTTCCGGGGGCACTTCCCCGTCCCGGCGGCGTGCCGGAACAGAGACTCCTGTCCCCCAGATCTTGGCTTCGCGATGGCGGCGGCTCTGGAAGGTTTCTCGTACCGTGGCTTTTCTGTCTCGAGGATTTAGGTCAGAGACCTTTAAATAGGCGAAGAGGCGGAGTCGGAGGGCTGACGAGGCGGTGACACAATAGGGGGGCGCGGCCCAGACCCTGGCCGCGCCACCCTGTCATCTGGTGGCCCTGTGGCCCCCCTCTGGTGGCTCTCGGGTGTTCTGGAAGCTCCGTGGAATTCTAAGATGCTGGGCGTTGATTTCGTCCGATTCCGAGAATATTTCCTTACTAGGATTTCTGAAACCAAAAACAGCAGAAAACAACAACTGGCCCTTCGGCATCTCGTCAATAGGTTAGTTCCGGAAAACGCATAGTAATAACATATAATGTGTATAAAACATGTGAGTATCATCATAAAAGTAGCATGAAACATAATAAATTATAGATACGTTTGGGACGCATCAAATACTCCCATACTTTTTAAGTAGTAGAGATAATCTGGAATCATCCTATGTATGGGAGTATTTCTACTACGCGTGCCACACGCTCCTTCAATTTTTTTTTCTCCCGCACGCGTGTGAATCAGATCGATCAGTTCCAGCTAGGTGCTAGCTCATGTTAAAATTCTAAAATTCATAACTACAAATCTAGAGCTTCTTTTTAGTTAATTCTTTCTGCATTAGCTTCATGATTAAATTCTCTATCCGATGTTACAAAATTTTCTAATTATAGATTTGTCTGAATCTGCAAGTTTAATTTAAATATTCTTTTGTTTTTAAATTTATGAGTTTCGATTCAATTAAATTCGTCACGTTAGACTTCCTTTTTACAAATCAAGCTGGTTGAATTGCACCACGCAACGTCGAATTCGTGCCAAAGCTGAAATGGATGTTGAAGTCGGAGCTACAGTAACCATCAGATAGGAATCTAACGATGCAGATTCGTCGGCGATAGTTCTAAATCGCGAAAACACCAAATCTTTGAAAAATCATAATTAAAAAACCGTAACTCCGTTTTGATCAAATTTTTTTGCGTTAGTTTTATAATTTTAATATATACAATATGGCGTTGGAATTTAGAATTTATTATTATATTAATACGTCTCTTTGTAATTTTAGGCTTTAAACCTTATTTCAAACATATCTAAAGTTATATAAAAATCATAATAGTTTAATTCTTTTGGAAAATGATATTTGTGATGTATCTGCATGTTATAAATTTTTTAAATTGTTTTTTCGTGAATTTAAAATATATTTTTTGGAATTAAATCAAGTGTTACATGTTTCGGTATTTGTTTACGCGTCATTGTTTTATCTGGCTCTTTATTTGCAGTGTTTGTTTATTGCGTGTATATTTTTCTATGCGTTAGATTTATTCGGAGTGCGAAAAGTTCACGAAGAAATCATCATCAAATTATACTAAGGCAAGTTACACCTTTGTTCATATGTTTGTCCCAAGTTTTCTATGCATGTCTTTTTCCTTCAAATGATTAGTATGCATGTGTAGGATGTTTTGGTAGATTTTACTTCGTAAATATTTTACAAGTTCGCGTGCTATTTTGTAGATTGACATGAGTAGAAGTATTATTTAGTAATATTTCCACTTGATATCATGGTTATAGGAATCCCTAAATTTTTCTAAGTGCTATGCTATGCTATGTAAACATCGATGGGGGTTCGAAAGAAATAGATTTCTAAGTACTTAGCTCTGTTTATGAGCGCAAATTTTCTCCCAAAATTCTTCTTCAAATAAAATTAATTTTTCTTCTGGGTGGAATGGTTTTGACGGGACAACGAGTGGAGATTGGTGGAGGACTGCCGCCCAGGATTCAAAGAAGTCTGCCATGTTCCAGATGTCAAAAGCTTCCAGTACAACCACAATACAATATGGGCTCTGTCTTGGCTAAGTACTTAGTGGGAAACCTCACCTGGGTACCGCCATTGGGAGGAATTTTGGGCATGGGCGGATCCGGAAAGTGGAGGGGCTACTAAGGAAAAGCTTCGTCGTGACCTCGTCCTGGCCTTAATGAAGATGAAGAATTTTTACGAAAAGGCTTGGTTGTGAATTGTGGGGAAAGTGCGCAACCTCTCGAGAGTGTTAACCTGATCGATCAGCCGTGTCCACGGTAAAAGGACAATTTGAGCATCTGAAGGATGGAGCCTCTGAATGATTTCCTCTCTCTTTTCAAAGGAGTTTTCAAAACCCTATGGCGTGTGTAATATCGTTCATAGGTGGGTTTTGGGGCCTTGGTGTGTAATATCCGATTGCTCGGGACTTGGTGTGTAATATCCAAGTGTTTAGGACTTGGTGTGTCATATCCAAGTGTTAGGTTGATTTGGACACTTGGTGTGTAATATCCATGTGTTCCACTCGGCCAATATTATTTATCAAAGTTTTGCAAAGTAGATAAAAGATTTTCTCTCTTTAACTTTGTAAAAATTGGCTTTACGCAAATAAACCTCAAGCCTCCTCTTGTCTGCCTTGCATGTAGATATAGGATTTTTCTCTTCTTGGTGTAATTTGCCATACGTTCAAAGTATTGATCACTCTTGTGGCTGCAACCTTTAATGTTGTAGGTTATTCGACAACTTGTGAGAATGCGTAGGTCGCGAGTCTACACTCAACCAGACATGTGGGTTGTGGCATTGATGAGACTCCCAAGATGATATTTCGTTTTCCGTTGTATTGGGCTAGCCCTTGGCTATGCAAGTTGTAATTATTTGTACACTGGATTATTGGAATTGTGTAATAAAGACTTGTGTTTTACATGATAATCCATCGACTGTGAGTGCTAGCTAATGATCTAGGGACTAGCATGTTTAATCACAGGGACTTTGGATCCTACCAGATCCGGGGTCATTACGTATGGTATCGGAGCACATGTTGATCGTAGGACGTGACCTTAGCCATGGAAAACCTTAGGACTAATAATTTCTAAGTAATTCATGAAATATTCTAGTACTATTCATCTTCTATCTATGAACATTTTCTAATCGCTTCTCTTTTCAAAAGTAATAGTTGATCCATACCCACTTCAACAGACTTCTCAAGATGATATCTTACACGATGTCAGATCTACAATATTCTCGCCAATGATGCTTCAACGATAATCTATTGAATACTTCGAAGACCATGAAGTACTAGGAAGATTCAGAAGACTAGAAGACTACAAAGACACTTCTCAAGACTATAAAGACTATGAAGATTCCAGTTCCCTATTAGGAACCAAACCTAGATAGACACTCGCTACAACGTTAGGTCCGATGACTTGTGAGTTGTCATTCTTATAGTTTTCTTTAAAACAACAACAAAAATTCAAAATAAAGTTGTTTGTAGGGTGTACCAACGTATCTTTCTCTTTCTTTCTATAGTCTATTCTCCCCTATCTTAAACCCCGAAACATTGGATTCATGAGGTGGATATGACTTGAAGACTAGAAGAACGTCTAAAACATGGAGAAGGACTACAGAACAACGGAAACGAAGAAAATGATCTTCTATCTTAAGTAAATCTCGAAGAAGGGCACTCAACCTGGTGTCCTAAGAAGCAAGACTTTGAACTCCAACGAAAAGCAATCATCACATCGAGGTGGTACCAAGACAACCTTACATGTTCATACGTGCAAGACAAGACAACGACATTAAGACATCCTAAAGATAGGAGTTTTGAAAAAGTCAAAAGAGAGAGCTACCAACATAAGACGAGACTACAGTGAAACCATAGAATTTTAGCAACACCAAGGAAGATCCCTTTTAAAGGTGGTAGCAACCTAGTCTATCCCAAATCATTTCTTTCTAGCATTCTCGAATCTCGAGGACGAGATTCTTTTTAAGAGTGGTAGTCTGTAACATCCCAAAATTTCCTAATTTTGGAATGTTAAAATTATTAAATTAAGTTGATTGAATTGTTTGACTTTGATTGAAATTATGAATGGAACAAAATTTTGATGACTTGTTTGAATTTTATTTTCCAACCTTGCTTTAAAATATAATTTTTATACGAGTGGATTAACGTGATTATCCAAATTGTTTTCATTTTTGATTCAACCACTTGGTTTCTTTAGTTTGAACTAAAATAATTACCCAACCGTACTAAATACAAAAAGAGAGGGAATAAAATGACTTTCCCAAGTTATGGTGTATTAATTCTTAATATGCCCGTTTGTTTATGAAAGTCATTATTTGAATATCTGGATCTCTTCAAATATTTTCCAATTCTATTTGGTCTTATTTGCATCTTAAATAATAGACTCCAATTTAAAGAAAATAGAAGAGAGATGATAATATGACTTCATCATGATTAATGTTGGATTTACTTTATATTTTAAATCTCATTTTAAAATGATTTATTTTGTATTTCATGTATGTTTGCGTTTGTTTGAATTGATTGAGTGATGGATTAAATTAAAACCCCGAAATTATAATTAGAAGTAATGCATAAATAGCCATATAGGCCAAAATGCATAAATTTGTTTTTGTACACATTGGACAGGAAATATGTTCATAATTATTTTAAATTACTATTTTTTGAAAAATAAAAATTAACAATTCCGTGTGATCCAATTTAAAGTTAGAAACATTTGTATATGAGGAAAAGATACAAATAAAAGAAGTATTACCTTTTTTTTTTGAGACAACCAGCCAACCTCTTTTATTCATCGAAACAACTATTACAGGAATAGTCATGGAATGAGGAGTTCCCAGCCATAAGTGCCGGCCAACCCCAAGAGCTAAACTATGCTTGGCTAAATTGTGTGCTTCAAAATTCGAAGCTCTACTTTCAAAAACAAAACTACACTCCTTGAATAAAGTAGTCCTGTGATTTATTTCAGAAATAATAGCTCCATATCTACCCTGGCTACCATCGTGTATCTCTTTAACCACTTGCTTGCAGTCAGATGCAACATATAGCGATGAAAGCATCAGTTCCTCCGCCAGAGCTAAAGCTTCCCTGCATGTCTCGAGAACAGCTGGGTCTGTGATTCCATCGAAAATCAACACCGACGAGCCTAGGTAGATGCCCCTGTGATCTCGACATACAGCAGATGTCGCTCCCTTGTTCGTTGTCTTAGCCACAGCCCCATCAACATTGATCTTTGCTACCTCATGAGGAGGTGGGATCCAATGATTCTTCTCTGGAGGGTTATGCAATCTAGATGCATCATTGCTCAATGGTTCAAACTTCTCAACTCCGACAACTAAGATTTAATGAATGTATGGGTAGATAACGGGCTCTGGAAAATCTCCTCATGTATAGCTTTTCTTCGAGCAGTCCAGATTGCCCAAAGTGTGACAGTTAATCTCATGAACTGATCATGTGGCAGGGTCTCCAACATATCAAACAACCATTGTTTAGCACTTGGCTCATTATTCATCAACATATGCTCCACCATCAGATCATCTGCCAAAACCCAGACACTTGCCGCCATGTTGCACTCCATTAAAGAATGCTTCCATGAGTCCGCAGCACCACAGATGGAGCAAGAACTAAACTGAGACATGTTGCGGTGATGAAGTAGATCGGCCGTAGGGAGGGATTGTCTAGCCAAACGCCAAAGGAAAACTCTGACCTTCGAGGGTACTGACGTCTTCCATAGAGAACTCCAGCCCTTCTCCTCAGCCTCCACATTGGATGGCCCCAGATTCCCTTCTAAGTAATTTTCTCTCTGCATTTTTGTAACCATCAACATGCGGTATGCCGACTTTACAGTGAAGATACAACTGTGGTCATAGTGTCAGGCCCAAAAGTCATTCTGCCTCCTCGTACACACAGGAATACTTAATATTGCAGCAGCGTCCACTGGCAGGAAATACTCACGGATAAGTTCTTCGCGCCATGTAGCTTGCGTCTCGTCTATTAATTCCGATACTTGCTTAGGTGGATTTGGTTTAAGCGCCACAATAGGCCTCAACATGTTATCCCGCGGCAACCAATTGTCCAACCAAATATTGGTCGTTGAGCCATCCCTCCTTATTAATCCTTGGACCATCACTTCTCTCCCATCCAGGATTGATCGCCATATCTGAGATGGGTGGGATCCAAGCCCGGCCTCCAGAATTGATAAGCTAGGAAAATATATCGCCTTTAAAATACGAGCGCTAAGCGAATTTGGCTGTTGTAAAATCCTCCATGATTGCCGAGCAAGAAGACATAAATTAAATAGCTCAAGGTCCTTAAACCCAAGACCTCCCAAGTGCTTTGGTCGTGTCATGTCCTCCCAGGATACCCATGCCACCTTTCTCTTCCCCTGTTTACTACCCCACCAAAACTAGCGGATGAGTGAATTGATATGCTCAGATAACCCTCGGGACAACCTGAAACATGCCATAGAATATACCGGGATAGCCTGTACAACTGATTTAATAAGCACTTCCTTTCCTCCAAACTCGAGAGGATTTTCTCCAACCATCCTTTGATCTTACTCCAGACCCTATCTTTCAGGAATTTAAACGTTCCATACCTTGAGCTTCCAACATCTGTGGGCATCCCCAAGTATCTATCATTCAAGGCTTCATTCTCCACCTCTAGAATTTGTTTGACCATATCTCTTATCACTTGAGGACAACCTTTAGTGAAGAAAATTGAAGATTTTTCCCTGTTAATCCTCTGTCCAGAAGCTAAACAGTAGATCTCCAATAGGCAAGACAATTCTTCCGCTCCCTCTCTACTTCCCTTGAAAAACAGCAGGCTGTCATCCGCGAATAGCAAGTGGTTCGCCGGTGGTGCCGATGGATCCACCTTAATTCCACCAAGGTGAGATGACTGGTCATAAACTTTTAACAGGCACGGAAGGCCCTCCGCTGCTAACAAGAAAAAATAGAGTGAAATAGGATCACCTTGTCTGATACCTCTTGTAGGTTTACATGATCATAGAAACCCATTGTTGAGGAAAACCCAGCTTTGTCATGATGGCCTCCAAATAATCCCATTCAACACGATCATATGCCTTATACGTCTCAAACATATCTATAATTTCTTATGTTCCATGCTAGTTTTATGACAATACCTACTTGTTTTATATACACTTTATATCATTTTTATGCATTTTCCGGTACTAACCTATTAACAAGATGCCGAAGCGCCAGTTCCTGTTTTCTGCTGTTTTTGGTTTCAGAAATCCTACACAGGAAATATTCTCGGAATTGGACGAAACAAAAGCCCACGGCCCTATTTTCCACGGAGGGTTCCAGAACATCGAAGGAGAGTCGGAGGCGGCCAGCAGGGGGCCCACACCATAGGGGGGCGCGAGCCCAGCCCTGGCCGCGCCACCAGGTGGGGAGGCCACCCCCTGGCTCCTCCGAGGCCGCCCTTCCGCCTATATATTCTCCCCGTCGCGAAAACCCTAAAATATCCAGTCATATTCCACGAAGAGTGCCGTAGCCGCCGCCATCGCGAAGACAAGTTTCGGGGGACAGAAGTCTCTGTTACGGCACGCCGCTGGGACGGGGAATTGCCCCCGGAGTCATCTCCATTGACACCACCGCCATCTTCATCGCCGTTGCTATCTCCCATGATGAGGAGGGAGTAGTTCTCCCCCGAGGCTAAGGGCTCTACCGGTAGCTATGTGGTTCATCTCTCTCTCTCCCATGGTGTGATCTTTATGTGATCATGAGCTTTGTATCACTATTGATCTATGTGCTACTCTAGTGATGTTATTAAAGTAGTCTATTCCTCCTCCATGATGTAAAGAGGACAGTGTGTGCATCATGTAGTACTTGGCGTAGGCTATGATTGTAATCTCTTGTGGATTATGAAGTTAACTATTACTATGATAGTATTGATGTGATCTATTCCCCCTTTCATAGCTATTGTTGACAGTGTGTATGCTATGTTAGTACTCGGTCTAAATTGCAACGGTATTATCTTGGATTATGATTTGATGAGGATATCCCTGTGAGTGGTGTTTGTCAAGTACTTGATGAACTTTGAGTGGAGCTTTTGTAGCCACTACGTGATGATTAGTGATTCCAATAGGAGAGTAATTCAGAGTAGCACAAGTGAAGAGAAGTTATCTAATTATCCAATTATGTGATCATTGTTGAGAGTGTCCACTAGTGAAAGTATGATCCCTAGGCCTTGTTTCTAAGCATTGAAACACCTTTTCCAACAAGTTCTGCTACATGTTTGCTTGCTGCCATTTTTATTTCAGATTGCAATTACTACTTATAATCATCCATATTACTTGTATTTCACTATCTCTTCGCCGAACTAGTGCACCTATACATCTGACAAGTGTATTAGGTGTGTTGGGGACACAAGAGACTTCTTGTATCTTAATTGCAGGGTTGCTTGAGAGGGATATCTTTGACCTCTACCTCCCCGAGTTCGATAAACCTTGGGTGATTCACTTAAGGGAAACTTGCTGCTGTTCTACAAACCTCTGCTCTTGGAGGCCCAACACTGTCTACAGGAATAGAAGCGTGCGTAGACATCAATGCCTTCATCATGTCCAGCTTCAGAGCACAGTAGCTATTATTTTTAGATCTGTTGCGCTTCATAAAGTGCAAAAATTCATATGCCGAGATAATATTATCTGTAATAAGTCTTCCCGGGACAAAGGCAGATTGATCCTCAGAAATAATATCAGGAAGGATTAACTTGAGGCGATGGGCTAAAACCTTTGAAGCAATCTTATAAAAGACATTACATAAACTGATCGGCCTGAACTGAGATAGTAAGGTTGGATTTTTCACCTTAGGGATTAACATGAGAATTGTGTCGTTAATACTCTCCGCAGTTTCAATACGCTGGACTATCCTTAGCACCGCCTCGGTGACATCAGCTCCACATACGTCCCAGTGCCGCTGAAAGAAGTGCGCAGCGAAACCATCGGGCCCAGGAGCCTTGGTCGGAAACATCTGAAAAAGAGCTTTTTAAACTTCCTCCGGGCTATAAGGGGCCAACAACATGGCGCTCATATCATATGTGACCCTCCTGGGCACTTTATCAAGGACCCGATCCATGTCATGAACCCCTTCGGACGTGTAGAGTGTCTTGTAGAACTCAACCGTCATCGATTTAAGTTCATCACCCTCCTCAACCAACACAACATCACTCCTTGTTAACGACTTAATCAGATTCTTGCGTCTTATTATGCTTGCTCTTTGGTGAAAGAAACGAGAGTTTTTGTCGCCCGCAGATAGCCAATCAGCTCGGGACCTTTGGCGCCACATCATTTCCTCTCTATGGTATAATTCCACCAGCCTATCATTGATCTTGATCTCAGCATGCATTGGACCAACTCTAAGGGGATCACTACGTAGCAGATCAAGTTCATTCTTCAGCTTCTTTATTTCTTTCCTTACGCTTCCGAAAGTATCAACTCCCCACCGTCCCAGCTCGTGCGACAAAGATCTCAGCTTACCACTCACATCAATAATTGTCGCACCACCTCCCGTGCTATTCCATCCCGATGTTACCAGGGGTTTTAGATCTTCATGCCTCTCCCACATAGTCTCATACCGAAACTGAATAGGGCCCCTCTGTGTCACCTCTGCCTCATCATCAAACTGCAGCAGCAAAGCGCAATGATCCGAAGTAGCAACATTCACATGAGTAATACATGCCAGAGGAAACTGAGCTGACCACTCGGCCGGCCCCAATGCCCGGTCAAGTCTAACTCGTGTGTATGTGTTGCCTGCCAAAACCCACCGGCGAGCACCGACGAGCAACACGAAGAGCCGGGAGGCTCCCAGTGACCGCCGGTGGGCCCCGGTCCCTCGGGCGACGGCCCGCAAAACTCCGGCACACGTCCCGGCTAATGCGAGGGCGTGCCACCCGACCTATACCTGGTCGGGAAGGTGATGGATTGCTTCAATTAGTTTCCTGCATGGCGTACACGTAAACATTAAATACGAGCCCCGATCGACTCTCGAGTTACCTCGTGAATCGGCTCAAAGAGCCGATTGACCCATGGTTCACGTTGGATTTACGATAACATGGGGATCCTGCTTTATCAATACCAAGTTAAATCAATCTACGACAGTCTAGGGTTTTCACCGCATAACCGGAACATCCTACGCGTAGTTGAGCCTGGCAGATACGAAAGATAATAGAAAACTAGTCCTAAAAGAGGCCTAAAAACCAACACAAAGTCGATTCCCGGAACAATCCCTCTAGGATCAGCAAACCATACCTTACGCACTACTGGATCGTTCAACCCGTTTGCAAGGCCTAACCATGCGGATATCAAACTAATCCTTGGAGAACAAGGAACAACCATAACAGATTAGATCTACTAAATAAAGACCAAGCAAGATACTGCCCTTACACCCAAGATAGGTGCAAAGGCAGTTAGATATTGAGGGGCAGCATAGCTAAGCAAGCATATCAGAAAAGTATCGACGTCAGCCCCAAAACATCTACGATAACGGTATTGCTCGCCATCAACAAGGCTTCAGTACGAGCAACACCAAACAACGAATAAACTGATACTGCCTAGCTCGCAAGATGCGATCTAGGTAGCATGTCGCTTACCCGGAAGAAACCCTCGAAACAAGGGGTGGCGATGCGCCTAGATTGGTTTGTTCTGAACGTGATCGTCCTCCTTTCTCAATAACCCTAGGTACATATTTATAGTCCGTAGACTTTCTATCTTTGGAATAAACCTAGCTGTGTACGACTAAACTCTATATCTTAATTCTAAACTGAAACATGATCTACCCTAATGTACAAATATATGGGCAATCTAGCCCAAACTCTCGCACGAGGCCGATTCAGAGACACTTTATGTGCATGTCCTCTAAGCCCATCTCAATCACGGCCCATCTCCTGCTTTGGCTAAATTCTGGTGATAACACATGCCCCCTGGTTTTGGCAATAATAATTCCAAAACCACTCTGTTTTCCTTCATCGGGTTACGCGTTGCAGAGCAGAACCGCTTCAGTGTCCTTTCATCATGATGCCTTGTCTTCTCAACTTCTTCGTACTGCACGATTGACAGTTTTGGCACCGCATCCTCGGCAACTGCCCGAGCATTGAATCATCTCCCACTATATCCCCTTTATTTAACCTCACCCGAGCAGTTCGCCTCCTCATCCTCCTGTTCCGCATTAGCCATCGGAAAAAACCCTCCTCTGCAACCATGGACTCCTCCTCCTCTGCCTCTTCGGGTCTCTCCTTCCAATCCTCCTCCTCCCGCGAGCCGACGCCGGAGTACGACCCGATAGCGGCGTACGAGGCCCGCGCCCCGCAATGGTGGGACGAGAGGGATTGGGACTCCGCCGTCGAGTCAGAGGACGACGAATCCTTGACCGACGGGGAGGACAACCTCCAGTTCCTCGTGGACGGGGAGCTGGAGGAAGAGAGCGACGACGACGCCTTCTCCTGGGGCGAGGACCTCTCCTTCGACGGAGAGGATGAAGCGGAGGACGACACCTCCTCCGACGACTACCCGCCGGCGAAGCGCTTCCGCGCATGGTCGGAGGACGACGACGACGACGATGACGAAGAAGCCCCTGCCGATGGCTTCAGCAGCAGCGACGAAGACGTCGCCGGCAGCAGCGCCGATAGCGGCAAGGACGGCGACGACGAGGGCAGCGATGGCGCCGGCCCCTAGATTAGGGACTACTAGAATAGGGCTAGTAGTAGTGCATTAGGCAGCAGATCTCCTTTTGTGAGCAATCGGCTCTTATTGTAAAAATCCTCTTTTAATCCAAGAATGCTTCTATGTCTGATTTTCCCGATTGTCAAAATAGGTCAACGCTCAAAGAGCCGATGGCAATGCATCGGCCTTTTACCATAAAACGCCAGTAAGGCCAGCTTCAGTTACCTATTTAGACAGGTCCAAGCGACCATTCCCCAAATTCAAACGGTAAACTGATACCTGCTTGTAACAATTTGTACCTCTAGAGTCGATGGCTGCGCATCGGCTTTTTAGTTCTAAAGTCGATGTCTGTACATCGGCTGTGCTTTGCGTCCTGTTGCTTTGTATATTTTTTTTTACTGGCCGATTTCATGCATCGGCCCCCATATTTCACTGTCCGTCATCCCACATACTCGGGAAATATTTCTTGAGATGCTTGCCATTGACAGCCACTGGGAACTTCACACCGCTCAGCTCCTCGAGCATGTATGCATTACCCTTTAAAACTTGGTTGACCCTGTACGGCCCGTGCCAATTTGGAGACCATTTACCATACACTTTGTCCTTAGTCCCCAATGGCAATACAGCTTCCCATACCAGATCACCAACGTGGAACTCCTTTGGTCTCACCTTATTATTATATGCGCGAGCTACCTTGGCTTTGTTCTCTTTAATTTTCTCAAGTGACCAGAGTCTAAGTTCCGTTAGATCCTCAATGCTATCACTCATCAAGGCTGCATATTCTTCAGTTGTTAAATCATTCTGAAACGTAATACGTCTCGACCCAGCCGTGATTTCCCAGGGCAACACAGCTTCTTGTCGATAGACCAGATGGTATGGCGAGGTTTTTATCGCTCCATGACATGACATGCGATAAGCCCACAAAGCCTCTGACAATACCTCGTGCCAACGTCTAGGGTGCTCGTCGACTTTCCTCTTAATCAACTTGATAAGGCTCTGGTTGGATGCTTCAGCTTGCCCATTCGCTTGAGCATAGTATGGAGACGATCGGATCAACTTAATTCCCATGTCCTCGCAGAACTCTCTAAACTCGCGAGAAATGAAAACCGAACCTCCATCGGTCGTGATAGTCTGGGGAATCCCGAATCTATGAATGACATGTTCTTTCACGAAATTGATAACATCAGCCGATGCCACTGACTTCATAGGGACGGCCTCCACCCATTTAGTGAAATAATCTGTAATGGCCAAAATCCACACGTGGCCTTTGCTCGATGGAGGATTGATTTTGCCGATCATATCCATGCCCCAACCTCGAAATGGCCAAGGCTTGATGATGGGGTGCATTGCTGACGCGGGTACCATATGAATTTTCCCAAACTTCTGACACGCTTGACACCCTTTATAGTACTTAAAGCAATCCTCAAGCATGGTAGGCCAATAAAACCCCGATCGCCTGATCAACCATTTCATCTTATGAGCCGATTGGTGAGTTCCACAGGCGCCTTCGTGTACCTCGTGTAAGAGCCGATTTGACTCGGCTGGTCCCAGACATCTGAGAAGTAACCCTTCCAAAGTCCTGTAGAACATGTCATCCCCAATAAGGACATACTTCATGGCCTCGTACCTTATCCGTTTAGGTGCCCCCCGAGCCGAATCTTTCAAGTTATTGAAGATATCGGCTCTCCAGTCATCCGATTCCAGGAATTGTACCTGAACATCGCCTCCACCTGCTACGTCCTTGTAGCCTGATGCCATCTGTGCGAGATCGTTCGCCTCGGTATTCTACGACCTCGGGATCCAGTTGAAGTTTATGTACCTAAATTGTGCCATCAGCTCACGACATTGCATCCATAATGGGAAGAATGACTCGCTCTCACATTTGTACTCCTCCGTGAGTTGGGAAATCACCAATTTTGAGTCTCCAAAAAGTTCCACCGCTTCTGCCCCGGCTTCCAAAAGCAACTCCATTCCCTTGCGTATTGCTTCATACTCAGCGACATTGTTGGTGCAAGGGGTAGGCAGCCTTATGGAGAAGGAATATGTTGCCCCCCGGGGCGACACGAGCAGAATGCCGATGCCGCAACCATGATCACAAGCCGATCCATCGAAAAACATGGCCCATGCACGCACAGACAATGATGCTATATCAGTGTTGATTCGTTCAGCAATAAGATCGGCCAACGCCTGTCCCTTGACTGCTTTCGTAGGCTGATACCGGAGATCAAATTCCGATAATGCAAACATCCATTTACCGAGTCGGCCTTTCAACCAGGAGCCGACAGCATATGTTTGATGACATCCGATTTGCATATGATGACAATTTCCGCTGACAGAAAGATGTGACGAAGCTTGGTGCAGGTAAAAAATAGGCAGAGGCACAACTTCTCGATCTCAGGGTACCTAGTCTCTGCATCCAACATCCTTCTGCTGAGGTAGAAAGCGACTCTCTCCAGACCATCATAAACTTGCACCACCACTGAGGCGATGGAAGTGCTAGCTACTGACAAGTAAATATAGAATGGTCTGTCTTGCTGGAGCGGAACCAACACAGGTGGCTTCGTTAGATACTCTTTAATCTCGTCAAATGATCGTTGTTGCTCTGCCCCCCAGCGAAACTCCTCATCAGATTTAATTTTTACCAATCCCATGAACGGCTCGATTCGCCCTGACAGGTTGGAGATGAACCTTCTGACGAAGTTGATTTTGCCGATGAGACACTGGAGTTCCTTCTTCGTGGTAGGTGGCTTCATTGTTCGTACCGCCTCCTGACTTTTCAGGCCGATCTCAACTCCGCGTTCATGAACCAAGAAGCCCAAGAATTGACCGGCCGTCACACCAAAGGCACACTTCTTTGGATTCATTCTTAGCCCGAATTTTCTAGTTCGGTCCAGGATGCGTCGCAAATCCTCCAAGTGTCCTTCTACTGAGACCGACTTGACTACCACGTCATCAATGTAAATCTCCACCAACTTGCCGATCAGATCATGAAAGATGTAATTCATGGCTCTTTGGTATGTTGCGCCGGCATTTTTCAGTCCAAATGTCATGACTACATATTCAAACAAACCCACCGAACCTGGTACTCTGAATGCAGTCTTGTGTATATCTTCTGGAGCCATAAAAATTTGGTTGTAACCGGCATTGCCATCCATGAAACTTAAAACCTTATGACCAGCTGCTGCATTGATCAATGTCTCTGGCTACCGGCATTGGATACTCATCCTTTGGAGTGGCTCTATTGAGATCCCGAAAATCTATGGCGACGCGCCATCGGCCGGCCTTTTTCTCTACAGGTACGATACTAGAAATCCACTCAAGCATACCCGCATGGCCTCGATGAACCCGGCGCTCAACATTTTCTCGATCTCTTTCTTGACTTCTTCTAAAATTTCGGCCTTCATCTGTCATGCTCGCTGCTGGAACGGCTGAAATCCTTTCTTAAGAGGGAGCCGATGCTCAATGATGCTCCTGTCTAACCCGGGCATCTCTGTGTAATCCCAGGCAAAGCAATCTGGGTATTCTTTCAACAAAGCTATCATCAGGCCCCTCAGATGCGGATCTAACTTTTTGCTGATAAATGTTGGTCGTGGCTTATCCCCAGGACCAATGTCGATTTCTTCTAGCTCATCAGCTAATGTAAACCCATATCCTAGCTTCCCGTTGCCTGCTAGATCAATGCCGAACACAGTGCAAAACGTATGGTGAGAATAATTTGGGCCGATTGCTGGAATCGGCCCCCATTTCGATTGCATTGCTCAATGAAGGTTTACAACTTATTTGTGCTCCACTACGGGAGGGAGTCTCCCTACTACGACCACGTGACATGCTTGAGGTGAGATCATTGTTTTTTATTTATTGGGGCCGATCGCAGGGATCGGCCTTGCCACGTACGTCCGGTGACTTTGCTCGTTGCTACTCTGTCGAGCCGGTGGATAAGACCAGCCTCACCCCGTTTTTGTAGCTTCGATACGCTCACAACCGTCCAAACCGACTCCGCAGAGCGGCACTTGGTCTTCCGCGTCCCAAATATTCATGCCAGCTATTGAGATCTCGATCGAGTCATCTGCATGAACGACCTCCACTTCATCTCCATCCCATTGTATCAGGCATTGGTGCATTGTGGATGGAATGCAGCAGTTGGCGTGAATCCAATCCCTCCCTAGCAGGACAGCGTACGTGCTTTTGCTGTCGACGATGAAGAATGATGTAGGGATGGTTTTTCGGCCCACGGTTAGATCCACGTAAAGAACGCCTTGCGTCTCTGATGCTTGGCTGTTGAAGTCGCTTAGTGTGACGTTGGTTTTGATCAGATCTGCGTTAGAGCGTCCCAAACGCCGTAGCATGGAGTATGGCATTATATTGACTGCCGCTCCCGTGTCAACCAACATCTTGCTGACAGGCTGCCCGTTGATATAACCACTTAGGTACAGGGCCTTCAGATGTTTGTAGCTCTTCTCTCGTGGCTTTTCGAAGATAACTGGCCGCGGGCCGCAGTCAAACTGTGCTACCGGCACTTCTTCGGTTCTTGGAGCACAAAACTCCGACGGAAGTATGAACACCATATTTGTGCTAGCCGATGCCTTCGCATCGGCTTTTACTTGTTTGGGGCGCCATTCTTTCTTCTGTGGACGAATCTCCGCGTCCAAAGTTTGCTGAATTTTCACGGCCAGATCGGGCCGCACTTTCCTCAACGTGTGCGGTATTGCGCCTCGGCTTCCTCCAAGCTACGTAGCCGCTGAACCCTACGCTTTTGGGAGTGACTGAGTCCATCAGGGCACCACCTTGGCCGGTGGTATCTATCCTCTTCTTCATCTTCTGACTCCTCAAAATCTTCCTCTTGAGATGACTCAGCTCGTCTGTTCTGAGGTGGGAGAGGCCCTAGACGCTTGAAAACTGAAACCTCACCTGCGTCCTTCTTCTGCTGTCTACACTCCGGGCAGTTGTCGATTGTAGGCAATCGGCTCATTCCTGAATCCCAGCAGTGCTTAAAGAAAGGACAATCCCAGTGCCTATCCATGTCTTCTAATGTCTACGGGAGCTTCTATTCTTGTAGACAGTGTTGGGCCTCCAAGAGCAGAGGTTTGTAGAACAGCAGCAAGTTTGCCTTAAGTGGATCACCCAAGGTTTATCGAACTCAGGGAGGAAGAGGTCAAAGATATCCCTCTCATGCAACCCTGCAACCACAAAGCAAGAAGTCTCTTGTGTCCCCAACACACCTAATAGGTGCACTAGTTCGGCGAAGAGATAGTGAAATACAGGTGGTATGAATAAGTAGTAGCAACGGCACGGAAAAGTGCTTTGCCCAGGACAATAAACAAGCAGCGAGTAACGCAGCAATAGTAACGCAACAAGTAGTAACGCAATGAAACAAGTAAACAAACAAGCGATAGCGATATTTAGGAACAAGGCCTAGGGAATAGACTTTCACTAGTGGACACTCTCAACTTTGATCACATAACGTAATAGATAAATGCATACTCTACACTCTTGTTGGATGATGAACACATTGCGTAGGATTACACGAACCCTCAATGCCGGAGTTAACAAGCTCCACAATTCAATGTTCATATTTAAATAACCTTAGAGTGCAAGAAAGATCAACATGACTAAACCAAGTACTAACATAGCATGCACACTCGTCACCTTCACGCCACGTAGGAGGAATAGATCATATCAATACTATCATAGCAATAGTTAACTTCACAATCTACAAGAGATCATGATCATAGCATACGCCAAGTACTAACACGGATGCACACACTGTCACCATTACACCGTGCAGGAGGAATAAAACTACTTTAATAACACATCACTAGAGTAGCACATAGATAAATTGTGATACAAAATACATTGCAATCATAAAGGGATATAAATAAGCACTTCACTACGCCATTCATAACGGTGAGTAAGTATTCTAGTGAAATATAGCCTAAGAGACCCACACGGTGCACACACTGTCACCTTTACACACGTGGGACAAGGAGTCTCCGGAGATCACATAAGTAAAACTCACTTGACTAGCACAATGACATCTAGATTACAAGCATCATCATATGAATCTCAATCATGTAAGGCAGCTCATGAGATTATTGTATTGAAGCACATAGGAGAGAGATGAACCACATAGCTACCGGTACAGCCCCGAGCCTCGATGGAGAACTACTCCCTCCTCATGGGAGCAGCAGCGGTGATGAAGATGGCGGTGGAGATAGCAACGGTGTCGATGGAGAAGCCTTCCGGGGGCACTTCCCCGCTCCGGCAGCGTGCCGGAACAGAGACTCCTGTCCCCCAGATCTTGGCTTCGCGATGGCGGCGGCTCTGGAAGGTTTTCCGTATTGTGGTTCTTCCGTCTTAGGGTTTTCTCGACGGAGGCTTTAAATAGGCGGAAGGGCAGCGTCAGAGGGTCGAAGAGGCGGCGGCACCATAGGCTGGCGCGGCCAGGGCCCAGGCCGCGCCACCCTATCATCCGGGGCCCACAGGGCCCCCCTCTGGCGGCTCTCGGGTGTTCTGGATGCTTCCGGTGAAAATAGGAACCCGGGTCTTGATTTCGTCCGATTCCGAGAATATTTCGTTACTAGGATTTCTGAAACCAAAAACGAGCGAGAAAACGAAGAATCGGCACTTCGGCATCTTGTTAATAGGTTAGTTCCAGAAAATGCACGAATATGACATAAAGTGTGCATAAAACATGTAGGTATAATCAATAATATGGCATAGAACATAAGAAATTATCGATACGTCGGAGACGTATCAAGCATCCCCAAGCTTAGTTCTGCTCGTCCCGAGCAGGTAAAACGATAACAAAGAATTTCTGAAGTGATATGCCATCATAACCTTGATCATACTATTTGTAAACATATGTAGTGGATGCAGCGATCAAAACAATGGTAATGACATGAGTAAACAGGTGAATCATAAAGCAAAGACTTTTCATGAATAGTACTTCAAGACAAGTATTAATAAGTCTTGCATAAGAGTTAACTCATAAAGCAATAAATCAAAGTAAAGGTATTGAAGCAACACAAAGGAAGATTAAGTTTCAGCGGTTGCTTTCAACTTGTAACATGTATATCTCATGGATAATTGTCAACATAGAGTAATATAACAAGTGCAATATGCAAATATGTAGGAATCAATGCACAGTTCACACAAGTGTTTGCTTCTTGAGGTGGAGAGAGATAGGTGAACTGACTCAACATAAAAGTAAAAGAGAATGGTCCTTCAAAGAGGAAAGCATCGATTGCTATATTTGTGCTAGAGCTTTTATTTTGAAAACATGAAACAATTTTGTCAACGGTAGTAATAAAGCATATGAGTTATGAAAGTTATATCTTACAAGTTGAAAGTCTCATGCATAGTATACTAATAGTGCCCGCACCTTGTCCTAATTAGCTTGGACTACCGGATCTTTGCAATGCACATGTTTTAACCAAGTGTCACAATGGGGTACCCCCATGCCGCTCGTACAAAGGTCTAAGGAGAAAGCTCGCATTTTGGATTTCTCGCTTTTGATTATTCTCAACTTAGACATCCATACCGGGACAACATGGACAACAGATAATGGACTCCTCTTTAATGCATAAGCATGTGGCAACAATTATTATTCTCATATGAGATTGAGGATATATGTCCAAGATCTGAAACTTCCACCATGAATCATGGCTTTAGTTAGCGGCCCAATGTTCTTCTCTAACAATATGCATGCTCTAACCATAAAGGTGGTAGATCTCTCTTACTTCGGACAAGACGGACATGCATAGCAACTCACATGATATTCAACAAAGAATAGCTGATGGCGGCCCCTAAACATGGTTATCGCATTAACAAGCAAACTTAATAAGAGATAAAGTGCATAAGTACATATTCAATACCACAATAGTTTTTAAGCTATTTGTCCCATGAGCTATATATTGCAAAGGAATATTAATTTTAAAGGTAGCACTACAATTTACTTTGGAATGGCGGAGAAATACCATGTAGTAGGTAGGTATGGTAGACACAAATGGCATAGTGGTTGGCTCAAGGATTTTGGATGCATGAGAAGTATTCCTCTCGATACAAGGTTTAGGCTAGCAAGGTTATTTGAAACAACACAAGGATGAACGGCAAAGAAACTCACATAAAAGACATATTGTAAACATTATAAGACTCTACACCGTCTTCCTTGTTGTTCAAAACTCAATACTAGATATTATCTGCACTCTAGAGAAACCAAATATGCAAACCAAATTAGCAAGCTCTAAGTGTTTCTTCATTAATGGGTGCAAAGTATATGATGCAAGAGCTTAAACATGAGCACAACAATTGCCAAGTATCAAATTATCCAAGACATTTTAGAATTACCACATGTAGCATTTCTCCAATTCCAACCATATGAACAATTTAACGTAAGAAGAAACTTCGCCATGAATACTATGAGTAAAGCCTAAGGACATACTTGTCCATATGCTACAAATGGGACAGGTTCTCTCCCATACAATGAATGCTAAGATCCATTTTATTCAAACAAAACAAAAACAAAAAAACAAACCGACGCTCCAAGCAAAACACATAAGATGTGGCCGAATAAAAATATAGTCTCAGGGGAGGAACCCGCTAATGTTGTCGATGAAGAAGGATGCCTGGGCATCCCCAAGCTTAGACGCTGAGTCTTCTTAGAATATGCAGGGGTGAACCACCGTATCCCCTGGGCTTAGAGCTTTCACTCTCCATGATCATATTGTATCATACTCCTCTCTTGATCCTTGAAAACTTCCTCCACACCAAACTCGAAACAACTCATTAGAGGGTTAGTGCATAATAAAAATTCACATGTTCAGAGGTGACACAATCATTCTTAACACTTCTGGACATTGCATAAAGCTACTGGACATTAATGGATCAAAGAAATTCATCCAACATAGCAAAAGAGGCAATGCGAAATAAAAGACAGAATCTGTCAAAACAGAACAGTCCGTAAAGATGGATTTTATTAGGCCACCAGACTTGCTCAAACGAAAATGCTCAAATTGAATGAAAGTTGCGTACATATCTGAGGATCACTGCACGTAAATTGGCATAATTTTCTCGAGCTACCTACAGGGAGATAGACCCAGATTCGTGACAAGCAAAGAAATCTGGAACTCGCGCAAGTAATCCAAATCTAGTACTTACTTTTCTATCAAAGACTTTACTTGGCACAACAAAACATAAAACTAAGATAAGGAGAGGTTGCTACAGTAGTAAACAACTTCCAAGACACAAATATAAAACAAAGTACCGTAGGTAAAAACATGGGTTGTCTCCCATAAGCGCTTTTCTTTAACGCCTTTCGCCTAGGCGCGTAAAGTGTATCTCAAGTATTATCGAAGGGTGGTGCACCTACAAGCTGGGTTTGGAGTTTTCTCAACCATGCATAGTATATTGGATACATAAGTTTCAGCTGTCTCCTTTTCATTAGTCTTGGGCTTGCTACTCTCATCGAACAAATTTTCAGGAACAAGCCAAGCATAGTTATGTTCTAGTGCATCATTCATAGCTAGGAGTTTACATGGTATTGGTGCTTTGATCTCCCCACCATCATTAATATTATTAGTGTATCTTATTCTATCCATGTCCATCTTTTCAAGGAGACTAACAAAATTAGTATGAGAACCAAGCATATTAAATTTAGCAAAGACCTTTCTAGCTTCTCTTGCTAGACCACCAAATTCTCTAAGAAGGGTTTCTAAAACAAAATCTTTCTTTTCCCCTCTTCCATATCACCAAGTGTAAGAAACATGTGTTGGATTATAGGATTGAGATTAACAAATTTAGTTTCCAACAAGCGAACTAAAGCAAGCAGCAGCAATTTCATAAGTGGGAGCAAGGTCTACCAAGTGTCTATCTTCAAAATCTTCAACGGTACTAACATGGGTGAAAAATTCTTCTATATTGTTCCTCCCAATTATAGACCCTTGTCCTACCGGTATGTTCTTTGCGGTAAAATCAAAAGGAAACATGATGAAATCAAGTAAAGTAAATGCAAGTAAACTAATTTTTTTGTGTTTTTGATATAGCAAACAAGACAAGAAATAAAGTAAAGCTAGCAACTAATTTTTTTGTGTTTTGATATAAGTGCAAACAAACAAAGTAGTAAATAAAATAAAGCAAGACAAAAACAAAGTAAAGAGATTGAGAAGTGGAGACTCCCTTGCAGCGTGTCTTGATCTCCCCAGCAACGGCGCCGTAAAAGATGCTTGATGGCGTGTATTTCACACGTTCGTTGGGCAACCCCAAGAGGAAGGTATGATGCGCACAGCAGCAAGTTTTCCCTCGAAAGAAACCAAGGTTTATCGAACCAGGAGGAGCCAAGAAGCACGTTGAAGGTTGATGGCGGCGGATGTAGTGCGGCGCAACACCGAGATTCCGGCGCCAACGTGGAACCCGCACAACACAACCAAAGTACTTTGCCCCAACGAAACAAGTGAGGTTGTCAATCTCACCGGCTTGCCGTAACAAAGGATTAACCGTATTGTGTGGAAGATGATTGTTTGCAGAGAAAATAGTAAAAACAAGTATTGCAAGCAGATTTGTATTTCAGCATTAAAGAATGGACCGGGGTCCACAGCTCACTAGAGGTGTCTCTCCCATAAGATAAAAGCATGTTGGGTGAACAAATTACGACGGGCAATTGACAAATAGAGAGGGCATAACAATGCACATACATGACATGATAAGTATAGTGAGATTTAATTGGGCATTACGACAAAGTACATAGACCGCCATCCAACCGCATCTATGCCTAAAAAGTCCACCTTCAAAGTTATCATCCGAACCCCTCCAAGTATTAAGTTGCAAAGCAACGTACAATTGCATTAAGTATGGTGCGTAATGTAATCAACAACTACATCCCTGGACATAGCGCCAATGTTTTATCCCTAGTGGCAACAAAGACAACACAACCTTAGAACTTTCTCGTCACCGTCCCAGGTGTCAATGTGCATGAACCCACTATCGAGCATAAGTACTCCCTCTTGGAGTTAAAAGTAAAAACTTGGCCGGAGCCTCTACTAGAAACGGAGAGCATGCAAGATCATAAACAACACATGTATAATAACTTGATAATTAACATGACATAGTATTCTCTATCCATCGGATCCCGACAAACACAACATATAGAATTACAGTATAGATGATCTTGATCATGTTAGGCAGCTCACAAGATCCAACAATGAAGCACAATGAGGAGAAGACAACCATCTAGCTACCGCTATGGACCCATAGTCCAGGGGTAGAACTACTCACTCATCACTCCTGAGGCGACCATGGCGGGTAGAGTCCTCCGGAGATGATCCCCTCTCCGGCAGGTGCCGAGGCGATCTCCCGGATCCCCCGAGATGGGATCG
>NC_061510.1:229048926-229094178 GCF_022539505.1 Lolium rigidum | reverse complement strand
ATACCCGCAGTGTCCGTAGTCATGAAAGATTTGGATAAATTTGACGTTATTTCTCTTGCATCATTCTCTGAAAGCTTGGATAACCTTGACCGATGCCTCCCTGCACCATGACTGCTTCGAGAGGCGCTTCCGTGCGAGGCCCTACGGCGTTCACTGGACTGATCCGCTGCGAGTATGCGGCGATTGAGAGTAGCTTGCTCATTCGACAATCGCTCCCGATTCTTTTCTAAGATCCTTCGGTATGCATTGAGAGTACCAACCGAAGTCCCGGCGGGAAGTGGTGTATTGCTTGTTATCGCGTCCCGAGCCGCTGCCCACTCTTTCTCTGCGATGGTGTAATCGCTATCGTCATTGCTGGCGCTATTTTCAGAGTTACGCCGTCTGCTGGAGCGAGGGGTGCGATCTCCTTCCTCTCCTCAGTTCCCCGCGTTTCCTGCATTGAGGATAGCATGAACTTGGTGACGCACTATCCTCCAGGTAGTCATCCTGATGGCGCTGTCGATATTTTCTTCTCCCGATGAATATCTGGCGCTGCAGATGAACGGTGTATCGCTCGAACCCAATCCGTGTCTGGTGTCGAAGTTTAAGCAGTAGTACAAGGTCATATCAGATGACACGGAGTTATCGGTGGCTGAAAGCCACTGCTGGTGGCTGATGTGCTGTAGCAGCTCCCCTTCCCGCCACCAGACTTCTCAAGCACCTTTGCACATGCTTCTTTAACTATTGGAAACCATATCAATCAACCAAGAATAAATTCAGGAAATTAAAAAAGATAAACAGGAGGGACGAAGGGGCCCTGCAATGCGTCTAGGCTCTGAACTTGAGGAGTGGAGGAGGCGTCTGGCACGGTAGCCCGCGGACATCACTGGCGATTGTGCCGGTCGAGAGAAAATGGCCGGAAGGGCAGCAGCAAAGGGCACTGGTGAAAATGCTTGGTTGTCGTGGAATAACTCCTCAGCCGGTCGGATCGTGGCCGTGCACCTGCGGTGGCCGGTCGTCGTGGTCGAGCTGCTGCGGCGGCCGGTCGTTATGGTCAAACTCCCGTGCAGGGAGAAGGCAGCGGGGTCAAGTCGCCATGGAGGGAAAGGGGGATGGAGGAAGATGGTTGGGAGCCGAGGATGGGGACGGCCAGCCAAGACGTGGGAGCTCGGCGTCAGCAGGATGAGGACTGGACGGCGGCGGCCAACCCTAGTTCGCGAGAGAGATGTGGTTGGCGACACATGTGAATCGAGAGATTCCGACTGATGGAAGGACTGCTGGTTGATTTGCCATTTTCGAGGGGCTCAAATGCAAAATGGATGAGAGGGACAATTGACGATGGTCGAGATTGACGACGGAACACTGATGTCTACGTGTGCTTCTATTCTTGTAGACAGTGTTGGGCCTCCAAGAGCAGAGGTTTGTAGAACAGCAGCAAGTTTCCCTTAAGTGGATCACCCAAGGTTTATCGAACTCAGGGAGGAAGAGGTCAAAGATATCCCTCTCAAGCAACCCTGCAATCACGATACAAGAAGTCTCTTGTGTCCCCAACACACCTAATACACTTGTCAGATGTATAGGTGCACTAGTTCGGCGAAGAGATAGTGAAATTCAAGTGGTATGAATGAATATGAGTGGTAATAGCAATCTGAATAAAATATGGCAGCGAGTAAACATGCAACAGAACAATAAATAAACGGTGTTTCGATGCTTAGAAACAAGGCCTAGGGATCATACTTTCACTAGTGGACACTCTCAACATTGATCACATAATAAAACCACTCTACACTCTTTTGTTGGATGATGAACACCACTAATTGCGTAGGGCTACAAGAGCACCTCAATGTCGGAGTTAACAAGCTCCACAACATTCAATGTTCATATTTAAATAACCTTAGAGTGCATGATAGATCATTGCAATTACACCAAGTACTAACATAGCATGCACACTGTCACCATCACACTATGAAGGAGGAATAGATCACATCAATACTATCATAGCAATAATTAACTTCATAATCTACAAGAGATTACAATCATAACCTACGCCAAGTACTACATGATGCACACACTGTCACCTTTACACCATGGAGGAGGAATAGACTACTTTAATAACATCACCAGAGTAACAATAGATGAATAGTGATACAAAACTCATATGAATCTCAATCATGTAAGGCAGCTCATGAGATCATTGTATTGAAGTACATAGGAGAGAGAGATGAACCACATAGCTACCGGTACAGCCCTTAGCCTCGATGGAGAACTACTCCCTCCTCATGGGAGACAACAGCGTTGATGAAGATGGCGGTGGTGTCGATGGAGGAGCCTTCCGGGGGCACTTCCCGTCCCGGCGGCGTGCCGGAACAGAGACTCCTGTCCCCCAGATCTTGGCTTCGCGATGGCGGCGGCTCTGGAAGGTTTCTCGTACCGTGGCTTTTCCGTCTCGAGGATTTATGTCAGGGACCTTTAAATAGGCGAAGAGGCGGAGTCGGAGGGCTGACGAGGCGGTGACACAATAGGGGGCGCGGCCCAGGCCCTGGCCGCGCCACCCTGTCATCTGGTGGCCCTGTGGCCCCCCTCTGGTGGCTCTCGGGTGTTCTGGAAGCTCCGTGGAATTCTAAGATGCTGGGCGTTGATTTCGTCCGATTCCGAGAATATTTTCTTACTAGGATTTCTGAAACCAAAAACAGCAGAAAACAACAACTGGCCCTTCGGCATCTCGTCAATAGGTTAGTTCCGGAAAACGCATAATAATGACATATAATGTGTATAAAACATATGAGTTTCATCATAAAAGTAGCATGAAACATAATAAATTATAGATACGTTTGGGACGTATCAAACACTCCCATACTTTTTAAGTAGTAGAGATAATCTGGAATCATCCTATCATGCCGTGCCACACGCTCCTTCAATTTTTTTTCTCCCGCACGCGTGTGAATCAGATCGATCAGTTCCAGCTAGGTGCTAGCTCATGTTAAAATTCTAAAATTCATAACTACAAATCTAGAGCTTCTTTTTAGTTAATTCTTTATGCATTAGCTTCATGATTAAATTCTCTATCCGATGTTACAAAATTTTCTAATTATAGATTTGTCTGAATCTGCAAGTTTAATTTAAATATTCTTTTGTTTTTAAATTTATGAGTTTCAATTCAATTAAATTCGTCACGTTAGACTTCCTTTTTACAAATCAAGCTGGTTGAATTGCACCACGCAACGTCGAATTCGTGCCAAAGCTGAAATGGATGTTGAAGTCGGAGCTACAGTAACCATCAGATAGGAATCTAACGATGCAGATTCGTCGGCGATAGTTCTAAATCGCGAAAACACCAAATCTTTGAAAAATCATAATTAAAAAACCGTAACTCCGTTTTGATCAATTTTTTTTGCGATAGTTTTATAATTTTAATATATACAATATGGCGTTGGAATTTAGAATTTATTATTATATTAATACGTCTCTTTGTAATTTTAGGCTTTAAACCTTATTTCAAACATATCTAAAGTTATATAAAAATCATAATAGTTTAATTCTTTTGGAAAATCATATTTGTGATGTATCTGCTTGTTATAAATTTTTTAAATTGTTTTTTTGCGAATTTAAAATATATTTTTTGGAATTAAATCAAGTTTTACATGTTTCGGTATTTGTTTACGCGTCATTGTTTTATCTGGCTCTTTATTTGCAGTGTTTGTTTATTGCGTGTATATTTTTCTATGCGTTAGATTTATTCGGAGTGCGAAAAGTTCACGAAGAAATCATCATCAAATTATACTAAGGCAAGTTACACCTTTGTTCATATGTTTGTCCCAAGTTTTCTATGCATGTCTTTTTCCTTCAAATGATTAGTATGCATGTGTAGGATGTTTTGGTAGATTTTACTTCGTAAATATTTTACAAGTTCGCGTGCTATTTGGTAGATTGACATGAGTAGAAGTATTATTTAGTAATATTTCCACTTGATATCATGGTTATAGGAATCCCTAAATTTTTCTAAGTGCTATGCTATGCTATGTAAACATCGATGGGGGTTCGAAAAAAATAGATTTCTAAGTACTTAGCTCTGTTTATGAGCGCAACTTTTCTCCCAAAATTCTTCTTCAAATAAAATTAAGTTTTCTTCTGGGTGGAATGGTTTTGACGGGACAACGAGTGGAGATTGGTGGAGGACTGCCGCCCAGGATTCAAAGAAGTCTGCCATGTTCCAGATGTCAGAAGCTTCCAGTGCAACCACAATACAATATGGGCTCTGTCTTGGCTAAGTACTTAGTGGGAAACCTCACCTGGGTACCGCCATTGGGAGGAATTTTGGGCATGGGCGGATCCGGAAAGTGGAGGGGCTACTAAGGAAAAGCTTCGTCGTGACCTCGTCCTGGCCTTAATGAAGATGAAGAATTTTGATGAAAAGGCTTGGTTGTGAATTGTGGGGAAAGTGCGCAACCTCTCGAGAGTGTTAACCTGATCGATCAGCCGTGTCCACGGTAAAAGGACAATTTGAGCATCTGAAGGATGGAGCCTCTGAATGATTTCCTCTCTCTTTTCAAATGAGTTTTCAAAACCCTATGGCGTGTGTAATATCGTTCATAGGTGGGCTTTTGGGGCCTTGGTGTGTAATATCCGAGTGCTCGGGACTTGGTGTGTAATATCCAAGTGTTTAGGACTTGGTGTGTCATATCCAAGTGTTAGGTTGATTTGGACACTTGGTGTGTAATATCCATGTGTTCCACTCGGCCAATATTATTTATCAAAGTTTTGCAAAGTAGGATAAAAGATTTTCTCTCTTTAACTTTGTAAAAAATGGCTTTACGCAAATAAACCTCAAGCCTGCTCTTGTCTGCCTTGCATGTAGATATAGGATTTTTCTCTTCTTGGTGTAATTTGCCATACGTTCAAAGTATTGATCACTCTTGTGGCTGCAACCTTTCATGTTGTAGGTTATTCGACAACTTGTGAGAATGCGTAGGTCGCGAGTCTACACTCAACCAGCATGTGGGTTGTGGCATTGATGAGACTCCCAAGATGATATTTCGTTTTCCGTTGTATTGGGCTAGCCCTTGGCTATGCAAGTTGTAATTATTTGTACACTGGATTATTGGAATTGTGTAATAAAGACTTGTGTTTTACATGATAATCCATCGACTGTGAGTGCTAGCTAATGATCTAGGGACTAGCATGTTTAATCACAAGGACTTTGGATCCTACCAGATCCGGGGTCATTACAGATGGTATCAGAGCACATGTTGACTGTAGGACGTGACCTTAGCCATGGAAAACCTTAGGACTAATAATTTCTAAGTAATTCATGAAATATTCTAGTACTATTCATCTTCTATCTATGAACATTTTCTAATCGCTTCTCTTTTCAAAAGTAATAGTTGATCCATACCCACTTCAACAGACTTCTCAAGATGATATCTTACACGATGTCAGATCTACAATATTCTCGCCAATGATGCTTCAACGATAATCTATTGAAAACTTCGAAGACCATGAAGTACTAGGAAGATTCAGAAGACTAGAAGACTACAAAGACACTTCTCAAGACTATAAAGACTATGAAGATTCCAGTTCCCTATTAGGAACCAAACCTAGATAGACACTGCTACAACGTTAGGTCCGATGACTTGTGAGTTGTCATTCTTATAGTTTTGTTTAAAACAACAACAAAAATTCAAAATAAAGTTGTTTGTAGGGTGTACCAACGTATCTTTCTCTTTCTTTCTATAGTCTATTCTCCCCTATCTTAAACCCCGAAACATTGGATTCATGAGGTGGATATGACTTGAAGACTAGAAGAACGTCTAAAACATGGAGAAGGACTACAGAACAACGGAAACGAAGAAAATGATCTTCTATCTTAAGTAAATCTCGGAGAAGGGCACTCAACATGGTGTCCTAAGAAGCAAGACTTTGAACTCCAACGAAAAGAAATCATCACATCGAGGTGGTACCAAGACAACCTTACATGTTCATACGTGCAAGACAAGACAACGACATTAAGACATCCTAAAGATAGGAGTTTTGAAAAAGTCAAAAGAGAGAGCTACCAACATAAGACGAGACTACAGTGAAACCATAGAATTTTGGCAACACCAAGGAAGATCCCTTTTAAGGGTGGTAGCAACCTAGTCTATCCCAAATCATTTCTTTCTAGCATTCTCGAATCTCGAGGACGAGATTCTTTTTAAGAGTGGTAGTCTGTAACATCCCAAAATTTCCTAATTTTGGAATGTTAAAATTATTAAATTAAGTTGATTGAATTGTTTGACTTTGATTGGAATTATGAATGGAACAAAATTTTGATGACTTGTTTGAATTTGATTTTCCAACCTTGCTTTAAAATATAATTTTTATACGAGACTATCCAAATTGTTTTCATTTTTGCTTCAACCACTTGGTTTCTTTAGTTTGAACTAAAATAATTACCCAACCGTACTAAATACAAAAAGAGAGGGAATAAAATGACTTTCCCAAGTTATGGTGTATTAATTCTTAATATGCCCGTTTGTTTATGAAAGTCATTATTTGAATATCCGGATCTCTTCAAATATTTTCCAATTCTATTTGGTCTTATTTGCATCTTAAATAATAGACTCCAATTTAAAGAAAATAGAAGAGAGATGATAATATGACTTCATCATGATTAATGTTGGATTTACTTTATATTTTAAATCTCATTTTAAAATGATTTATTTTGTATTTCATGTATGTTTGCGTTTGTTTGAATTGATTGAGTGATGGATTAAATTAAAACCCCGAAATTATAATTAGAAGTAATGCATAAATAGCCATATAGGCCAAAATGCATAAATTTGTTTTTGTACACATTGGACAGGAAATATGTTCATAATTATTTTAAATTACTATTTTTTGAAATATAAAAATTAAAAATTCCGTGTGATCCAATTTAAAGTTAGAAACATTTGTATATGAGGAAAAGATACAAATAAAAGAAGTATTACCTTTTTTTTTGAGACAACCAGCCAACCTCTTTTATTCATCGAAACAACTATTACAGGAATAGTCATGGAATGAGGAGTTCCCAGCCATAAGTGCCGGCCAACCCCAAGAGCTAAATTATGCTTGGCTAAATTGTGTGCTTCAAAATTCGAAGCTCTACTTTCAAAAACAAAACTACACTCCTTGAATAAAGTAGTCCTGTGATTTATTTCAGAAATAATAGCTCCATATCTACCCTGGCTACCATCGTGTATCTCTTTAACCACTTGCTTGCAGTCAGATGCAACATATAGCGATGAAAGCATCAGTTCCTCCACCAGAGCTAAAGCTTCCCTGCATGTCTCGAGAACAGCTGGGTCTGTGATTCCATCGAAATTCAACACCGACGAGCCTAGGTAGATGCCCCTGTGATCTTGACATACAGCAGATGTCGCTCCCTTGTTCGTTGTCTTAGCCACAGCCCCATCAACATTGATCTTTGCTACCTCATGAGGAGGTGGGATCCAATGATTCTTCTCTGGAGGGTTATGCAATCTAGATGCAGCATTGCTCAATGGTTCAAACTTCTCAACTCCGACAACTAAGAATTAATGAATGTATGGGTAGATAACGGGCTCTGGAAAATCTCCTCATGTATAGCTTTTCTTCGAGCAGTCCAGATTGCCCAAAGTGTGATAGTTAATCTCATGAACTGATCATGTGGCAGGGTCTCCAACATATCAAACAACCATTGTTTAGAACTTGGCTCATTATTCATCAACATATGCTCCACCATCAGATCATCTGCCAAAACCCAGACACTTGCCGCATGTTATCACCAGAATTTGACCGAGTCAGAGGTGGGCCGCGATCAAGATGGACTCGAAGATTATTTATAGAAGAAATACGTGAATCGGCCTTACATGCAAAGTTTGGGCTAGTTTGCCCTTGT
This sequence comes from Lolium rigidum, assembly GCF_022539505.1. Taxonomy (NCBI): domain Eukaryota; kingdom Viridiplantae; phylum Streptophyta; class Magnoliopsida; order Poales; family Poaceae; genus Lolium; species Lolium rigidum. Next base: position 229,086,302 of record NC_061510.1, on the reverse strand, counting down.
ATCTGTACATATTAGATTACGTGTCGATTAGGAGTTGGAGTTGTACTCGTGCACGGTTAGGTGCACGCCTAAGTTAGAAAGTCCGCTGGACTATAAATATGTATCTAGGGTTTATGGAATAAACAACAACCAACGTTCAACACAAACAAATCTCGGCGCATCGCCAACTCCTTCGTCTCGAGGGTTTCTCCGGTAAGCACCATGCTGCCTAGATCGCATCTTGCGATCTAGGCAGACAAGCCTACCCACGTTGTTCATGCGTTGCTCGTGCTGAAGCCTTTTTGATGGCGAGCAACGTAGTTATCTTAGATGTGTTAGGGTTAGCATTGTTCTTCGTATCATATGCCTGTCGTAGTGCGACCCTTATGCATCTAGCCGCCCTTACACCTATCTCAGGTGTAGGGGCGGCACCCCGCTTGATCATAGTTTAGTAGATCTGATCCATTACGGTTGCTCCTTGTTCTGCAAGGATTAGTTTAATATCCGCAGTAGTTAGGCCCTACAAAGGGTTGGAGGATCCAGCGGCGTGTAGGGTGACGTTTGCTAGCCCTAGAAAGGATGTTCCGGGGTCAACCTCGTGTTGGTTTTTAGGCCCTGTCTAGGATCGGCTTACGGTCACCGTGCGCGAGCGCGAGGCCCAATCGTGAGTAGGATGATCCGATTATGCGGTGAAAACCCTAAATCGTCGTAGATCTCATTAGCTTTATCTTGATCAAGCAGGACCACCATATATTCGGACACCTTGTACGAATCATGGGTGGATCGGCTCTTTGAGCCGATTCACGAGATAACCTCGAGAGCCGATCGAGGCTCGTATTTAATGTTTACGTGTATGCCATGCAGGAAACTAAGCGAGGCATCATCCAACACCTTCCCGACCAGGTATAGGTCAGGTGGCACGCCCTTGCGATAGCATCGGACGTGCGACCGGGAGGCTTTGCGGGCCGTCGCTCCGAGGGACCGGGGCCGCGCCGCAGCCCTAGTTGTTCTCGGCTCTACTCGTGTTGCTCGTCGCTGCCCGCCGGGGGTTTCGACGTCAACACATTCTCGGCACGCCGGTGGGACAACCTTCGACATCCACCACATCGCCATCTACATCCGAGATGGCGGAAAGCACTCCGGTCAAGTACGAGGATCTGCCTGATGAGCTCAAGAAGAAACATGACGAGATCAAGGCAACCCTCGAAGCCGAACTCGTCGGCTCTTTCCACAGAACCCGCTCCCATGGCGTCAGGTGGAAGGGGTTCACACCTGAAGGCGCACTCGATGGAGTGGACCTGTCCGCCCCGTCAGAAGAACGCACCAGGTCGCTGCGTCAGAGATCAACTACATGGTGGCTCATTCGCCGCACCGCCACTCCGAGAGCCTCGGTGAACACTTTGGAGCGTGTCGCTCGCGCGTGGTCCAGAAATCATGAGCCACCGGTATTCTCCGTTCGGACCAGCTCGGGGACTTTCAAAGGAGAGATGCCACTCCAGCCCCATCCCCGCCGCCGTTCGCATGGGCAGCACCAGAAGTGCCGAACTCATCGGCATACGTCGTCTACAAGATTGGTGGTGATCCTAGTGACTACCAATTCCTACCTGAGGCACCCAAGGAGATCCCGCACGGATACGCGTGCGCATACGTACCAGACTGCAATACCTGGGCACTCTCGAACCAGGTTGCAACAGCAGGGGCCTCTGGAAAGGCAGGGGGAGCGTCGGGAGCAGATCTTGAGAAGCAAACGTGGCTGGCTAGGTACGCCACCCCGACAAACCTCCAGAGCCCAGCTCCCGCAGTTGGCTTAGAACCGGAAAAGCAAGCATGGCTGGTTAAGTATGCCACCCCGGCGAATCTTCAGGGTTCGACACCGTCAGCCATCACCGCGGATCAGATTTGTACAATTCTGAAAGATCAGTTCGGCATGATGCCGAAAAGGAAGACGTTCGGCTACACCAAGTCGTACCCCAACGATTACGAACTGATTCCACTACCTCCCAAATATCGGCTCCCGGACTTCACAAAGTTTAGTGGATCAGATGGTTCCAGCTCCATCAAGCATGTGAGCCGATATTTGGCACAGCTGGGCACGATCTCAGCGTCAGACGAGTTGCGTGTGAGGTTCTTCTCACAGTCCCTCACAGGATCGGCTTTCGGGTGGTACACCTCGCTGCCACCGAACTCCATCCGGACTTGGAAGCAGTTGGAAGAGCAGTTCCATGAGCAGTATCACTCAGAGGCTTCCGAGGTTGGTATTGCCGATCTAGCACAAGTACGACAGAAGCGCGGGGAGACAAGTGTCGAATACGTCCAGCGCTTCAGGACCATTAGGAACCGATGCTTTTCGGCTCATGTAAGTGAAAAAGAAGCAGCCGAGTTGGCGGTGGTGGGTCTCTCATCATCGATTAAGGACGTGGCCTCCCAAGCAGTACTACCCTTCATTGGCGCACATGGTGCGTAAGCCGTCGCATATGAACAGCGCCACCCAGATGTTTACCAGGACAAATTCAAGCGTGCGGTGACCCTGGTTGAGGCAGACGAGGATGAAGGTGCTGCGGGAGATCGAGAGGTAGCAGTGGATGAATGGATTCGAGCGGCAGGCCCCGTGTCCTGCAAATGGGTGATGCCACAAGGCCCTCCGAAAGGGTTCGACTTCGACGTGACCAAAACTGAGCAGATTTTTGATCTCTTACTCACGGAGAAGCATATAAAGATACCCGAAGGCCACAAGATCCCCACGGTGCAAGAGCTGAACGGAAAGCCATACTGCAAGTGGCATAACACGTTCACCCACACCACCAACGACTGCAGGGTGTGGCGGCAGCAGATCCAAATGGCGATAGAAAATGGACGGTTAATTTTCAACCAGTATGCCATGAAGGTCGACACACACCCCTTCCCCGCCGTGAACATGGTGGAGTATACTTACCATGGAGGGTGCCAGCCGGATTTCTCGTGCAATATCAACATGGTAGGACCTGGACACCACTCTGGTAAGGACGGAGATGAGGGCAGCTGCTCTCACAACAAAGATACAGAGGAAGCCGCTCCACGCGATCGGCTCCGCCAAGACGGCAAGCGCTACGTCACAGAGGGAGAAGTGAAAAACATAAGGTATCAACGACCTCTCTCTGATCACCTCCTCAACAAGTATGTGAGTCAGTATGACCAACGCCGGCGATACAACGACGATGATGAAGAAGATCGTCTGGCTAGGGACGACAGGAGACGTCGTCGGCATGATCGCTAGGAGGAGGAGCACGAGCGCCGCGCCAGGGAAAAGTTGGGGGAGCGAGTCGATGAGGATAGGCACTGGGACTGTCCCTTCTTCGGACACTGCTGGGATTCAGGAATGAGCCGATTGCCCACAATCGGCAATTGCCCAGAATGCAACCAGAAGAGAAAGGAGGCAGCCAACGTGTCCGTATTCAAGCGCCTAGGGCCTCTCCCGCCACAAAGCAAACGCGCTGAGTCCCCTCGGTTGGAAGATCTCGAAGATTCGAAGACGAGGGAGAAGAAGAAGACAGTACCACCGGCCAAGGTGGTGCCCCGATGGACTCAGCCGTTCCCAAAAGCGCAGGGTTCAGCGATTGCGCGGCCTGGAGGAAGCCGAAAGGTTATACTTGCATACATTGAGGAAGGCAAGGCCTGATCTGGCTGCGAAAGTTCAGCGAACCCTGGACGAAGAGGGTCGGCCGCAAAGAAAAGAGTGGCGCCCCAAGCAAAGGAAAGCCGATGATGATACATCGGCTGGCACAAACATGGTACTCGTCCTTCCGACGAAGCTTAGTGCTCCACGATTACACGATGCGCTCGAGGTGGACGACAGCAAGCGCACCAACATGATAAAGTCGGAGATTGGGCTGGTTGTATCTACCGGCCTGAACGAGTAGCAAGAGCAAATCAATGAGCAAACGTGGCAAGGCTGATCCTTGTGATCGGCCCCAAAAATTTATGAAGGGACATTACAAAACCTTCATCGAGCAAGCAACGTGGAGGCCGATTCCAGCAATCGGCCAAAATTATCCTCACCATCCATTCTGCCTGGGTTCAACATGTAATCCAACAGAGCCGATACCATCAAGTCCCTTGATAGAATCGGCTCTGGGGCACCTGTGGATAAAACACGAGGATATGCAGTAGAAGCGTCTCATCCTTTGATGATGGGTATTGAAGTATGGGGGCCGATACATAAATCGGCCATAAAAAATTCAAAATTTTTTAAGCACAGCCGATGCAGCAGACATCGACTTAAGGATAAAATTTTTAAGCACAGCCGATGCGTACAGACATCGACTTAAGGATAGAAAGCCGATATATGGCCATCGACTCAAGAGGTGACCCGATGAAGCAGGAAGTGGGCCACGAAGAGAGACTCTAGTGGAAGAGCTCCTCGATGGAGTGGTTTAAGGGCTCAGATCCTCTCTTCAAAAACAATGCCAAGAGCAGCAGGGATGTGCGGATCAGGCTAAGGGTGGTTTGCCTCAGACAAAGAGGTGGACCAAAAAGGCTCGGGGGGCAGCTCGCCCTAAAGGTCCTTGCTCTGGGGAGCCGATTTGGTTGGAATCGGCTAGCCCTACATCGCAACTGGTCTGGAGAGTGGTGTTTTTTGTTGCGGAGTCATCAGTTTGAGCATCCAAGACAGTTCCAGGGCTCTCTTAAAGACGCCTGCTCAAGATCAAATCGCCAGCCTACTAAGATCGGTTGTGCCATCGTCATCGGCAGAGTTGGCTAGCTTGGACGGATGACTGAATTGGCCTGTCTCGCAGATTATCGTAAGAAACTGATGCGTTGCCATCAGTCATTAAGCATGGATTAGGCCAACAGTCGACAAGGTCAAATGAGGAAAAATCGGCTAAATCAGCATGAAAGAAATCGGCGAAGTCAAGTTAAAAGGAAATTCTCCATTAATATCGGGATTTCTTACAATGAAGAGCCGATTGCTCAAAAGAAGAACAAAAGAAGAGCCGATTGCTCAAGGGGCTGCTGGTCCTACATAACTACTCCTCGCTAGCGTCGTCGTCGGCGTCGCCATCAGCGCTACTGCCGGAGAAGTCCTCGCCGCTGCTGTCCCAGCCGTCGGCTGGGGCTTCCTCCTCCTCGTCGTCATCATCATCCTCGCTATCCGCCCAGCTGCGGAAGCGCTTCGTTGGAGGATACCCAGCGGAGGAGGAGGAATCATCTTCCTCCTCCTCATCTTCTCCTTCCTCGTCGTCATCGTCGTCCTCGCTGTCCGCCCACATGCGGGAGCGCTTCTTCGACAGAAGCCTGGCGGAGGGGGAGGCCTTGGTATTCTCTGCTTCTCCTTCTTTCTTCTCCTTGTCAGTGGAGATGGGGTTCGCCCCAGAGCGGGGGTCATCCTCTTCCTTGTTCTTCGGCGACGATTGGAGAGAGAGGCCTGAAGCGGAGGAGGAAGAGGAAGACATGGCTGCAGGGGAAGAGGGTTTTTTGGCGTTGGTGGACGGAGCAGAGCAAGGGGATGGAGTGGTGAACCGTTTGGCACAGATAAATAAAGGGAGTGTAGTGGAGATTTAATGCCATGACGGTTCTCGAGGATGTGATGCCGAAATTGTCAATTCGTACCGAGAAGCCCAGGAGGCGAGGCGTAATGATGAAAAATTCTGCGGCAGTTCTGCTCTGCCACGACATGACCCGACGAAAGGAAAGCATAATGATTTTGGAAATGTTATTTCCAAAACCAGGGGGGCATGTGTTATCACCAGAATTTGACCGAGTCAGAGGTGGGCCGCGATCAAGATGGACTCGAAGATTATTTATAGAAGAAATACGTGAATCGGCCTTACATGCAAAGTTTGGGCTAGTTTGCCCTTGTATCTGTACATATTAGATTACGTGTCGATTAGGAGTTGGAGTTGTACTCGTGCACGGTTAGGTGCACGCCTAAGTTAGAAAGTCCGCTGGACTATAAATATGTATCTAGGGTTTATGGAATAAACAACAACCAACGTTCAACACAAACAAATCTCGGCGCATCGCCAACTCCTTCGTCTCGAGGGTTTCTCCGGTAAGCACCATGTCTGCCTAGATCGCATCTTGCGATCTAGGCAAGCACAAGCCTACCCACGTTGTTCATGCGTTGCTCGTGCTCGAAGCCTTTTTGATGGCGAGCAACGTAGTTATCTTAGATGTGTTAGGGTTAGCATTGTTCTTCGTATCATATGCTGTCGTAGTGCGACCCTTATGCATCTAGCCGCCCTTACACCTATCTCAGGTGTAGGGGCGGCACCCCACTTGATCATAGTTTAGTAGATCTGATCCATTACGGTTGCTCCTTGTTCTGCAAGGATTAGTTTAATATCCGCATTAGTTAGGCCCTACAAAGGGTTGGAGGATCCAGCGGCGTGTAGGGTGACGTTTGCTAGCCCTAGAAAGGATGTTCCGGGGATCAACCTCGTGTTGGTTTTTAGGCCCTGTCTAGGATCGGCTTACGGTCACCGTGCGCGAGCGCGAGGCCCAATCGTGAGTAGGATGATCCGATTATGCGGTGAAAACCCTAAATCGTCATAGATCTCATTAGCTTTATCATGATCAAGCAGGACCACCATATATTCGGACACCTTGTACGAATCATGGGTGGATCGGCTCTTTGAGCCGATTCACGGGATAACCTGAGAGCCGATCGAGGCTCGTATTTAATGTTTACGTGTATGCCATGCAGGAAACTAAGCGAGGCATCATCCAACACCTTCCTGACCAGGTATAGGTCAGGTGGCACGCCCTTGCGATAGCATCGGACGTGCGACCAGGAGGCTTTGCGGGCCGTCGCTCTGAGGGACTGGGGCCAGCCGCAGCCCTAGTTGTTCCCGGCTCTACTGTGTTACCTGTCGCTGCCCGCCAGGGGGTTTCTGACGTCAACACCGCCATGTTGCACTCCATTAAAGAATGCTTCCATGAGTCCACAGCACCACAGATGGAGGAAGAACTAAACTGAGACATGTTGCGGTGATGAAGTAGATCGGCCGTAGGGAGGGATTGTCTAGCCAAACGCCAAAGGAAAACTCTGACCTTCGAGGGTACTGACGTCTTCCATAGAGAACTCCAGCCCTTCTCCTCAGCCTCCACATTGGATGGCCCAAGATTCCCTTCTAAGTAATTTTCTCTGTGCATTTTTGTAACCATCAACATGCGGTATGCCGACTTTACAGTGAAGATACAACTGTGATCATAGTGCCAGGCCCAAAAGTCATTCTGCCTCCTCGTACACACAGGAATACTTAATATTGCAGCAGCGTCCACTGGCAGGAAATACTCACGGATAAGTTCTTCGCGCCATGTAGCTTGCGTCTCGTCTATTAATTCCGATACTTGCTTAGGTGGATTTGGTTTAAGCGCCACAATAGGCCTCAACATGTTATCCCGCGGCAACCAATTGTCCAACCAAATATTGGTCGTTGAGCCATCCCCAATCCTCCTTATTAATCCTTGGACCATCACTTCTCTCCCATCCAGGATTGATCGCCATATCTGAGATGGGTGGGATCCAAGCCCGGCCTCCAGAATTGATAAGCTAGGAAAATATATCTCCTTTAAAATACGAGCGCTAAGCGAATTTGGCTGTTGCAAAATCCTCCATGATTGCCGAGCAAGAAGACATAAATTAAACAGCTCAAGGTCCTTAAACCCAAGACCTCCCAAGTGCTTTGGTCGTGTCATGTCCTCCCAGGATACCCATGCCACCTTTCTCTTCCCCTGTTTACTACCCAACCAAAACTAGCGGATGAGTGAATTGATATGCTCAGATAACCCTCGGGGCAACCTGAAACATGCCATAGAATATACCGGGATAGCCTGTACAACTGATTTAATAAGCACTTCCTTTCCTCCAGCTGAGAGGATTTTCTCCAACCATCCTTTGATCTTACTCCAGACCCTATCTTTCAGGAATTTAAACGTTCCATACCTTGAGCTTCCAACATCTGGGGCCATCCCCAAGTATCTATCATTCAAGGCTTCATTCTCCACCTCCAGAATTTGTTTGACCATATCTCTTATCACTTGAGGACAACCTTTAGTGAAGAAAATTGAAGATTTTTCCCTGTTAATGCTCTGTCCAGAAGCTAAACAGTTGATCTCCAATAGGCAAGACAATTCTTCCGCTCCCTCTCTACTTCCCTTGAAAAATAGCAGGCTGTCATCCGCGAATAGCAAGTGGTTCGCTAGTGGTGCCGATGGATCCACCTTAATTCCACCAAGGTGAGATGACTGTTCATAAACTTTTAACAGGCACGGAAGGCCCTCCGCTGCTAACAAGAACAAATAGAGTGAAATAGGATCACCTTGTCTGATACCTCTTGTAGGTTTAAACTTCTTCAATTTACTCCCATTGAACAGAACAGAAAAAGAGACAGATCTAACCATCCCCATGATCACAGAAACCCATTGTTGAGGAAAACCCAGCTTTGTCATGATGGCCTCCAAATAATCCCATTCAACACGATCATATGCCTTATACGTCTCAAACGTATCTATAATTTCTTATGTTCCATGCTAGTTTTATGACAATACCTACATGTTTTATATACACTTTATATCATTTTTATGCATTTTCCAGTACTAACCTATTAACAAGATGCCGAAGCTCCAGTTCTTGTTTTCTGCTGTTTTTGGTTTCAGAAATCCTACACGGGAAATATTCTCGGAATTGGACGAAACAAAAGCCCACGGCCCTATTTTCCACGGAGGGTTCCAAAACATCGAAGGAGAGTCGGAGGCGGCCAGCAGGGGGCCCACACCATAGGGGGGCGCGAGCCCAGCCCTGGCGGCGCCACCAGGTGGGGAGGCCACCCCCTGGCTCCTCCGAGGCTGCCCTTCCACCTATATATTCTCCCCGTCGCGAAAACCCTAAAATATCCAGTCATATTCCACGAAGAGTTCCGTAGCCGCCGCCGTCGCGAAGACAAGTTTCGGGGGACAGAAGTCTCTGTTCCGGCACGCCGCCGGGACGGGGAATTGCCCCCGGAGTCATCTCCATCGACACCACCGCCATCTTCATCGCCGTTGCTATCTCCCATGATGAGGAGGGAGTAGTTCTCCCCCGAGGCTAAGGGCTCTACCGGTAGCTGTCGTCGTGGTGAACGGACAGATGCCATAGGATGGCTTAAGTTGGGGCCGAATGGACGCAAGAGGATTCGGGGGAGGGTTTGTGATTAGATGGGATGAACTTCCGGATGGTTTCCTCAAGAACTTAGCCAAGGCTAGAGGTTGAAGAAGAAAGACATAAGGAAGAACTCGCTCTAGATCATCATCTTTATTGATCTAACCAGGTTACAAGTTTCTCAGTACAAGCTATTCTGTGTTCATGCGCGTGTGTCCGTAAGAAGGGCTGCCCCCCTCCTTATATAGGGGAGAGGTGGCTTACAGGGCAAGAAACCCTAATGGCATCTTTGACTAGACAAACTACTTTACAAAGCTACTTTAATCATAGAAGACACCGGAGCCCTCTTTAATCGAGACGCCGACGTCCTCCGGCTTCTTTGACCGTCACCCTTCTCTTTATCGTCAGCCCCTCGTCAAAAGTTACTTTGCTTAGCTCATCTTTGTCTTCTAGCTCTGGAGAGAATCTTTGACCAGTCCTGCCGACAGGCTCTCCTTTCCGGTATCTTCTTTACCGGGTTCCGGCATACCCCTTGGGGATACCGGCCTAGCTTTGCTTTCCCAAATTCATACCAGGCTTCCGGTAAGAACACTAAACCGGTATCTCGATGGCTCAAACCATCCGGTTTGGCATGCCTTTGGCATACCGGGGGTTATCCCCCCAACATTAGTCCCCGAAGCTGGTATAGCCTGGAGGATTCTATCCTACAGACCATGCCAGGTTCTCATCTCTTTAGGATACCGGTTTAATTACTCATGTCTTGAGCTTAGTTCCGGCACCTTTACCCTTGTTCTTTCTCTTCTCTTTGCAAGGCTCGTTCCGGCATCTCTCTTTTCCGGTATCATGTGTCTTTACTCCTTCCTCGGCGAAGTCGAGAATATCTCGGGCCCCGCGCCTGACAGAGACATGCGCACTGTGACTGTCGCGCCAGTGTCAGTTGTCATATCGCTTCGACTCCCGCGCGCTCATTTAATGCAACGCAGCGGATCCCACTACCTCTTCGGGATCCCGTGTGCGCCTCCGTGTGGCTCCCCATTTTCTCGCGTGTATTCCCTCGCCACGTGGCGGCCCAAGGCGCGAACCGTCGCGGGCCGCGAGGCGAACCGCCCCGGCCCAGCGGTTTCCTGCCCACCTTCTTTCCCCTTTATAAACACAACCGCCCCTTCTTCTTCATCTTCTTCACATTCTCCTCCTTCGCGCACAGAGCTCCACGCCTTTGCGCCTCCGCCGCTCTCCGTCCGCCGTCGCTCGTTCAAGCTCCGGCGCCCGGCGAACCCACGCCGTGCCTCCGCCGGACTTCGCTGTGCGGAGATCTTCGGCAGCAACTTCATTGCTCCCGCCGCATTTGTGCTTCTTCGCGAGCTTCTCCGCCTCGCCGTCGACGGTGCTCCCCGGCGACCGCAGGTCCGCTCCGCCGCCAGCAAACACTTCCCTCAGCGACTCCGCCGCTTAAGGTTGGTACCAATCTCGTTTCACTCGTCCTCTCCTTGCTTTCCAGATCTTGGGTCTTTAGTGTTCTTATTTCCTCTTTTTCTTTGGTTTTCTTCTTACTCGTAGATCTTCACGCGGGTTCCAAGTCCGGGATTCTTGTTTTTTCGCCTCCCCTTGCAATGTCCGACGAGGAATCCTCCTCTCGCATCTTCTTCTTCCCTTTCTCTCAAGCGCCGTAGACCATCTCCCGGTGAATCCACGGCTTCGGATCCGATGGAGACCGATTCCGGCAATCAGCGAGGAATCCGGTAGCCATCAAGAGTCCGGTGGCCACCTAGAATCCGGTAGCTTTAGCCAAGCTTCCGGTAGCCCAACCTCTAGCAGCTCCGACCAATCTTCCGGCGAGGAGCCTTCCCCAATCACCCGCGGAGCCCGGATGGGCTCCAACGTTACCGAGTTTGAGATCGATTGGTTGTACCGGTCTCGCCGGATTCCGGAAGGTGTCACTTGCCGGATTCCGGATGACGAAATCGAACCGGATCCTGAAGATGACGAATATGTTGTCTTTCTTGCTCACTTTGAGCGTGGCTTCGGCCTTCCCGCCTCCCCTTTTTTCCGGGAGTTTTTAGATTTTTACAAACTCCAACCTCACCACCTTCCTGGCAACGCCATTTTCTACCTCTCTTGCTACGCCACCTTCATGGAGGCCTATATTGGCATTCGTCCCACTCGTGAGACGTTTGCCCGCTTCTTTGCTCTTCGAATCAATTCCGTTCAGGGCAAGGATATCCCCAAGCCCAAGCCGCCCGTGGAGTGCGGCTCTTGCATAGTTGGCTCTCGGCAAGGGAGCCCTTTTCTTAAGTTTTCCGGCCTCGAGTCCTGCCGCGCCTGGCAAGGGACTTTCTTCTATGTGAAGAACAGCGGCCGCGCCGATCTTATCGATCTTCCTCCTTTCGAAGCGGGGCCTCCCAGCAGGACCAACTGGAGCTATAACCCGAAGTCTGATCATGCTGAAACTAGCCGGGTGGTACGCTTCTTGGCCTCCTTGAAGAAGGAGACCAACATCTGTTCTGACGATATCATCCGGACTTTTATTTCACGCCGGGTGCTTCCTCTAAAGCGCCGCGCACATAGGATGAGCGAGATGTATGGCCCAGGCGATCCTACCAAGATCACAGGCCGTCCGCTTAGTAAGAAGGACGTTGTCCGCAAGGCTAAGCAGATCTGCCAAACTGCTATGCCATTTGACTGGGAATGGGGCCTCCTCCCCTTCAGCACCGATAACCCTCCGACCCAAGAAGTAAGGGATTATGCGACTGGGGTTGTTTTTGGCCGGTAGCTTTCTGCTCTTGCTAATCTTACTTTTTTCTTGTTTCGAGCCAAGGACCGCTTCCCCCTTATTGAAGCGGAGCGGCGTGGACCTTGCCGGCCTCGCGCCCCCGACTCTTTTGACCCGGATCCCTACATTTTCCGGAAGGATTTGAAGATGGGCAAGACTCCGGCAGGCGCACCTTGGCCGGTCTCCGCCGAAGCCAACCGGGTCCGCTGACGACCTGACCACGCTTGAGGTATTTTCTTTTCCGGTTTCCTTTACCTTCCGTTATCGCTTTCCTGTGAATTGCTTCTTAGCCAAACTTAATTCATAGATCCATGAGCGTGTGCCGCCCCTGCGCGCCGAGGCCGGCTCCGAGTTTGTGGACAAGCTCATGGCCCAGGGCCAAAAGAACAAGCAGCCGGCATCTGATGCCGGTGCCAGCCAGGCCCGTCCCTCCAAGCGCTTCCGGACCGAGTCCCTGGGGGAGAAGCAGGTGGGCATGCGTCGCTATGGGCGCAAAGCGATGCCAACCTCTTCCGGGTAAGTTACTCATTTTCCGGTTTGCCTCTTGTTCGCCAAGTTCTTTTTCCGGTTTCCCTTTTCCAACAGTCTTTCTTTCTTTTTCTCAGCCCTGCGCTCAAGCTTGGCCCAAGACAATCGGGCTCTGAAGATTCCGCAAGGACTTCAACCCCTCCTCCTCGCTCAAGCCCGGCACCACCTGGTGCCGGTAACACCTCTGCCTCCCTTTCGGGGGGCAAAACAAATTCGGGGCGTGCGGCCCCTTCATCATCAGATCACCGCACGGAGGAGGATCCTTCCTTCCCTCCAGAGACCCAGGATACCGGCGCCAGCAACACCGGCGCCGGAGAAGAAGAAGCTGCCGGGCGGGCGGAGCCTCCAGCTCCTCCCGTCCTTGAAAAGACAACGCTTCCGCGCCGGAATCTTCCGCGCCGGAAGGCTCCAAACCGGGTGATGCGCCCAGCGCTCCCCAGTCTCCACGCACCCTCCTGATGCCGCCGCCAGGTGCTCCTCGCGCCAAGCCCCTCGGGGCCGCTTCTACCGCGCCGCCGCCCAAGCCATCCAAGCTCATCAAGGGGAAGGCGACGGCGTCCAGCGCCCCTTCCGGCGGCCAGCAGCCCTTGGTGCTGCACGTCGCCAAGGCCGCCAAAGATGCCGCCACGAAGGCCACCGGCCTCCTTGGCCGCATCACAGAGTTCAAGCGCCAAGGCCGAGACCTGGGGCACCTTCTGCCCTATGCCCAAAAGTGGAACGCCGCGGACATGACTCCGGCGACCCGCGGCCTGGGCAAGGACAGGCTGCCGGCACCTGACCCTGTCGGGGACCGGTCTTCCGAGGAGCACTTTATGCGGCTTCGCAGCGCCGTTAAAGAGCTCGACAGCGCGTGGTACGACTCCACGAACAATCTGATGGTATGTTTTGAACTTGTCTCAATCTTTACCGGTTTCTTCGTTTCCGGCTTTATCTTTTCTTTGGTTTCATGCCGGTTTCTCTCTTGTCTATCTTCCCAGTCCCCGAGTTTTGTGGTGAGAGCGCAGCTCTTAGTGCAAAACTTAACTTAAAAATTTAGCGTGAAACCGGCACTGCCAGTCCCCGAGTTTCGGGTTAAGAACTTTGTTCTTAGCGCAAAACTTATCTTAAAACGCGCAAAACCGGCACTGCCAGTCCCCGAGTTTCGGGTTAAGAACCTTGTTCTTAGCGCAAAACTTAGCTTAAAAACTTAGCGCAAAACCGGCACTGCCAGTCCCTGAGTTTCGGGTTAAGAACCTTGTTCTTAGCGCAAAACTTAACTTAAAATCTTCTTTTTCTTGAACAGCTCACGGCTGACGCTCGGAAGGCCCTCTTCGAGGAGCTTCTATGGGAGCATCGGGAGCTCGCTGAGGCACACGGTAAGTGCCAAGGTAAATTTTTGTTTTGCCGGCATCTTTCTTACCGGAAACCTTTCCCTCCTAACATTCTCAATTTCTGCTTAACAGTGGTCCCGGAAGCTTCCATTGACGCTCTCAAGGAGCAGCTCGCCACCGCCCAACGTATAGCTTTTCTCCTTTCTCCTGTTAACTTGATTTTCTTCTCATGTTTATTAGCATCATCTTGTTAACATCTTCTCGTTCCGGGTTGCAGTGGAGAAGGACCAGCTCATCCGACAGACATAAGGAGGAGGCTGGACGCCCTCAAGACCAGCCACCGGGAGCTCAAGACCCAGCTCATCCAACTGGGGCTTGACCATGCCAAGGCCCTCGAAGCCACTGAAGCTGATGCAGCGGCCAAGATGGAGGAGGCTCTGGAGGACGCCGGTAACGCCAACGTGGTGCTGCTAGCTGAGCTGGAGGAGGCGGCCAAGGGCCGGAAGGGTGCTGAGGAGAAAGCCGCGCGGCTGGAGGAGGAGCAGAAAGTGTGCAACCGAGCTGATCCCGCAGACCGACGCGCTTGCCTACCGTGAGTCCCTTACCTTCGCGTACTTTGACTATTGCCTACAAGGCTTTTTTCCTCCGTTCCCATTTTCTTTTCGCTATCTTTCCTTCCGGTTTCCGGACTCTTTTTCCTCCGGTCTCTTTTTATGCCGGATTCTTTTCCTTAGCCTTTTTCTTTCTTTGCACAGGCCTGTTTCCGGACTCCCGAAGTATCGTTGTCAAGAAGGTTGACGCGCGCCGCAAGGACCAAGGCCAAGCGGATCTTGTCGTGGCATGGACGCCCAATGACCATCCGGTCGCGCTCAACGCGCGGGTGTCTCACATGCGCGCCATTGATCGCAATTTATCGGACATCCCTGATGTAGCTACCCAGCTCTTCAGGACCTTATGGCCTGGCGAGGAGGTGCCGGACACCTTCTCCCTCATCAGCGATCGTCTTAAGGGCGCCGGCAGGAGGATCCACGAGTGGCAGTGCTCTGCTGCCCGCGCCGGCGCGGACTCCGCCCTCCGCGTTGCCTCGCTCCTGGTACCGGAGCTCGATCCGGACGCCCTCACCGGCGTGCGTGAAGACGCGAGAACCGATCCGGACCCGATCCTCTCCGCTAAGCGGCAGGATCGCGCGTACCGCATTGCGGAGTATGCCGACATGCGAACCTTCATCCCTCCCCCTCCTGACGTCAAGGACTATCTCGACGAGGAGGAGGATGAAGCCGAAGAAGAGCTCTTGGACGACGCTGATGCCGGCGATGCTCCTCCGGAAGCCCCCGCTGCGTGATGATTCTCTGTGATATGTGTGCCTGCTGTGTCTGTTGGTCCTGTTTACTCTAAAACAATGTTTGTTAAATTCTGCCCCGGAATGCCGGGGTCTATGATGTAAGACTTTAAATCTGCTTGTGGTTGCCGTACAACATTTCCTGCCGGTAAGTTATACCGGTAGCTAAGTATTTCTAAGTTGCTTTAGCATATTTGCCTTTTGGTTCTGCTTTTATCCTGCACCGCAAAGATTTCCCAATTGTTTCCGCATCCAATTTGATGCATACTTGGTTCTTTTGCCTTGGCTCTGCCTGCCTTCTCTGGGCGTTCTTTGGCGTATGAGCACAAGGTTCTTTCACCAAACAAACATCTTCTTGAACTTAGAAATAACTTTGAAATTTTGCAAAAAACCGGTTTAACCGGGGTTAGTTAAATTTTCCGGATTGTTCTTTCCTGCTCTCCCTTCTCGCAGTTCATGTGCTTATCCCCTACCGGTTTATCTTGCTTGCCATGAAGCCGGTTTGCGGACAGCAGCAGAGTCGAAGACTCCGGTAGGATTTAGCACACTACTAAACCAGAAAGATAAAACATTCAATAAGCAACCGGTAAACTGAAAAAATAAACAAGTTACATGCAATCTTATTGGGGTAGTCCCCGAGATTCATTCAAGGTTCTGGCATCTTTTATTCATAGCATATAAGGTACAAAAAGGAACTTCTTACACCACCACTTCAAGAGTAGAAAGGACGCAATCGAGCTACGTTCCATGGACGCTTGCTCTCCTCTCCGGACTTGTCCGCCTTTCCTTCTTTCCACTCCTGTGCATCAATTAGATAGTATGCATCATTGTGAAGCACCTTGCTTACAATGAAGGGACCTTCCCATGGTGGCAAGAGCTTATGCCGGCCTTCAGTGCGCTGCACTAGGCGAAGTACAAGATCTCCTTCCCGGAAAACTCTTGGATTAACTTTCCGGTCATGATAGCGTCTGAGGTTTCTTTGGTAAATGGCTGTTCTTGCCAAAGCTAGCTCTCTTGCTTCTTCTAGAAAGTCCACATCATTTTCTCTGGCCTCTTTGACCTCTTGCTCAGTATAGAGCTGCACTCTTGGTGAATCATGGATGATGTCGGTTGGTATGACCGCTTCTGCTCCATAAACCATGAAGAACGGAGTGTATCCGGTAGACCGGTTTGGGGTTGTTCTTATACTCCACAGCACTGATGGTATCTCATCAAGCCAACACCCTGGTGATTTTTCCACTGCGTCAATGAGTCTGGGTTTGATACCGGAAAGTACCAAAGCATTCATTCTTTCCACTTGGCCGTTGCCTTGTGGGTGTGCCACCGAGCACAAATCCAACCGGATGTTCTTATCCTCACAAAACCTTTTGAACTCACCTTGAGCAAAGTTGGTTCCATTGTCAGTAATAATGCTGTGCGGGTATCCATACCGCAAAATGACATCTTTCAAGAACTTCACTGCTGTGTGCCCATCACATTTTGCGACAGGTTTCACTTCTACCCATTTGGTGAACTTATCCACCATAACCAAGATGTGGGTCATGCTGCTTCTTGCAGTCCTGAATGGGCCAACCATGTCAAGGCACCAAACGGCGAACGGCCATGTTAATGGTATTGTCTTTAAACCGGACGCTGGGGTATGATTTTTCTTGGCGTACCTCTGGCAGCCGTTGCATTTTCTTACCAAATCCTCAGCGTTCTCCAAAGCAGTGGGCCAGTAAAACCCATGCCGGAATACTTTTGCTACCAGCGCCCTTGATGAGGCATGGTGCCCGCATTCTCCTTGGTGAATTTCCTCAAGCATTTCTTTTCCTTCTTCCGGTTCCACACATCTTTGAAGGACGCCGGTAACGCTTCTCTTGTACACTTCACCATTGATGAACGTATATGCCTTGGACCTTCTTTGGATTCTCCTTGATTCATTTTCATCGGCCGGCAGGGTGCCGTTGATTAGGAATTCCTTAATAGGTTTAGCCCATGACGGTATCTCTCGAACCAAAAACACCGGTGCATCTATCTCCATGCTATCCACCAGCATCATTTCTTCCGGTACGGGTACGGCAGTCCCTGAGCTTACCGGAACAGTCCCCGAGCTTGCCGGAGCAGTTCCCGGGTTTGCCGGAGCAGTCCCCGGGTTCCCTTCATCGATATCCATGGGCACCACGTGTGACTCCGGTACAAAAATTGATTCCGACTCTGGACTTGGCTTGATTGATGGTACTCTCAGGTGTGCCAAAGCTATTCCGGGAGGAATTTCTTGTCGGGATGAGCCTATCTTGGACAAAGCATCCGCAGCTTCATTTTCTGCACGCGGTACATGGTGAAACTCACAACCTTCGAAGAATCCGGCAATCTTTTGCACGTGAAACCGGTACGAGGCCATGTTGGCATCTTTTGCATCCCAATCCCCGGAACACTGCTGTACTACAAGATCTGAATCTCCATAGCAAATGATCCGGTGCGCACCGATTTCTTTTGCGACCTTAAGCCCATGGATCAAAGCTTCATATTCAGCGACATTATTCGATGCCCTGAAATGCACTTGCAAAACATACCGGAGATGATCTCCCCTTGGTGAGGTTAGCACCACACCGGCACCTAGGCCCTCCTTGAGCTTGGATCCATCAAAATGCATCTTCCAGTATTCCAGTCTTTGATCCGGGGGCTTGTACTGCATTTCCGCCCAATCAACCAAAAAATCAGCTAAAGCTTGCGACTTGATGGCGTCTCTTCTTTCGTACACCGGAACATACGGTGATATCTGTATTGCCCATTTAGCAATCCTGCCGCTGGCGTCCTTGTTGCACATGATATCGGAGATGGGTGCTTCACTCACCACCTTCATAGGATGTTCCTCGAAGTAATGCTTGAGTTTTGTGGCGGCCATAAACACGCCATAGGTCATTTTCTGGAAGTGCGGGTAGTTTTGCTTTGAGAGGGAGAGCACCTCGCTCAGGTAGTATACCGGCCTCTGGACGGTTTTTCCTTCCTCTTCTCTTTCTACTACCACAACAACACTTACGACCCGGTTAGTTGCTGCTGTGTATAACAACATCGGTTCTCTTTCCAACGGCGAAGCCAATATTGGCGCGGTAGCTAACATCGTTTTCAGCTCCTTGAATGCTGCGTCTGCCTGAGGGGTCCAGACGAACTTATCGGATTTTCTCATTAAGGCGTACAACGGCAAGGCCTTTTCTCCTAACCTGCTTATGAACCGGCTTAGCGATGCTAAGCTTCCGGTAAACTTTTGTATGTCCTTCAGATCCTGTGGTATTGTCATTCTTTCGATTGCCCGGATCTTTACCGGATTGACCTCAATGCCTCGGCTTGAGACAAGGAAACCCAGCAGCTTGCCGGCAGGGACACCAAAAGTACATTTTGCCGGATTGAGTTTCATCCGGAACCTTCTTAAGTTATCGAATGTCTGCTCGGATATCATCTATTAGGGTATCTTTTACCTTAGTTTTTATCACGATGTCATCCACATACACCTGCACATTCTTTCCGATTTGATCAAACAAACATTTTTGCATACGCGCTGGTACGTTGCACCGGCGTTGCGCAAACCAAAAGGCATAGTGATATAGCGGTAAGCCCCGTGCGGGGTAATGAACGCAGTTTTTATTTGATCTTCCTTTTTCAAGGGGATTTGGTGGAAACCGGAGTACGCATCCAGGAAAGACAACAACTCACACCCAGCAGTGGAATCAATCACTTGATCGATCCGCGGTAAAGGGAAAGGGTCTCTTGGGCAAGCCTTGTTGAGGTTGGTGTAGTCGATGCACATGCGCCACACCTTCGGAGCCTTTGCTTCCAGGTTCTCATCTTTCTTCTTTTCAACCATCACCGGGTTGGCCAGCCACTCAGTATGCGTGACCTCCACGATGAAACCGGCAACCGGCATCTTTGTCACCTCTTCGCCAATGATGTTCCTCCTATCGTCAGCGAACCGGCGCAATGGTCGTCGCACCGGCTTGGCATCTTTCCGAACGTTTAGAGAGTGCTCAGCCAGCTCCCTCGGAACACCTACCAAGTCATCGATAGACCAGGCAAAGATATTCCGATTCTCACGGAGGAAGCTGACGAGCGCGCTTTCCTATGCTTCACTGAGGCCGGCACCGATACGAACGGTACGCTCAGGGAAAGCCGGGTCCAGCACGATGTCCTTTGTCTCCTTTGTCGGTTTAAACGCCGGAGCGCTCAGACTTGCACTCATTGCAGCTAAGCTCAATTGCGAGGACTGAGCCAGCGCAACTGCAGTTTGCATCCTTCTTTTTTCCTCCGCGATCACCAGCGATTCCGCTAGGTTCGATCCGGCAGACGCTGTTTCCAGCGAGATCTTGTAGTTTCCCACCACAGTTAGAGGTCCACGAGGTGCCGGCATCTTCATCTTGAGATACGCCGTGTGGGTCGAGGCCATGAAAGCCGCCAGCGCCGGTCTCCCCAGCAAAGCATGGTACGGACTATCTAAGTCCACCACCTCAAACTCCAGGTTCTCAACCCGGCAATTGTCACGTCCTCCAAACGACACATCCACCCGGACTTTTCCAACCGGTGCGCAGGACAAACCCGGAACGATTCCATGGAAAGTCGTGTGCGTGGGCTGAAGCATGTTTTCTCGTTATGCCTAGGGTATGCATGGTGTGCTTGTACATGATGTTGATGCTTCGTTGCCATTGTCTATCGGCACTTTGCTGAACTTCACTCGAGTTTGCGGCCCTTTCATGATTGGGTCTACCACGAGAGCGTAGCCACCCGGGTTCGGCATGATTTTAGGATGATCCCGGTATGACCACGAGAGTTCTTGTTCTGACCAGGGCATGTATTTTGGCACTGCCGGCATTACCGCGTTCACCTCCATGGAGCGGCGGCGCAGGCTTTGCTTGTCTGTCGGCTCAGTTACGAACACGACACAGCACAAATGTGGGTCCTCGTAAACATTCCGGCCTAAAGGTGCCGGTGGAGGTGGTTGGTTATCATCTTGTTCCACCCGGTTAACTTGCTGGTACTGCTGCCGGTTTGGCTGCACCGGTAAAGCGTTTGGCCCGGTAAGCGGCGGTGGTGGCGGTAGCTGTTGCTGCCGCGGCATGTCTTGCGGTGGCTGTGCATCTTTTACCGTTCCCTTTTGCATCAAGTACTTTGTCCAGGTACAATCCTTCGTCAGGTGGTTTGACGGATGTGCCGGATTCGGTGTGTGCCACCGGCAAGGTTGGATCCATGGCAGCTTCCATGGTGTATTTTGCGGGTTCTTGCCAGTTTCTTTTACGGACCCGGGGTTTCTTTTCCACCCATTGTTTCTTAGGACCCGCCCACGGCTGCGATCCGGTTCTTTGTCTCCGATCGCCGCTGGCCTCGGAGTTTTCCGCCACACAGCAGCAACTTGCTGCGGACCGTACCTTCGATCCGGAAAATCCTCTCTTCTTTTGTTATTCCGGTTATCCCGGTGTTGCTCTTGGCGTAGCTGTTCCGGTTCAGGTTGCACTGCCGGCTGCGTTGGGTCTCCCAACGCATAGTTATCCGCCACACGTATCATCTCTGCCAACGTTGTCGGCATGTTCCGCTGCAGCTTTTTCCACAACGGCGAACCTCTTTTGCACCCACTGCTAAACCAAGCAATGGCCTGTGCCTCGATTACCCCTTCACAAGAGTTCCTTGTGGTGTTCCACCGGGCCAGATAATCCCGGTCTGTTTCGTTCGGGCGTTGCACACACGAGCAAGTTGCTTGCGGCCTGTTTGGCCTTTGATAGGTGCTTGCTGAAATTGCTCACAAAAGCCTCCTCAAAATCCAGCCAGCCATTTATGCTTCCTGCCGGCAAGTTGTTTAGCCAGATTCTTGCCGGTCCGACCAGAAACGATGGTATGATCCTCACGGCCCAACGCCGGTTTCCTCCTCCTGCTACGGTTCCTCCACCGCCAGCGACGTATACTGCGGTCACGTAATCCGCGAGCCAATCTTCCGGCTTCGTAGTGCCATCGTATGTTTTTGTGTCACGGGGCAACGTGAAGTTGCGAACTGGTGGTTTTTCTCTCATGATTCTTGGGCCAAAGCACTTTGGACCTGGAGGACCTTCCTCCTCGATCATTTCCGACAAGTACACTCTATCCAGACGGTGCCTCGCATCCCGTTCCGGTAAGTATCTCTCTCCCAAGCGTTCCCCCAACGGGTTCCGGTATGCTACCGGTCTTGTAGAATCGGCTTCATCGTAACGTCCGGTGCCGCGGCCCTTGCCTGCCGGTACCTTGGTGGAGGCATCTCCTCCTCATCATCATCGTACGCTGCCCTTGCAGCCGGATAGTTTTGCCCGGTTTCATGTCTACCGGCATGATTGTTTCCGGCATAGCCTTCCTTGGCGTAGCCTCGCTCTGCCCCTTGGCTTTTTCTACCGGCATCGTGTTGCCCGGCTTTTTGTTTACCGGCAAGGACCGGATCATACACGGTCATCTGCCGTGCGTTCACTTCTTTTCTTTTCTTCCGTCCGGATGGGGGGACGAGGCCTGCCCATGGGACTTGCTTCCGGCATTCTTTGTTGAACGCGCAGATTTCGAGGCTATAGCCTTGTTCGGCTTAGCCAGCTGCTCGGCGTTACTGCTGCTCTACGAGTATCTAGCAGCTCTCGACACGCTCTTGTTGTTTTGCCAGAGCCTCTCCGGTAAGCGAGTCACACAAATCTACTGCAGCCTTAGCAGCTTTTATGGTTTTATCCGGACTGCTGTACTTAGGCTTCTCTACAATACTAACAGATGCAGAGGTACTCTTGCCGGTAAGAATTTCCTTACGCAAATCCTGATCTAGATTGCGAGCTTTAAGCCGGTTTTCCGGTATCCTAGCAGCATGAGCGCTAACAGAAGCAAAGCCATGGGCAGCGTTATACTCACGTACGGTTAGGTTCAGCTCGCGCTGCGCCTTGAACGACGTCTTTGCCGCTCTCGAGTATCCTCAGGCGCTGCGCCTCCAGCTCCGCCTGAGCTGCTGCCGGGTCGATGTTCTGCGCGATGGGGGTTGCCAGCGCGTTCATCGCCGCTTGGAGAGGTGTTGCCGGTGGTGCGGAAGACGCTCCCGCTGCGCCTGCGTCGCGCTCCAGCGGTGGCTTAGCCGCACGGGTCGAAACCGCGCGACCAGCACCTTCAGCCGCAACCTCCTTTCCTGCACCAGCCACACCGGTCATCATTACCTCGACGCTGCCGGCGGCGCGGCCAGCACAAAGCCACCTTGGCGGGTCCGGTGCCACCAGCACCGGCGAGATGCGCTGGCGCACGGGAACGGTGCCGAAGTAGACGCGGTGGCTGCCGAACTCGATGATGCGGCCGTTCTTGGGGAAGATGCCGCCGTTGGCGAAGCAGCCCGCGTTGTCGTTGATGAAGTCGATGGAGTAGAAGCTACGGACGAGCGCGGACACCGTCCGCTCGCCGGCGAACTCGAGGAGGCCCGCCCGAATGTGTATTCCAGCATGCGCCACTTCATGCCCCACGGTGGGCGCCAAGCGTCGTCGTGGTGAACGGACGGATGCCATAGGATGGCTTAAGTTGGGGCCGAATGGACGCAAGAGGATTCGGGGAGGGTTTGTGATTAGATGGGATGAACTTCCGGATGGTTTCCTCAAGAACTTAGCCAAGGCTAGAGGTTGAAGAAGAAAGACATAAGGAAGAACTCGCTCTAGATCATCATCTTTATTGATCTAACCAGGTTACAAGTTTCTCAGTACAAGCTATTCTGTGTTCATGCGCGTGTGTCCGTAAGAAGGGCTGCCCCCTCCTTATATAGGGGAGAGGTGGCTTACGGGGCAAGAAACCCTAATGGCATCTTTGACTAGACAAACTACTTTACAAAGCTACTTTAATCATAGAAGACACCGGAGCCCTCTTTAATCGAGACGCCGACGTCCTCCGGCTTCTTTGACCGTCACCCTTCTCTTTATCGTCGGCCCTTCGTCTAAAGTTACTTTGCTTAGCTCATCTTTGTCTTCTAGCTACGGAGAGAATCTTTGACCAGTCCTGCCGACAGGCTCTCCTTTCCGGTATCTTCTTTACCGGGTTCCGGCATACCCCCTTGGGGATACCGGCCTAGCTTTGCTTTCCCAAATTCATACCAGGCTTCCGGTAAGAACATTAAACCGGTATCTCGATGGCTCAAACCATCCGGTTTGGCATGCCTTTGGCATACCGGGGGTTATCCCCCCAACAGTAGCTATGTGGTTCATCTCTCTCTCTCCCATGGTGTGATCTTTATGTGATCATGAGCTTTGTATCACTATTGATCTATGTGCTACTCTAGTGATGTTATTAAAGTAGTCTATTCCTCCTCCATGATGTAAAGAGGACAGTGTGTGCATCATGTAGTAATTGGCGTAGGCTATGATTGTAATCTCTTGTGGATTATAAAGTTAACTATTACTATGATAGTATTGATGTGATCTATTCCCCCTTTCATAGCTATTGTTGACAGTGTGTATGCTATGTTAGTACTCGGGCTAAATTGCAACGGTATTATTTTGGATTATGATTTGATGAGGATATCCCTATGAGTGGTGTTTGTCAAGTACTTGATGAACTTTGAGTGGAGCTTTTGTAGCCACTACGTGATGATTAGTGATTCCAATAGGAGAGTAATTCAGAGTAGCACAAGTGAAGAGAAGTTATCTAATTATCCAATTATGTGATCATTGTTGAGAGTGTCCACTAGTCAAAGTATGATCCCTAGGCCTTGTTTCTAAGCATTGAAACACCTTTTCCAACAAGTTCTGCTACATGTTTGCTTGCTGCCATTTTTATTTCAGATTGCAATTACTACTTATAATCATCCATATTACTTGTATTTCACTATCTCTTCGCCGAACTAGTGCACCTATACATCTGACAAGTGTATTAGGTGTGTTGGGGACACAAGAGACTTCTTGTATCTTAATTGCAGGGTTGCTTGAGAGGGATATCTTTGACCTCTACCTCCCTGAGTTCGATAAACCTTGGGTGATTCACTTAAGGAAACTTGCTGCTGTTCTACAAACCTCTGCTCTTGGAGGCCCAACACTGTCTACAGGAATAGAAGCGTGCGTAGACATCAATGCCTTCATCATGTCCAGCTTCAGAGCACAGTAGCTATTATTTTTAGATCTGTTGCGCTTCATAAAGTGCAAAAATTCATATGCCGAGATAATATTATCTGTAATAAGTCTTCCTGGGACAAAGGCAGATTGATCCTCAGAAATAATATCAGGAAGGATTAACTTGAGGCGATGGGCTAAAACCTTTGAAGCAATCTTATAAAAGACATTACATAAACTGATCGGCCTGAACTGAGATAGTAAGGTTGGATTTTTCACCTTAGGGATTAAGATGAGAATTGTGTCGTTAATACTCTCCGCAGTTTCAATACCCTGGACTATCCTTAGCACCGCCTCGGTGACATCAGCTCCACATACGTCCCAGTGCCGCTAAAAGAAGTGCGCAGGGAACCATCGAGCCCGAGAGCCTTGGTCGGAAACATCTGAAAAAGAGCTTTTTAAACTTCCTCCGGGCTATAAGGGGCCAACAACATGGCGCTCATATCATATGTGACCCTCCTGGGCACTTTATCAAGGACCCGATCCATGTCATGAACCCCTTCGGACGTGTAGAGTGTCTTGTAGAACTCAACCGTCATCGATTTAAGTTCATCCCCCTCCTCAACCAACACAACATCACTCCTTGTTAACGACTTAATCAGATTCTTGCGTCTTATCATGCTTGCTCTTTGGTGAAAGAAACGAGAGTTTTTGTCGCCCGCAGATAGCCAATCAGCTCGGGACCTTTGGCGCCACATCATTTCCTCTCTATGGTATAATTCCACCAGCCTATCATTGATCTTGATCTCAGCATGCATTGGACCAACTCTAAGGGGATCACTACGTAGCAGATCAAGTTCATTCTTCAGCTTCTTTATTTCTTTCCTTATGCTTCCGAAAGTATCAACTCCCCACCGTCCCAGCTCGTGTGACAAAGATCTCAGCTTACCACTCACATCAATAATTGTCGCACCACCTCCCGTGCTATTCCATCCCGATGTTACCAGGGGTTTTAGATCTTCATGCCTCTCCCACATAGTCTCATACCAAAACTGAATAGGCCCCTCTGTGTCACCTCTGCCTCATCATCAAACTGCAACAGCAAAGCGCGATGATCCGAAGTAGCAACATTCACATGAGTAATACATGCCAGAGGAAACTGAGCTGACCACTCGGCCGGCCCCAATGCCCGGTCAAGTCTAACTCGTGTGTATGTGTTGCCTGCCAAAACCCACCGGCGAGCACCGACGAGCAACACGAAGAGCCGGGAGGCTCCCAGGACTGCTGGTGGGCCCTGGTCCCTCGGGCGACGGCCCGCAAAACTCCGGCACACGTCCTGGCTAATGCGAGGGCGTGCCACCTGACCTATACCTGGTCAGGAAGGTGATGGATTGCTTCAATTAGTTTCCTGCATGGCAGACACGTAAACATTAAATACGAGCCCCGATCGGCTCTCCGGTTACCCTGTGAATCGGCTCAAAGAGCCGATTGACCCATGGTTCACATTGGATTTACGATAACATGGGGATCTTACTTTATCAATACCAAGTTAAATCAATCTACGACAGTCTAGGGTTTTCACCGCATAACCGGAACATCCTACGCGTAGTTGAGCCTGGCAGATACGAAAGATAATAGAAAACTAGTCCTAAAAGAGGCCTAAAAACCAACACAAAGTCGATTCCCGGAACAATCCCTCTAGGATCAGCAAACCATACCTTACGCACTACTGGATCGTTCAACCCGTTTGCAAGGCCTAACCATGCGGATATCAAACTAATCCTTGGAGAACAAGGAACAACCATAACAGATCAGATCTACTAAATAAAGACCAAGCAAGATACTGCCCTTACACCCAAGATAGGTGCAAAGACAGTTAGATATTGAGGGGCAACATAGCTAAGCAAGCATATCAGAAAAGTATCGACGTCAGCCCCAAAACATCTAGGATAACGGTATTGCTCGCCATCAACAAGGCTTCAGTACGAGCAACACCAAACAACGAATAAAGCGATATCGCCTAGATCGCAAGATGCGATCTAGGCAGCATGTCGCTTACCCGGAAGAAATCCTCGAAACAAGGGGTGGCGATGCGCCTAGATTGGTTTGTTGTGAACGTGATCGTCCTCCTTTCTCAATAACCCTAGGTACATATTTATAGTCCGTAGACTTTCTATGTTTGGAATAAACCTAGCTGTGTACGACTAAACTCTATCTCTTAATTCTAAACTGAAACGTGATCTACCCTAACGTACAAATATATGGGCAATCTAGCCCAAACTCTCGCACGAGGCCGATTCAGAGACACTTTATGTGCATGTCCTCTAAGCCCATCTCAATCACGGCCCATCTCCTGCTTTGGCTAAATTCTGGTGATAACACATGCCCCCCCTGGTTTTGGCAATAATAATTCCAAAACCACTCTGTTTTCCTTCATCGGGTTACGCGTTGCAGAGCAGAACCGCTTCAGTGTCCTTCCATCATGATGCCTTGTCTTCTCAACTTCTCCGTACTGCACGATTGATAGTTTTGGCACCGCATCCTCGGGAACTGCCTGAGCATTGAATCATCTCCCACTATATCCCCTTTATTTAACCTCACCCGAGCAGTTCGCCTCCTCATCCTTCTGTTCCGCATTAGCCATCGGAAAAAACCCTCCTCTGCAACCATGGACTCCTCCTCCTCTGCCTCTTCGGGTCTCTCCTTCCAATCCTCCTCCTCCCGCGAGCCGACGCCGGAGTACGACCCGATAGCGGCGTACGAGGCCCGCGCCCCGCAATGGTGGGACGAGAGGGATTGGGACTCCGCCGTTGAGTCAGAGGACGACGAATCCTTGACCGACGGGAGGACAACCTCCGGTTCCTCGTGGACGGGGAGCTGGAGGAAGAGAGCGACGACGACGCCTTCTCCTGGGGCGAGGACCTCTCCTTCGACGGAGAGGATGAAGCGGAGGACGACACCTCCTCCTCCGACTACCCGCCGGCGAAGCGCTTCCGCGCATGGTCGGAGGACGACGACGACGACGACGATGACGAAGAAGCCCCTGCCGATGGCTTCAGCAGCAGCGACGAAGACGTTGCCGGCAGCAGCGCCGATAGCGGCGAGGACGGCGACAACGAGGGCAGCGATGGCGCCGGCCCCTAGATTAGGGACTACTAGAATAGGGCTAGTAGTAGTGCATTAGGCAGCAGATCTCCTTTTGTGAGCAATCCGCTCTTATTGTAAAAATCCTCTTTTAATCCAAGAATGCTTCTATGTCTGATTTTCCCGATTGTCAAAATAGGTCAACGCTCAAAGAGCCGATGGCAACGCATCGGCCTTTTACCATAAAACGCCAGTAAGGCCAGCTTCAGTTACCTATTTAGACAGGTCCAAGCGACCATTCCCCAAATTCAAACGGTAAACTGATACCTGCTTGTAACAGTTTGTACCTCTAGAGTCGATGGCTGCGCATCGGCTTTTTAGTTCTAAAGTCGATGTCTGTACATCGGCTGTGCTTTGCGTCCTGTTGCTTTGTATATTTTTTTACTGGCCGATTTCATGCATCGGCCCCCATATTTCACTGTCCGTCATCCCACATACTCGGGAAATATTTCTTGAGATGCTGGCCATTGACAGCCACTGGGAACTTGACACCGCTCAGCTCCTCGAGCATGTATGCATTACCCTTTAAAACTTGGTCGACCCTGTACGGCCCGTGCCAATTTGGAGACCATTTACCATACACTTTGTCCTTAGTCCCCAATGGCAATACAGCTTCCCATACCAGATCACCAACGTGGAACTCCTTTGGTCTCACCTTCTTATTATATGCGCGAGCTACCTTGGCTTTGTTCTCTTTAATTTTCTCAAGTGACCAGAGTCTAAGTTCCGTTAGATCCTCAATGCTATCACTCATCAAGGCTGCATATTCTTCAGTTGTTAAATCATTCTGAAACGTAATACGTCTCGACCCAGCCGTGATTTCCCAGGGAAACACGACTTCTTGTCGATAGACCAGATGGTATGGCGAGGTTTTTATCGCTCCATGACATGACATGCGATAAGCCCACAAAGCCTCTGACAATACCTCGTGCCAACGTCTAGGGTGCTCGTCGACTTTCCTCTTAATCAACTTGATAAGGCTCTGGTTGGATGCTTCAGCTTGCCCATTCGCTTGAGCATAGTATGGAGACGATCGGATCAACTTAATTCCCATGTCCTCGCGAGAACTCTCTAAACTCGCGAGAAATGAAAACCGAACCTCCATCGGTCGTGATAGTGCGGGAATCCCGAATCTATGAATGACATGTTCTTTCACGAAATTGATAACATCAGCCGATGCCACTGACTTCATAGGGACGGCCTCCACCCATTTAGTGAAATAATCTGTAATGGCCAAAATCCACACGTGGCCTTTGCTCGATGGAGGATTGATTTTGCCGATCATATCCATGCCCCAACCTCGAAATGGCCAAGGCTTGATGATGGGGTTCATTGCTGACGCGGGTACCATATGAATTTTCCCAAACTTCTGACACGCTTGACACCCTTTATAGTACTTAAAGCAATCCTCAAGCATGGTAGGCCAATAAAACCCCGATCGCCTGATCAACCATTTCATATTATGAGCCGATTGGTGAGTTCCACAGGCGCCTTCGTGTACCTCGTGTAAGAGCCGATTTGACTCGGCTGGTCCCGGTACATCCGCGAAGTAACCCTTCCAAAGTCCTGTAGAACATGTCATCCCCAATAAGGACATACTTCATGGCCTTGTACCTTATCCGTTTAGGTGCCCCCCGAGTCGAATCTTTCAAGTAATTGAAGATATCGGCTCTCCAGTCATCCGGTTCCAGGAATTGTACCTGAACATCGCCTCCACCTGCTACGTCCTTGTAGCCTGACGCCATCTGTGCGAGATCGTTCGCCTCGGTATTCTGCGACCTCGGGATCCAGTTGAAGTTTATGTACCTAAATTGTGCCATCAGCTCACGACATTGCATCCATAATGGGAAGAGTGAATCGCTCTCACATTTGTACTCCTCCGTGAGTTGGGAAATCACCAATTTTGAGTCTCCAAAAATTTCCACCGCCTTGCGTATTGCTTCATACTCAGCGACATTGTTGGTGCAAGGGGTAGGCAGCCTTATGGAGAAGGAATATGTTGCCCCCCGGGGCGACACGAGCAGAATGCCGATGCCGCAACCATCATCACAAGCCGATCCATCGAAAAACATGGCCCATGAAAGCACAGACAATGCTGCTATATCAGTGTTGATTCGTTCAGCAATAAGATCGGCCAACGCCTGTCCCTTGACTGCTTTCGCAGGCTGATACCGGAGATCAAATTCCGATAATGCAAACATCCATTTACCGAGTCGGCCTTTCAACCAGGAGCCGACAGCATATGTTTGATGACATCCGATTTGCATATGATGACAATTTCCGCTGACAGAAAGATGTGACGAAGCTTGGTGCAGGTAAAAAATAGGCAGAGGCACAACTTCTCGATCTCAGGGTACCTAGTCTCTGCATCCAACATCCTTCTGCTGAGGTAGAAAGCGAATCTCTCCAGACCATCATAAACTTGCACCACCACGGAGGCGATGGAAGTGCTAGCTACTGACAAGTAAATATAGAATGGTCTGTCTTGCTGGGGCGGAACCAACACAGGTGGCTTCGTTAGATACTTTTTAATCTCGTCAAACGATCGTTGTTGCTCTGCCCCCCAGCGAAACTCCTCATCAGATTTAATTTTTACCAATCCCATGAACGGCTCGATTCGCCCTGACAGGTTGGAGATGAACCTTCTGACGAAGTTGATTTTGCCGATGAGACACTGGAGTTCCTTCTTCGTGGTAGGTGGCTTCATTGTTCGTACTGCCTCCTGACTTTTCAGGCCGATCTCAACTCCGCGTTCATGAACCAAGAAGCCCAAGAATTGACCGGCCGTCACACCAAAGGCACACTTCTTTGGATTCATTCTTAGCCCGAATTTTCTAGTTCGGTCCATGATGCGTCGCAAATCCTCCAAGTGTCCTTCTACTGAGACCGACTTGACTACCACGTCATCAATGTAAATCTCCACCAACTTGCCGATCAGATCATGAAAGATGTAATTCATGGCTCTTTGGTATGTTGCGCCGGCATTTTTCAGTCCAAATGTCATGACTACATATTCAAACAAACCCACCAAACCTGGTACTCTGAATGCAGTCTTGTGTATATCTTCTGGAGCCATAAAAATTTGGTTGTAACCGGCATTGCCATCCATGAAACTTAAAACCTTATGACCAGCTGCTGCATTGATCAATGTCTCTGCTACCGGCATTGGATACTCATCCTTTGGAGTGGCTCTATTGAGATCCCGAAAATCTATGGCGACGCGCCATCGGCCGTCCTTTTTCTCTACAAGTACGATACTAGAAATCCACTCAGCATACCTGCATGGCCTGATGAACCCGGCGCTCAACATTTTCTCGATCTCTTTCTTGACTTCTTCTAAAATTTCGGCCTTCATCTGTCATGCTCGCTGCTGGAACGGCCGAAATCCTTTCTTAAGAGGGAGCCGATGCTCAATGATGCTCCTGTCTAACCCGGGCATCTCGTGTAATCCCGGGCAAAGCAATGCGGGTATTCTTTCAACAAAGCTATCATCAGGCCCCTCAGATGCGGATCTAACTTTTTGCTGATAAATGTTGGTCGTGGCTTATCCCCAGGACCAATGTCGATTTCTTCTAGCTCATCAGCCAATGTAAACCCATATCCTAGCTTCCCGTTGCCTGCTAGATCAATGCTGAACACAGGCAAAACGTATGGTGAGAATAATTTGGGCCGATTGCTGGAATCGGCCCCCCTTTCGATTGCATTGCTCAATGAAGGTTTACAACTTATTTGTGCTCCACTACGGGAGGGAGTCTCCCTACTACGACTACGTGACATGCTTGAGGTGAGATCATTGCTTTTTATTTTTGGGGGCCGATCGTAGGGATCGGCCTTGCCACGTACGTCCAGTGACTTTGCTGTTGCTACTCTGTCAGGCCGGTGGATAAGACCAGCCTCACCCCGTTTTTTGTAGCTTCGATACTCTCACAACCGTCCAAGCCGACTCCGGAGAGCGGCCCTTGGTCTTCCGCGTCCCAAATATTCATGCCAGCTATTGAGATCTCGATCGAGTCATCTCGCATGAACGACCTCCACTTCATCTCCATCCCATTGTATCGGGCATTGGTGCATTGTGGATGGAATGCGACGGTTGGCGTGAATCCAATCCCTCCCTAGCAGGACAGCGTACGTGCTTTTGCTGTCGACGATGAAAAATGATGTAGGGATGGTTTTTCGGCCCACGGTTAGATCCACGTTCAGAACGCCTTGCGTCTCTGATGCTTGGCCGTTGAAGTCGCTTAGTGTGACGTTGGTTTTGATCAGGTCTGCGTTAGAGCGTCCCAAACGCCGTAGCATGGAGTATGGCATTATATTGGCTTGCCGCTCCCGTGTCAACCAACATCTTGCCGACGAGGCTGCCCGTTGATATAACCACTTAGGTACGGGGCCTTCAGATGTTTGTAGCTCTTCTCTCGTGGCTTTTCGAAGATAGCGGCCGCGGGCCGCAGTCAAAGCTGTGCTCACCGGCACTTCTTCGGTTCTTGGAGCACAAAACTCCGACGGAAGTATGAACACCATATTTGTGCCGGCCGATGCCTTCGCATCGGCTTTTGCTGTTTGGGGCGCCATTCTTTCTTCGTGGACGAATCTCCGCGTCCAAAGTTTGCTGAATTTTCACGGCCGGATCGGGCCGCGCTTTCCTCAACGTGTGCGGGTATTGCGCCTCGGCTTCCTCCAAGCTACGTAGCCGCTGAACCCTACGCTTTTGGGAGTGAGTCGAGTCCATCGGGGCACCACCTTGGCCGGTGGTATCTATCCTCTTCTTCATCTTCGACTCCTCAAAATCTTCCTCTTGAGATCGACTCGAGACTCGTACGTGTATTCCGAGGTGGGAGAGGCCCTAGACGCTTGAAAACTGAAACCTCACATGCGTCCTTCTTCTGCTGTCTACACTCCGGGCAGTTGTCGATTGTAGGCAATCGGCTCATTCCTGAATCCCAGCAGTGCTTAAAGAAAGGACAATCCCAGTGCCTATCCATGTCTTCCTGCTCTCTTGACTTCCCCTTAGCACGGTGATCATATCCTTCGTCGTCTCTATCATACCGACGATATCTTCCATTGTCTACGTCAGACCGACGATATCTTTCGTCATCTCTGTCGTACCGCCGACGTCGGTCATACTGACGCTCATATTTGTTAAGGAGATGCGCGGAGAGCGGACGTTGGTACCGCACGTTTCTCACTTGTTCCTCGGTGATGTACCGTCTGTCATCATATCGGGGCCGGTCGCGTGGGTCGGCCTCCTCCTTTTCCTTGCCACGGGAGTGACCGTTTTCCTCTTTATCCTTGCCATGGTGGTATACAGGCCCTGCCATGTTAACATCGAATGAGAAATCTAGCCGACGCCCCGTGGAGTGATTGAGTTCCACCATGTTGACGCCAGGAAACGGATGTGTGTCCACTTTCATGGCAAACTGACCAAGGATCAAACGGCCTTGTTCTATCGCCGTTTGGATCTGCCGACGCAACTCTTTGCAGTCATTGGTGATATGGGTGAACGAGTGATGCCACTTGCAGTACGGTCTCCCGTTCATTTCTTGCGCCGTAGGGATTTTATGGCCTTCGGGTAACTTGAGCTGTTTTTCCTTAAGCAATAAATCGAATATTTGCTCAGCTTTGCTTACATCGAAGTCAAACCCTTTTGCAGGCCCTTGTTGTTTCACCCATTTGCAGGACACGGGAACTGCCCCCGAGCCCATTCAGCCACGGCTACTTCCTGGTCTTCGCGGAATCCTCAACTTCTTCGTCTCGACCGGGCCTATTGGACGCTTGACACTTGTCTTGGTACAATTCGGGTGGCGCTGCTCATATAATGTTAATTTCTGGACCATGTGCGCCGGTGAAGCTGTATTCTACTTGGAAAGCCGGATCCTTGATCGGCGCTGCGAGGCCCAATGCTGCCGGATCGGTCGCTTCTTTCTCGGTCAGACGAGCCGAATAACATCGGTTCTCGACGAGTCTCGAAACGCTGAATGTATTCCGACACCGTTTCTCCCCGCTTCTGCCGTACCTGCGCTAGATCGGCAATGCCAGCCTCGGTAGCTTCTGAGTGATATTGAACATGAAACTGCTCTTCCAGTTGCTTCCACGTCCGGACTGAGTTTGGTGGCAACGAGGTGTACCACCCAAAAGCTGGTCCCGTGAGAGATTGCGCAAAAAACCTTACACGTAACGGGTCTGATGCTGAAATCATGCCCAACTGTGCCAAATATCGGCTCACAT
Source organism: Lolium rigidum (assembly GCF_022539505.1). NCBI lineage: Eukaryota > Viridiplantae > Streptophyta > Magnoliopsida > Poales > Poaceae > Lolium > Lolium rigidum. The sequence continues at coordinate 229,052,854 of NC_061510.1, read as the reverse complement.
GTTCAATTGAGCTAGACCCTTCGATCCATTGAACTTTGAGAATTCGAGGGAGCCGATACTTGGGTGGCAGCGGGATCAAATCATATTCGTTGGGGTACGGCTTGGAATAGCCGATTGTTCTCCTCTTTGGCAGGATGCCGAACTGGTCTCTCAAGATTGTACTGATTTGTTCCACGGTATGAGCTGCAGGGGCTGAGCTTTCATGACTAGTTCCGGTGGCATATTTAGCTAGCCACGCCTGTTTATCGGCGTCAGCTCCGAAATCCCTCCTGCTGCAATCTGGTTCGTGCGTGCCAAGTTATTGCAGTCCGGCACGTATGTGCACACGTATCCATGTGGGATTTCTTTGGGTGGCTCATACAGGAATTGGCAATCGCCGGGATCGCCTCCAACCTTGTAGACGATGTAGGCCGGTGAACCCTGTGGCTCCGGAGCTGCAAGCGCGAATGGCAGCTGCGGTCTGGTTTGGAACGGTATTTCTCCTTGGTGAGTCCCTAGGGCAGGCCACGACGGAGAGTACCGATGCTTCATGATTTCCTGAACGACGCGAACCGCAATGCGCTTGAAAGCGTTCACCAGGCTCTCAGAATGACGGTGTAGAGAATGAGCCACCATGTAATTAACTTCCTGGCGCAGAGCTCTGGTGTGTTCCTCCGAAGGGGTAGACAGATCTACTTCATCGAGAACGCCTTCGGGTGAGAACCCTTTCCACCTAATGCCATGTGAACGGGTCTTCGTGAAAGAGACGATGAGATCGGATTCGAAGACGGCTTTAATCTCATCATATTTCTTCTTGTGCTCCTCAGGTAGATCTTCGTACGTGACTGGTTCGTCCGCCATCTCAGCTGCAGATGTTGACGTAGTTGCTGTAGAATGTCCCACCGGGCGTGCCAGAATGTGTTGCCTGCCAAAACCCACCGGCGAGCACCGACGAGCAACACGAAGAGCCGGGAGGCTCCCGGACCGCTGGTGGGCCCTGGTCCCTCGGGCGACGGCCCGCAAAACTCCGGCACACGTCCTGGCTAATGCGAGGGCATGCCACCTGACCTATACCTGGCCAGGAAGGTGATGGATTGCTTCAATTAGTTTCCTGCATGGCACACACGTAAACATTAAATCCGAGCCTCGATCGGCTCTCAGGTTACCCTGTGAATTGGCTCAAAGAGCCGATTGACCCATGGTTCACGTTGGATTTACGACAACATGGGGATCCTGCTTTATCAATACCAAGTTAAATCAATCTACGACAGTCTAGGGTTTTCACCGCATAACCGGAAGATCCTACGCGTAGTTGAGCCTGGCAGATACGAAAGATAATGGAAAACTAGTCCTAAAAGAGGCCTAAAAACCAACACAGAGTCGATTCCCGGAACAATCCCTCTAGGATCAGCAAACCATACCTTACGCACTACTCGGATCGTTCAACCCGTTTGTAAGGCCTAACCATGCGGATATCAAACTAATCCTTGGAGAACAAGGAACAACCATAACAGATCAGATCTACTAAATAAAGACCAAGCAAGATGCTGCCCTTACACCCAAGATAGGTGCAAAAGCAGTTAGATATTGAGGGGCAGCATAGCTAATCAAGCATATCAGAAAAGTATCGACGTCAGCCCCAAAACATCTACGATAACGGTATTGCTCGCCATCAACAAGGCTTCAGTACGAGCAAAATCAAACAACGAATAAACTGATACAGCCTAGACCGCAAGATGCGATCTAGGCAGCATGTCGCTTACCCGGAAGAAACCCTCGAAACAAGGGGTGGCGATGCGCCTAGATTGGTTTGTTGTGAACGTGATCGTCTTGCTTTCTCAATAACCCTAGGTACATATTTATAGTCCGTAGACTTTCTATCTTTGGAATAAACTTAGCTGTGTACGACTAAACTCTATCTCTTAATTTTAAACTGGAACGTAATCTACCATAATGTACAGATACACGGGCAATCTAGCCCAAACTCCCGCACGAGGCCGATTCAGAGACACTTTATGTGCATGTCCTCTAAGCCCATCTCAATCACGGCCCATCTCTTGCTTTGGCTAAATTCTGGTGATAACAGAGGGTTAGACTTAAAAGTGTTTCATACTTGCTTTTTTATGCTCTCTTTGCTTCAACTCTCATCTTTATGTGAGCATCATAAAAATCACTGCGCCTAGCTAAAAGGCGTTAAAGAAAAGCTCTTATGGGAGACAACCCATTATTTTATTTCTGCAATTTTTGTTTTATATTTGAGTCAATGTGCTTGTTACTACTGTAGCAATACCTTTGTATCTTTATTTTATTGCATTGTTGTGCCAAGTAAAGTCTTTGATAGAAAGTTGATACTAGATTTGGATCTGCTGCAGAAACAGATTTTTAGCTGTCACGGTTTTGAGTTTTTCTCTCTGTAGAAAAATCTAAAAATCTTGAAAAAATTCATGAGTAATCCTCAGATATCAACTTTCATTCAACTGGAGCTTTTCCATCTGAGCATGTTAAGTGCCTCGAAAAAATTCGTCTTTACGGATTGTTCAGTTTTGACAGATTTTGCCTTTTATTTCGCATTGCCTCTTTTACTATGTTTGAGTGGGTTTCTTTGCTCCATTAAATTTCAGTAACCTTGGGTAATGTCCAGAAGTGTTAGGAATGATCGTGTCCTTGTTGAACATGTGAATTTTTGATTATGCACTAACCCTCTAATGAGATTGCTTTGAGTTTGGTGTGAAGGAAGTTTTCAAGGATCAAGAGAGGAGGATGAAAAGTCTAAGCTTGGGGATGCCCCCGTGGTTCATCCCTGCATATTTCGAGAAGACTCAAGCGTCTAAGCTTGGGGATGCCCAAGGCATCCCCTTCTTCATCAACAACTTATCAGGTCACCTCTAGTGAAACTATATTTTAATTTCGTCACATCTTATGTGCTTTACTTGGAGCGTCTGTGTGCTTTTATTTTCGTTTTGTTATTTTCATTCTCTGAATAAATTCGGATCCTAGCAATCCTTGTGTGGGAGAGAGACACGCTCCGCTTTTTCATATGAACACTGGTGTTCTTCGTTTTACTTTTAATGTTCATGGCAAAAGCTGAAAGCCGCAGCATTTATTTCTATTTGGTTGGAAACAGAAAATGCCATGTTGTAGTTGGTATATTGTCTTGAATAATTTGATACTTGGCAATTGTTTTGAGCTCTCAAGTAGATCATGTTTAAGCTCTTGCATCATGTAGTTTAAACCTATTAGTGGAGAACTACCGTAGAGCTTGTTGAAATTTGGTTTGCATGATTGGTCTCTCTAAGGTCTAGATATTTTTTCTGGTAAAAGTGTTTGGGCAACAAGGAAGAGAGTGTAGAGTCTTATAATGCTTGCAATATGTTCTTATGTAAGTTTGCTGTACCGGTTTATACTTGTGTTTGCTTCAAACAACCTTGCTAGTCAAAGCCTTGTACTGAGACGGAATGCTTCTCGTGCATCCAAAACCTTGAGCCAAAACTTATGCCATTTGTGTCCACCATAACTACCTACTATGTGGTATTTTTCTGCCATTCCAAGTAAATACTTCATGTGCTACCTTTAAACAATTCAAAACTTTATTACTCCTTATTTGTATCAATGTTTTATAGCTCATGAGGAAGTATGTGGTGTTTTATCTTTCAATCTTGTTGGGTAGACTTTCACCAATGGACTAGTGGCATATACATCCGCTTATCCAATAATTTTGTAAAAAGAGCTGGCAACGGGGTGCCCAGCCCCAATTAATTAACTTTCATTAATAATTCTCTTCACATGTTTTGCCCTGATTTATCAGTAAGCCACTTAATTTTGCAATAGACACTCCTCCATGGTATGTGAAATGTTGGAAGGCACCCGAGGATTCGGTTAGCCATGGCTTGTGAAAGCAAAAGGTTGGGAGGAGTGTCTGATAACCCACAAGTATAGGGGATCACAGCAG
>NC_061510.1:229011860-229048826 GCF_022539505.1 Lolium rigidum | reverse complement strand
CATCGGTTCCGGACACGACATGTGTATACAACTTGCAGGTAAGACCATAAACAATGAATATCATGATGAAACAATAACATGTTCAGATCTGAGATCATGGCACTCGGGCCCTAGTGACAAGCATTAAGCATAACAAGTTGCAACAATATCATAAAAGTACCATCTACGGACACTAGGCACTATGCCCTAACAATCTTATGCTATTACATGACCAATCTCATCCAATCCCTACCATCCCCTTCGGCCTACAGCGGGGGAATTACTCACACATGGATGGGGGAAACATTGCTGGTTGATGGAGAGGCGTTGGCGGTGATGGCGGTGATGATCTCCTCCAATTCCCCGTCCCGGCGGAGTGCCAGAACGGAGACTTCTGGCTCCCGCGACGGAGTTTCGCGATGTGGCGGCGTTCTGGAGGGTTTCTGGCGACTTCGACTTCTCTCCGTGCGTTTTTAGGTCGAGGCGAATAAGTAGTCCGAAGGGGGGCGTCGGAGGCCGGCCGAGGGGGCCACACCACAGGGCCGCGCGGGCCCCCCCTGGGCCGCGCCGCCCTATGGTGTGGGGCCCTCGGGCCTCCACTTCAATTGCCCTTCTGGCTCCGTTAGTTTCCTGGGAAAATAGGGCCTTCGCATAAATTCCGAGGTTTTTCCCGAAAGTTGGATTTCTGCACAAAAACGAGACACCGTAACAGCTTCTGCTGAAAACAGCGTTAGTCCGTGTTAGTTGCATCCAAAATACACAAATTAGAGGCAAAACAATAGCAAAAGTGTTCGGGAAAGTAGATACGTTTTGGACGTATCAATAGCAACTCACATGATATTCAACAAAGAATAGTTGATGGCGTCCCCAGAAGCATGGTTATCGCACAACAAGCAACTTAATAAGAGATAAAGTGCATAAGTACATATTCAATACCACAATAGTTTTTAAGCTATTTGTCCCATGAGCTATATATTGCAAAGGTGAATGATGGAATTTTAAAGGTAGCACTCAAGCAATTTACTTTGGAATGGCGGATAAATACCATGTAGTAGGTAGGTATGGTGGACACAAATGGCATAGTGGTTGGCTCAAGTATTTTGGATGCATGAGAAGTATTCCCTCTCGATACAAGGTTTGGGCTAGCAAGGTTATTTGAAACAAACACAAGGATGAACGGTGCAGCAAAACTCACATAAAAGACATATTGTAAACATTATAAGATTCTACACCGTCTTCCTTGTTGTTCAAAACTCAATACTAGATGTTATCTAGACTCTAGAGAAACCAAATATGCAAACCAAATTAGCAAGCTCTAAGTGTTTCTTCATTAATGGGTGCAAAGTATGTGATGCAAGAGCTTAAACATGAGCACAACAATTGCCAAGTATCAAATTATCCAAAACATTTTAGAGTTACTACATGTAGCATTTTCCAATTCCAACCATATAACAATTTAACGAAGAAGAAACTTCGCCATGAATACTATGAGTAGAGCCTAAGGACATACTTGTCCATATGCTACAGCGGAGCGTGTCTCTCTCCCACAAAGTGAATGCTAGGATCCATTTTATTCAAACAAAAAAAAACAAAAAAACACGACGCTCCAAGCAAAGTGCATAAGATGTGACCGAATAAAAATATAGTTTCAGGAGGAGGAACCCGATAATGTTGTTGATGAAGAAGGGGATGCCTTGGGCATCCCCAAGCTTAGACGCTTGAGTCTTCTTAAAATATGCAGGGGTGAACCACCGGGGCATCCCCAAGCTTAGATCTTTCACTCTCCTTGATCATATTGCATCATACTCCTCTCTTGATCCTTGAAAACTTCCTCCACACCAAACTCGAAACAACTCATTAGAGGGTTAGTGCATAATAAAAATTCACATGTTCAGAGGTGACACAATCATTCTTAGCACTTCTGGACATTGCATAAAGCTACTGGACATTAATGGATCAAAGAAATTCATCCAACATAGCAAAAGAGGCAATACGAAATAAAAGGCAGAATCTGTCAAAATAGAACAGTCCGTAAAGATGGATTTTATTAGGCCACCAGACTTGCTCAAATGAAAATGCCCAAATTGAATGAAAGTTGCGTACATATCTGAGGATCATGCACGTAAATTGGCTTAATTTTCTGAGCTACCTACAGGGAGGTAGACCCAGATTCGTGACAGCAAAGAAATCTGGAACTGCGCAGTAATCCAAATCTAGTATCAACCTTTCTATCAACGACTTTACTTGGCACAACAAAACACAAAACTAAGATAAGGAGAGGTTGCTACAGTAGTAAACAACTTCCAAGACACAAATATAAAACAAAGTACTGTAGCAAAATAACACATGGGTTATCTCCCAAGAAGTTCTTTCTTTATAGCCGTTAAGATGGGCTCAGCAGCTTTAATGATGCACTCGCAAAAGATAGTATGTGAAGCAAAAGAGAGCATCAAGAGGCAAATTCAAAACATATTTAAGTCTAACATGCTTCCTATGCATAGGAATCTTGTAAATAAACAAGTTCATGAAGAGCAAAGTAACAAGCATAGGAAGATAAAACAAGTATAGCTTCAAAAATTTCAGCACATAGAGAGGTGTTTTAGTAACATGAAAATTTCTACAACCATATTTTCCTCTCTCATAATAACTTTCAGTAGCAACATGAGCAAACTCAACAATATAACTATCACATAAAGCATTCTTATCATGAGTCTCATGCATAAAATTATTACTCTCCATATAGGCATAATCAATTTTATTAGTTGTAGTGGGAGCAAATTCAACAAAGTAGCTATCATTATTATTCTCATCAAGTGTAGGAGGCATAGTATAATCACAACAAAATTTACTCTCCATAGTAGGTGGCACCAAAAGACCACTATTATAATCATCATAAATAGGAGGCAAAGTATCATCAAATAAAATTTTCTCCTCAATGCTTGGGGGACTAAAAAGATCATGAAAACCAGCTTCCCCAAGCTTAGAACTTTCTATATTATTATCAACAATGGTGTTCAAAGCGTTCATACTAATATTACTACCAGCATGGAAATAAGATTCCATAGGTTTTTTAATTTTCGCATCAAACAATCCATGTTTTAAATCAGGAAATAGAATAAGAAGCTCATTGTTGTCCATTATGCCAAACTAGTGTAAACAAGAAACAAAAAGATGCAATTGCAGGATCTAAAGGAAATAGCTTCGAGCACAAACACAATGGCGCCGGAAAAGTACTTTACACTGGAACCGGAGTATGAGTGCCTTTTACCTTTCCTCCCCGAGCAACGGCGCCGTAAAAGTGCTTGATGTCTACGGGAGCTTCTATTCTTGTAGACGAGTGTTGGGCCTCCAAGAGCGAGAGGTTTGTAGAACAGCAGCAAGTTTCCCTTAAGTGGATCACCCAAGGTTTATCGAACTCGGGGAGGAAGAGGTCAAAGATATCCCTCTCATGCAACCCCGCAACCACAAAGCAAGAAGTCTCTTGTGTCCCCAACACACCTAATAGGTGCACTAGTTCGGCGAAGAGATAGTGAAATACAGGTGGTATGAATAAGTAGATAGCAACGGCACCGGAAAAGTGCTTTGCCCGGACGATAAACAAGCGGTAGTAACGCAGCAATAGTAACGCAGCAGTAGTAACGCATAGAAACAAGAAACAAACAGCGATAGCGATATTTAGGAACAAGGCCTAGGGAATAGACTTTCACTAGTGGACACTCTCAACTTTGATCACATAACAGAATAGATAAATGCATACTCTACACTCTTGTTGGATGATGAACACATTGCGTAGGATTACACGAACCCTCAATGCCGGAGTTAACAAGCTCCACAATTCAATGTTCATATTTAAATAACCTTAGAGTGCAAGAAAGATCAACATGACTAAACCAAGTACTAACATAGCATGCACACTCGTCACCTTCACGCCACGTAGGAGGAATAGATCATATCAATACTATCATAGCAAAAGTTAACTTCACAATCTACAAGAGATCATGATCATAGCATACGCCAAGTACTAACACGGATGCACACACTCGTCACCATTACACCGTGCGGGAGGAATAAAACTACTTTAATAACACATCACTAGAGTAGCACATAGATAAATTGTGATACAAAACACATTGCAATCATAAAGAGATATAAATAAGCACTTCACTACGCCATTCATAACAGTGAGTAAGTATTCTGTGAAATATAGCCTAAGAGACCCACACGGTGCACACACTATCACCTTTACACACGTGGGACAAGGAGTCTCCGGAGATCACATAAGCAAAACTCACTTGACTAGCACAATGACATCTAGATTACAAGCATCATCATATGAATCTCAATCATGTAAGGCAGCTCATGAGATTATTGTATTGAAGCACATAGGAGAGAGATGAACCACATAGCTACCGGTACAGCCCCGAGCCTCGATGGAGAACTACTCCCTCCTCATGGGAGCAGCAGCGGTGATGAAGATGGCGGTGGAGATGGCAGCGGTGTCGATGGAGAAGCCTTCCGGGGGCACTTCCCCGCTCCGGCAGCGTGCCGGAACAGAGACTCCTGTCCCCCAGATCTTGGCTTCGCGATGGCGGCGGCTCTGGAAGGTTTTCCGTATCGTGGTTCTTCCGTCTTAGGGTTTTCTTGACGGAGGCTTTAAATAGGCGGAAGGGCAGCGTCAGAGGGTCGAAGAGGCGGCGGCACCATAGGCTGGCGCGGCCAGGGCCCAGGCCGCGCCACCCTATCATCTGGGGCCCACGGGCCCCCTCTCGGCGGCTCTCGGGTGTTCTGGATGCTTCCGGTGAAAATAGGAACCCGGGTCTTGATTTCGTCCGATTCCGAGAATATTTCGTTACTAGGATTTCGAAACCAAAAACAGCGAGAAAACAGAATCGGCTCTTCGGCATCTTGTTAATAGGTTAGTTCCGTAAAATGCACGAATATGACATAAAGTGTGCATAAAACATGTAGGTATCATCAATAATATGGCATAGAACATAAGAAATTATCGATACGTCGGAGACGTATCATCTTCCTGCTCTCTTGATTTCCCCTTAGCGCGGTGCTCATATCCTTCGTCGTCTCTATCATACCGACGATATCTTCCATTGTCTACGTCAGACCGACGATATCTTTCGTCATCTCTGTCGTACCGCCGACGTCGGTCGTACTGACGCTCATATTTGTTAAGGAGATGCGCGGAGAGCGGACGTTGGTACCGCACGTTTCTCACTTGTTCCTCGGTGATGTACCGTCTGTCATCATATCGGGGCCGGTCGCGTGGGCCGGCCTCCTCCTTTTCCTTGCCACGGGAGTGACCGTTTTCCTCTTTATCCTTGCCATGGTGGTATACATGCCCTGCCATGTTAACATCGAATGAGAAATCTAGCCGACGCCCCGTGGAGTGATTGAGTTCCACCATGTTGACGCTAGGAAACGATGTGTGTCCACTTTCATGGCAAACTGACCAAGGATCAAACGGCCTTGTTCTATCGCCGTTTGGATCCGCCGACGCAACTCTTTGCAGTCATTGGTGATATGGGTGAACGAGTGATGCCACTTGCAGTACGGTATCCCGTTCATTTCTTGCGCCGTAGGGATTTTATGGCCTTCGGGTAACTTCAGCTGTTTTTCCTTAAGCAATAAATCGAATATTTGCTCAGCTTTGCTTACATCGAAGTCAAACCCTTTTGCAGGCCCTTGTTGTTTCACCCATTTGCAGGACACGGGAACTGCCCCCCGAGCCCATTCAGCCACGGCTACTTCCTGGTCTTCTGCAGAATCCTCAACTTCTTCTGTCTCGACCAGGCCTATTGGACGCTTGCACTTGTCTTGGTACAATTCTGGGTGGCGCTGCTCATATAATGTTAATTTCTGGACCATGTGCGCTAGTGAACTGTATTCTACTTGCAAAGCCAGATCCTTGATCGGCGCTGCGAGGCCCAATGCTGCCAGATCGACTGCTTCTTTCTCAGTCAAACGAGCCGAATAACATCGGTTCCTGACAGTCCTGAAACGCTGAATGTATTCCGACACCGTTTCTCCCCGCTTCTGCCGCACTTGCGCTAGATCGGCAATGCCAGCCTCGGTAGCTTCTGAGTGATATTGAACATGAAACTGCTCTTCCAGTTGCTTCCACGTCCGGACTGAGTTTGGTGGCAACGAGGTGTACCACCCAAAATCTGGTCCCCGTGAGAGATTGCGCAAAAAACCTTACACGTAACGGGTCTGATGCTGAAATCATGCCCAACCGTGCCAAATATCGGCTCACATGTTCAGGGAGCCGATACTTGGGTGGCAGCGGGATCAAATCATACTCTTTGGGGTACGGCTTGGAATAGCCGATTGTTCTCCTCTTTGGTAGGACGCCGAACTGGTCTCTCAAGGTTGTACTGATTTGTTCCACGGTATGAGCTGCAGGGGCTGAGCTTTCATGACTAGTTCCGGTGGCATATTTAGCTAGCCACGCCTGTTTATCGGCGTCCGCTCCAGAAATCCCTCATGCTGCAATCTGGTTCATGTGTGCCAAGTTATTGCCGTCCGGCACGTATGTGCAAACGTATCCATGTGGGATTTCTTTAGGTGGCTCATACAGGAATTGGCAATCGCCAGGATCGCCTCCAACCTTGTAGACGACGTAGGCCGGTGAACCCTGTGGCTCTGGAGCTGCAAGCGCGAATGGCAGCTGCGGTCTAGTCTGGAACGGTATTTCTCCCTGGTGCGTCCCTAGGGCAGGCCCTGACGGAGAGTACTGATGCTTCATGATTTCCTGAACCACGCGAACCGCAATGCGCTCGAAAGCGTTCACCAGGCTCCCAGAATGATGGTGTAGAGAATGAGCCACCATGTAATTAACTTCCTGGCGCAGAGCTCTGGTGCGTTCCTCTGAAGGGGTAGACAGATCTACTTCGGGTGAGAACCCTTTCCACCTAATGCCATGTGAACGGGTCTTCGCGAAAGAGCCGATGAGATCGGATTCGAAGACGGCTTTAATCTCATCATATTTCTTCTTGTGCTCCTCGGTGCGGATCTTCGTACGTGATCGGTTCGTCCGCCATCTCAGCCTGCAGATGTTGACGTAGTTGCTTGTAGAAGGTCCCACCGGGCGTGCCGAATGTGTTGCCTGCCAAAACCCACCGGCGAGCACCGACGAGCAACACGAAGAGCCGGGAGGCTCCCAGGACTGCTGGTGGGCCCTGGTCCCTCGGGCGACGGCCCGCAAAACTCTGGCACACGTCCTGGCTAATGCTAGGGCGTGCCACCTGACCTATACCTGGTCAGGAAGGTGATGGATTGCTTCAATTAGTTTCCTGCATGGCAGACACGTAAACATTAAATACGAGCCCCGATCGGCTCTCAGGTTACCCTGTGAATCGGCTCAAAGAGCCGATTGACCCATGGTTCACGTTGGATTTACGATAACATGGGGATCCTGCTTTATCAATACCAAGTTAAATCAATCTACGACAGTCTAGGGTTTTCACCGCATAACCGGAACATCCTACGCGTAGTTGAGCCTGGCAGATACGAAAGATAATAGAAAACTAGTCCTAAAAGAGGCCTAAAAACCAACACAAAGTCGATTCCCGGAACAATCCCTCTCTGATCAGCAAACCATACCTTACGCACTACTGGATCGTTCAACCCGTTTGCAAGGCCTAACCATGCGGATATCAAACTAATCCTTGGAGAACAAGGAACAACCATAACAGATCAGATCTACTAAATAAAGACCAAGCAAGATATCGCCCTTACACCCAAGATAGGTGCAAAGACAGTTAGATATTGAGGGGCAACATAGCTAAGCAAGCATATCAGAAAAGTATCGACGTCAGCCCCAAAACATCTACGATAACGGTATTGCTCGCCATCAACAAGGCTTCAGTACGAGCAACACCAAACAACGAATAAACTGATACTGCCTAGATCGCAAGATCTAGGCAGCATGTCGCTTACCCGGAAGAAACCCTCGAAACAAGGGGTGGCGATGCGCCTAGATTGGTTTGTTGTGAACGTGATCGTCCTCCTTTCTCAATAACCCTAGGTAGATATTTATAGTCCGTAGACTTTCTATCTTTGGAATAAACCTAGCTGTGTACGACTAAACTCTATCTCTTAATTATAAACTGAAACGTGATCTACCCTAATGTACAAATATACGGGAAATCTAGCCCAAACTCTCGCACGAGGCCGATTCAGAGACACTTTATGTGCATGTCCTCTAAGCCCATCTCAATCACGGCCCATCTCCTGCTTTGGCTAAATTCTGGTGATAACAGTATGATCCTCCGGTGACTTTTTTCTCCCAAGTCCAGAATTCACCCGTGTACCCAAGGTCGATGAGGTTGCAAATATCAACCATGTCTCGAAAACCCTGGATCTGGCTATGGGTACGGCTGCCCACTCCAAAATGCTCCTCGGGTCGAAGTACTTCATTAAAATCGCCTATACAAAGCCATGGGAGAGGGCTGTTACCACAGATGTCTTTGATAGTATTCCATGTCTTATACCGTTCAGTTGTTTGGGCCTCCCCATATACTGAAGTAAGCCTCCACGGATTCTCTCCCAAACCTTGAACAGATGCATCAATATGGTATTGAGAATAACCCAAACCAGTAATATTTATATCATTATTCCAGAAAATACCAAGACCTCCACTTCTACCATCACTTCCTACTGCAAAAGATCTATCAAAACCAAATGTGCTAGCTAAAGACTCAACACGATCCTTACTAATATGTGTTTCTAAAATGCATAAAATAACAGGGGCATACTTAGTGACAAAGTCACGGATTTCCCTGACTGTCGAGGCATTGCCCGCTCCTCGACAGTTCAGGCTGAGGAGACTCATTGATCCTGGCGGTACCCCCCATGGAGGCCCGCCGATTCAGAGCTGCTTTGTCCATTGCCACCCTCCTTTGCACCTTCTGCCATTGCCTTCTTACTTCTCTTCGGGTCCCTCTTTACATGTGGACTAGGGGCATACCAGGAGGCTGTTTTCCCTTTTCAAACTGCTGCAGTATAACTCCCACGTTCATACCTTTCCCATCCACCGCACCAGCATTTGTATTTGGAGGCAAAGCTGGGCGTTTCCTATTAGGATCAGTGATGTCGTCTTCGCTCATCATATCATCCTCTGTCAGTATTTCCTCGCCCCGTCCTCCTCTACCACCACGGCCAGAAAACCTTCCTCCTCCCCGGACAGAAGGTCGACCACCAAAACGGACAGCAGATTCAGCTCGTAATCCCCTAAACACTTGTGCCGCTAAATCGTGCACACCATCTCCATGCTCTTTATATAAATGCCCAAGCATCCCACACACAGAGCACAAGTCCGGGATGCGTTCATACTTCACCAGAAATAATTCCCTCTTCTGAGCCCTTATGATTGACACCACACTCTTCAGCTGTTTGCGCACATCAATCTTGACCCTTACACAGTAAAAATTCCCCACCATATCAGTTGAAGGTTGTTCTTGAGCCACAAAGTCTCCAACCTTGCTTGCCAGGGTCTTCACCATACTCTTGTAACCGTCAAGCAGATCATGTATCTGGATCCACATCATGACTTTATTCAGTTCAATCGATGATGGCTTTGTGAAGCCGTCATAGGGCGCCATGAGAACCGATTTTCCTCTAAAACCCCAAGGACCTCCCTCCATCACTTTCTCCCAATCACCCATACATGCAAACTAGAATATAAATCGATTGTCATCTATCACTCTGATTTTGACATCCTTCGCCAAATCTCACGCAGACCTCATGTTCTTGAAGAACCAGAAGTGGCTAAACTCCGTGTCTGTATGAACTCTGCCCACAGCCATCCACCTGTTGTCAACCTGGGATTGATCAACTTCCTCTTCAAAGACAACATCATCAAGATCCTCCTCCGAGATCCCCAGAGAGGCCATCATCGCCTCCACATCCTCATAATTGGCGATCTCCTTTGATGCTGAAACCTCAGCAGGAACCGCTTCCGTTCTTTCTTCCATAGTTGTAGATTTGTTTTGTTGAAACCCTCGACGAAACCCGATCCGCCGCGGAAAACCTAGGCTGCGGAGGAGAGCAAGCTCGTCCGTAGCAGCCCGGAGTGATCCCAGCATCCTGTTTGAGAAGAGATCGGACGTGGTATGCTCTATGCCGCCGTCGCCGGCGAGAGCAGGAAAACCCTAACTCGAGGGAAAGTAAGATAGATTCTGCCTTTTTGATGGTTCAAAAGAAGTCTTACCTTTACGTTGATGTGAGCATGGCCATACAGGCCGAACGGCCCATCGTTGGCCCAGGCACAGCCCATTTTCTTCCTCCCCGTGGTCGTCTTCCTTCTCTCCATAGAAACCTGCACGAACACGAGTTCGTTCCTACTGAGAAAATCCGCAAGAAAATCGCCACAAATCCGTTCGAATCCGTGACCCCCACGCCACGAAATCCCATCTATATAAACTCCCGCATCAACCCCTCTTCGTTTTTCCAAAAATCGCAATATCTAGATCACCAAAAGTTTGAATTCCAATCTCGTCGGAATACCGCCGCCGCCAAGCTCGAACTCGAGGTTCCAGGACCTCCTCACGACTTCCTCTTCTCTCCAATCTTTAGATTTTTTTGCCCACCCTTTGCCTAACCTTTTCCCTCGCCGTAGGAGCACGAGGAACGCCAAGAGATGCCACCGGAGCTTGCCATAGGCAGAGCCGTTCGCCGTCACTCCAGCAGGCCTTCGCATACACGGAGGACCAACCGAAGATCGGAACCCACACCTGCATATATGCCTCATCAACGTGGACGTCGTCTAGCACTCGCGGAATCTGGAATACCGTGGGCACATTGCTGCCGATCACGAGCAGAGTCCGCCAACGCGAGCTGCGCCTGGGTTTCATCGACCACGCTGCCGTGTTCTCTGCATCGAGACAGAGTTGTAGTTTCCATCCCGGAACACGCCGACCTATTGGAGCATCACCTTCGTCAACACCCGTAGCAGCGCCTTCGTAATCATCAACGTCGTCGAACAATTCGACCACGGTAACGACAAGCAGTTTATATGACTATAATCTGGAATCAGCCTATCATGCCGTGCCACACGCTCCTTCAGTTTTTTTTCTCCCGCATGCATGTGAATCAGATCGATCAGTTCCAGCTAGGTGCTAGCTCATGTTAAAATTCTAAAATTCATAACTAAAAATCTAAAGCTTCTTTTTAGTTAATTCCTTTTGCATTAGCTTCTGTTGAATGTAGATGGGCTGCAGCCCAGTAAGGCAGCCCATGTAGTCTACAATTCCTGAAATCTCAAGACCCATCACGTTGGCAGCTTGAGACGGCCTTGGGGGACAAAGTTTAGTCCCACATTGCTAGTTGGGAGAGAGTTGGAGTGGTATATAAGGGTTGCTGTTCTACTCCTTTCAAGTGAGTGAGAATAGAAGGAGCCCTCGCGCACTCCTCCTCCTCCTCCGCCCGCCTCGGCTCGGCACGTCACGCACGCCGCGTTTCGTGACTCGAGTTCGAATTTGAGACACACTCAAGGAAGCCGATCAGATCTAGAATATATATATCTCAGAACTCTCTAGTCCGTCTCTCTTGCGAAGTTCCTTTTGCTGCGCTACTCTCTAGTCTTCCCCATCCCGGCGACTGCGTGCACTGCCGTCCGTTGAGATCCTGCACCGGGAGACGGGCGATAAGGTTTTTGGGGAGTGTCTCAGCGCGACTGCTCGCTGCTGTTCGTGCTCTTCTTCGCCGGTTCGACTGCTTCATCGACAGATCTGACTACACCATGGGCGACATCAACAATACCCATGGTGGTGCTGATGCTGCTGCTGGTGTGACCTTCCCGGTCGCGATGTACGTGCTTTTCTTCTCCTACCTTGCACTGCTACTTGTTCCATGTTCAGATCTGATGCATGTGCTTAATCTGATGTGTGTGGTTAAGTATGCTTGTGCATCTGTAATGTTGCTTTCGGTAATTAAACTCACACGGAAATTGCCTAATAATCCAACAATCCAAAAACCTTATATGCGTAGGCAATTTGCACCGTATGGTTTTGCTGCTGCGCTTAAACCGAGCCCGTTTACGGGTTCTCATTTCAAGAGATGGCAGAATAAGACCCTCTTGTGGCTCACTTCTATGGGCGTGCACCGAGTTACGGAAGGTACTCCCAGAGGTCCGCTTACTTCTGACGAGGATAAAACGTTCGGGGATGCCACCGTAATCTTTGTGGGTGCCGTCCTAAGTGTGCTTGGAGACAAGTTGGTTGATGCTTATCTGCACATCCGAAATGGGAAGGAACTGTGGGATGCACTGGACGCTAAGTTTGGTGTTGCTGATGTCGGAGGTGAACTGTATGCTATGGAGCAGTTCAATGACTATAGAATGGTTGAGAACCGATCTGTAGTAGAACAGGCTCATGAGATACAGATCATGGCAAAGGAACTTGAGCTCCTCAAGTGTGTGCTACCGGACAAGTTTGTCGCGGGATGCATTGTCGCTAAGCTTCCCCCTTCATGGAGGAACTTTGCCACTTCTCTGAAACATCAGAGGCACGAGTTCTCTGTTGAGAATATCATGGGCTCTCTGGATGTTGAGGAGAAGGCGAGGGCAAAAGACAAACACACTGGAGGAACCGATGGACGTTCTGCTGCCAATATGGTACAGAAAAATGCCCACAAGTCCAAGGGAAAGAACAAGGGAGTCTCCCAGACTACCAACTTCAAGAAGAAGGGGAAATGGACAAGAAAGATCCTTGCTGGGTGTGTGGCGAAACGGGCCATTGGGCTAATCGTTGTCCACAACGCAAAGGAAAGAAATGTCAAGCTGGACAGAACTCAAATTCTGTCAGCATGGTCATTGGCAACACAGAGGAAGGAACTACAGGGTATGGTAATATATTACCTACTGTTCTTTCGGTGTTTCAGCCCACAGAATGGTGGGTTGATACATGTGCCAATGTTCATGTGTGTGCTGACATCTCCATGTTCACCTCTTATCAGGCCCGAGGTTCCTCAGTAATGATGGGGAATGGGTTACATGCTATTGTTCGTGGTGTTGGCACGGTAGATCTGAAGTTTACTTCGGGAAAGATCGTGCAACTGAAGAACGTGTTGCATGTCCCTTCTATCAATAAGAATCTCGTTAGTGGCTCCCGTCTTATGAAAGATGGGTTTAAATTGGTGTTTGAGTCAAATAAAGTTGTATTGTCTAAGTATGGAACTTTTGTTGGAAAGGGCTATGAATGTGAGGGAATGTTTCGCTTCTCTCTAGAAGACTTCTATGATAATGTTGTGAACCATGTAAACACTAGTGTTAATGAAACTAATGTTTGGCATTCACGACTTTGTCATGTTAATTTCGGTTGTATGACGCGGCTTGCTGATATGGGTTTAATTCCGAAATTCACCTTTGTCAAAGGCTCTAAGTGACATGCTTGTGTGCAAGCAAAGCAGCCTCACAAGCCTGCAAAGGAAAGAAACTTGGCACCACTAGAGCTCATACATTCAGATCTATGTGAGATGAATGGTGAGTTGACAAGAGGTGGAAAGAAATATTTCATGACCTTGATTGATGATTCCACTAGGTACTGTTATGTGTATCTCCTGAAAACTAAAGATGATGCTCTTGATTTCTTTAAAATCTATAAGGCTGAAGTTGAGAATCAACTTGAAAGAAAGATAAAAGGGGTTCGGTCTGATCGTGGTGGAACGTACTTTTCTAATGAGTTCAATTTATTCTGTGCGGAACATGGTATAATCCATGAGAGGACGCCTCCCAATTCCCCACAATCCAATGGGATTGCGGAAAGGAAAAAACCGTACTCTAATAGATTTGGTTAACTCCGTGTTAGATGTTTCGGTTTTATCCAAGGAATGGTGGGGGGAGGCTATATTGACTTCGTGTCATGTCCTAAAGCGTGTTCCAACCAAGAACAAACAAAATTACCCCTTATGAGGAATGGGAAAAGAAAAGGCCAACACTCTCCTACCTACGAACTTGAGGATGTTTGGCTAAAGTGAATTTGCCAATCACCAAGAAGCGAAATCTTGGACCAAAAACCGTGGACTGTGTCTTTCTTGGCTATGCTGCCCATAGCATTGCTTATAGATTTCTTGTGGTGAAATCTGGAGTGGACGACATGAATTTTGGCATCATCTTTGAATCAAGAGATGCTACATTCTTTGAGGATATATTTTCTATGAGAGATATGCATGGCATGTCTCGTTGGGAATCTGATCCAATACATGAAACTCCTATGGAGTCTGATGAGGAATCTGATGATGAGAGTTCAGATTCTGATGAAGATAACAATGAAGCTCCCACAAGGAGCAAGAGACAAAGGATTGCAAAGTCCTTTGGTAAAGATTTCATTGTGTATCTTGTGGATGATACTCCCACTACCATTTCAGAAGCTCTCGCATCTCCTGATGCAGACTACTGGAAAGAAGCGGTTCAAAGCGAGATAGATTCCATCTTGGCTAATGTAACGTGGGAGTTAACTGAGCGTCCTTATGGGTGCAAACCTGTAGGATGTAAATGGGTATTTAACAAGAAGCTTCGAGTTGATGGTACTATTGAGAAGTACAAAGCTCGGCTTGTAGCCAAAGGTTATACCCAAAAGGAAGGCGGAGATTTCTTCGATACCTACTCACCTGTGACGAGATTGACCACCATTCGAGTACTACTGTCATTGGCTGCCTCACACGGTCTTCTCGTTCATCAAATGGACGTTAAGACGGCTTTCCTAAATGGAGAGTTGGACGAGAAAATTTACATGGAACAGCCTGATGGTTTCGTACTAGAAGGTCAAGAAAGAAAGGTGTGTAAATTAAATAAATCTTTGTATGGTCTCAAACAAGCACCCAAACAATGGCATGAGAAGTTTGAAAGAACTTTGACATCTATGGGCTTTGTTGTCAATGAAGTTGACAAATGTGTGTATTACCGCCATGGTGGGGGTGAGGGAGTTGTCCTATGCTTGTATGTGGATGACATACTAATTCTTGGGACAAGTCTCAAAGTGATTGAGGAGGTCAAAATCTTCTTATCTCAGTGTTTCGAGATGAAAGATCTTGGAGAAGCTGATGTTATATTGAACATCAAGTTATTGAGAGATGGGAATAATGGGATTACACTTGTGCAATCTCATATGTTGAGAAGGTGTTGAGCAGATTTGGCTATGTTGATTGCAAATCTTCTCTCACACCTTATGATCCTAGTGTCTTGCTTCGAAAGAATGAAAAGGCAACTAGAGATCAATTAAGATACTCTCAAATCATTGGTTCACTCATGTATTTAGCGTGCGCTACGAGGCCTGATATCTCGTTTGCTGTATGCAAACTTAGCCGGTTTGTGGCCAACCCGGGAGATGATCATTGGCATGCTCTTGAGAGAGTGATGCGCTATCTAAAGGGAACCATGAGTTATGGAATTCATTATACCGGGTATCCAAGAGGACTTGAAGAGTATAGTGATTCCAATTGGATTTCGAGATGCTAAGATGAAGGCCACAAGTGGATATGTTTTTACTCTTGGTGGTGGCGCTCGTTTCTGGAAGGCTTGCAAGCGAGACCATCTTAACGAGGTCAACTATGGAAGCGGAACTCACGGCATTAGATACATCTACTTTCGAAGCGGAATGGCTTCGTGAGCTCTTGATGGACTTGCCTATGGTTGAAAAACCAATACCGGTCATCCTCATGAGCTGTGATAATCAAAGCTGTGATTATCAAAGTGAAAAGTTCTAAGGATAATATGAAAAGTTCCAAACATATCAAGAGGAGATTGAAGTCCGTCGAAAAGCTGAAGAACTCCGGAGTGATAGCATTGGATTATGTCCAAAGTGCTAAAAATCTGGCGAGATCCTTTCACAAAAGGACTATCAAGAAACATGATAGACCTTGCATCGAGGAGATGGGTTTGAGACCCACTTGAGTTGCCGAAGGGGTAACTGATACGTCTCAAACGTATCTATAATTTCTTATGTTCCATGCTTGTTTTATGACAATACCTACATGTTTTATACACATTATATGTCATATTTATGCGTTTTCCGGAACTAACCTATTGACGAGATGCCGAAGGGCCGATTGCTTTGTTTTCTGCTGTTTTTGGTTTCAGAAATCCTAGTAAGGAAATTTTCTCGGAATCGGACAAAATCAACGCCCAGAATCTTAGAATTCCACGAAGCTTCCAGAACACCCGAGAGCCACCAGAGGAGGGCCACAGGGCCACCAGACGCCAGAGCGGCACGGCCCAAGGGGGGGGGGCCTATTGTGTGGCGCCCCCGTCAGCCTTCCGACTCCGCCTCTTCGCCTATTTAAGGGTCCCTGACCTAAAACTTCGAGACGGAAAAGCCACGGTACGAGAAACCTTCCAGAGCCGCCGCCATCGCGAAGCCAAGATCTGGGGGACAGGAGTCTCTGTTCCGGCACCCCGCCGGGACGGGGAAGTGCCCCGGAAGGCTCTCCATCGACATCACCGCCATCTCCATCAACGCTCGCTGTCTCCCATGAGGAGGGAGTAGTTCTCCATCGAGGCTAAGGGCTGTACCGGTAACTATGTGGTTAATCTCTCTCCTATGTACTTCAATACAATGATCTCATGAGCTGCCTTACATGATTGAGATTCATATGAGTTTTGTATCACTATTCATCTATGTGTTACTCTAGTGATGTTATTAAAGTACTCTATTCCTCCTCCATGGTGTAATGGTGACGAGTGTGTGCATCATGTAGTACTTGGCGTAGGTTATGATTGTAATCTCTTGTAGATTATGAAGTTAATTATTGCTATGATAGTATTGATGTGATCTATTCCTCCTTCATAGTGTGATGGTGACGGTGTGCATGCTATGTTAGTACTTGGTGTAATTGCAATGATCTATCATGCACTCTAAGGTTATTTAAATATGAACATCGAATGTTGTGGAGCTTGTTAACTCCGGCATTGAGGTGCTCTTGTAGCCCTACACAATTAGTGGTGTTCATCATCCAACAAGAGAGTGTAGAGTGGTTTTATTATGTGATCAATGTTGAGAGTGTCCACTAGTGATAGGATCCCTAGGCCTTGTTTCCAAACATCGAATCTCCGTTTACTTACTGTTCTGTTGCATGTTTACTCGCTGCCATATTTTATTCAGATTGCTATTACTACTCATATACATCCATACTACTTGTATTTCACTATCTCTTCGCCGAACTAGTGCACCTATACATACGACAAGTGTATTAGGTGTGTTGGGGGCACAAGAGACTTCTTATATCGTGATTGCGGGGTTGCTTGAGAGGGATATCTTTGACCTCTTCCTCCACGAGTTCGATAAACCTTGGGTGATCCACTTAAGGGAAACTTGCTGCTGTTCTACAAACCTCTGCTCTCGGAGGCCCAACACTGTCTACAAGAATAGAAGCACCCGTAGACATCAGTAACCCAACCTATGTGATCGGAAATTCCGTGAACTAGAACCAGGGAAAACAAACCAGAGCAACTGAGTTGAGAGAAAATTTAATACTCCCACTCTGTTGCAGATGCAATTCTCTCATAGTTACTTGTAAGGCGAGGTTGACAATGTCTTAATGTGTTCTGAGTGGCTCTTGATGAGCGAAGACGCCGTCCTACAGGGCGATCTTTTGAAGAACACACCTTAATGAGTGACACAACTGGTCATAGTGTGGGAGATTTGGGTGAATCTCTAGTAAGCTCTTGAAACGCCGAGGAGTATGACTTATAAGATCCACCCGAGGGGAAGGCTATGGTAGCCTAGTACCGTACCGGCATTGAGCGAAACTTGCTGCACAAAGACTGACAATTCAAGGCATAGTCCATTGTTCAGTTGTAGTCAAGCGTAGCACCTTGCCTAGGTGGAAGTTCAACTTAACGGTCTCCATCTGAAGTGCGGGTATATTAAATAGTGAATGGAACTAATGTGTCATCTGATGTGCATATGAGATCTGGTGGGGGGTTGTTGAATGTAGATGGGCTGCAGCCCAGTAAGGCAACCCACGTAGTCTACAATTCCTGAAATCTCAAGGCCCATCACGTTGACAGCTTGGGACAGCCTTGGGGGACAAAGTTTAGTCCCATATTGCTAGTTGGGAGAGAGTTGGAGTGGTATATAAGGGCTGATGTTCTACTCCTTCCAAGTGAGTGAGAATAGAAGGAGCCCTCGCGCACTCCTCCTCCTCCGCCCGCCCCGCCTCGACTCGGCACGTCACGCACGTCGCGTTTCGTGACTCGAGTTAGAGTTCGAGACACACTCAAGAAAGCCTAAATTTTTGCTTGGTGCACCAACTGAGTTGGGTACGTGTCGACTTGCATGTGCATGCTCGCCACGTGTCCCTGACTTCCTACGCGTGGCAACGCGGTCGGGTCGGCTCTCCTCCCAGGCTATACAAGGAGACAGATCAGATCTAGAATATATAGCTCTCAAAATTCTCTAGTCAGTCTCTCTTGCGAAGTTCCTTTTGCTGCGCTACTCTCTAGTCTTCTCCATCCCGGCGACTGCGTGCACTGCCGTCCGGGAGAGCAGGCCTCCAAAACTCCGTCCGTTGAGATCCTGCACCGGGAGACGGGCGATAAGGTTTTTGGGGAGCGTCTTGGCGCGACTGCTCGCTGCTGTTCGTGCTTTTCTTCGCCGGTTCGACTGCTTCATCGACAGATCCGACTACACCATGGGCGACATCAACAATACCCATGGTGGTGCTGATGCTGCTGCTGGTGCGACCTTTCTGGTCGCGATGTACGTGCTTTTCTTCTCCTACCTTGCACTGTTACTTTTTCCATGTTTAGATCCGATGCATGTGCTTAGTCTGATGTGGGTGGTTAAGTATGCTTGTGCATCTGTAATGTTGCTTTCAGTAATTAAACTCAACGGAAATTGCCTAATAATCCAACAGTTACAAAATTTTCTAATTATAGATTTGTTTGAATCTGCAAGTTTAATTTAAATATTCTTTTGTTTTTAAATCTATGAGTTTCGATTCAATTAAATTCGTCGCAGTAGATTTCGTTTTTACAAATCAAGCTGGTTGAATTGCACCACGCAACGTCGAATTCGTGCCAAAGCTGAAATGGATGTTGAAGTCGGAGCTACAGTAACCATCAGATAGGAATCTAACGATGCAGATTCGTCGGCGACAGTTCTAAATCGCGAAAACACCAAATCTTTGAAAAATCATAGTTAAATAACCGTAACTCCGTTTTAATCAATTCTTTTTGCGTTAGTTTAATAATTTTAATATCTACAATATGGTGTTGGAATTTAGAATTTATGATTATACTAATACGTCTGTTTGTAATTTTAGGCTTTAAACCTTATTTCAAACATATCTAAAGTTATATAAAAATAATATTAGTTTACTTCTTTTGGAAAATGATATTTGTGATGTACCTGCACGTTATAATTTTTGTAAATTATTTTTTTGCTAATTTAATTTTTTTTTTGAATTAAATCAAGTGTTACATGTTTTGGTGTTTGTTTACGCATCATTGTTTTATTTGGCTCTTTATTTGCAATGGTTCTTTATTGCGTGTATATTTTTCTATGCGTTAGATTTATTCGGAGTGCGGAAAAGTTCATGAAGATATCATCATCAAATTATACTAAGGCAAGTTACACCTTTGTTCATATGTTTGTCCCAAGTTTTTTATGTATGTCTTTTTCTTTCAAATGGTTAGTATGCATGTTTAGGATGTTTTGGTAGATTTTACTTCGTAAATATTTTACAAGTTCACGTGCTATTTTGTAGATTGCCATGAGTAGAAGTATTACTTAGTAATATTTCCACTTGATATCATGGTTATAGGAATCCCTAAATTTTTCTAAGTGTTATGCTATGCTATGTAAACATCGATGGGGGTTCGAAAGAAATAATTTTCTAAGTACTTAGCTCTGTTTATGAGCGCAACTTTTCTCCCAAATTCTTCTTCAAAATAAAATAAAGTTTTCTTCTGGGTGGAATGGTTTTTACGGGACAACGAGTGGAGATTGGTGGAGGACTGCCGCCCAGGATTCAAAGAAGTCTGCCATGTTCCAGATGTCATAAGCTTCCAGTGCAACCACAATACAATATGGGCTATGTCTTGGCTGAGTACTTAGTGGGAAACCTCACCTGGGTACCACCATTGGGAGGAATTTTGGGCACGGGTAGATCCGAAAGGTGGAGGGGCTACTAAGGAAAAGCTTCGTCGTGACCTCGTCCTGGCCTTAATGAAGATGAAGAATTTTGGCGAAAAGGCTTGGTTGTGAATTGTGGGGAAAGTGCGCAACCTCTCGAGAGTGTTAACCTGATCGGTCAGCCGTGTCAACGGTAAAAGGACAATTTGAGCATCTGAAAGATGGAGCATCTGAATGATTTCCTCTCTTTTCAAAGGATCTTTCAAAACCCTATGACGAGTGTAATATCGTTCATAGGTGGGTTTTGGGGCCTTGGTGTGTAATATCCGATTGCTCGGGACTTGGTGTGTAATATCCAAGTGTTTAGGACTTGGTGTGTCATATCCAAGTGTTAGGTTGATTTGGACACTTGGTGTGTAATATCCATGTGTTCCACTCGGCCAATATTATTTATCAAAGTTTTGCAAAGTAGGATAAAAGATTTTCTCTCTTTAACTTTGTAAAAATTGGCTTTACGCAAATAAACCTCAAGCCTCCTCTTGTCTGCCTTGCATGTAGATATATGATTTTTCTCTTCTTGGTGTAATTTGCCATACGTTCAAAGTATTGATCACTCTTGTGGCTGCAACCTTTCATGTTGCAGGTTATTCGATGACTTGTGAGAATGCGTAGGTCGCGAGTCTACACTCAACCAGCCTGTGGCATTGATGGGACTCTGTAATATCCCAGGTATTGGGGTTGCAAAAATAGAGAAAATAGATGTGTGCATTGCATTCATGCATAGAAAATCTGGGGAATTTTCGCGCTTTAAAGAAAAACAGTCACAGTAACTGAAGTTTCACTTGACCTTGGTGGAATTGAAGTAGCACATCAAGTCAAGCGCTATAAACCTCAATGTGACTTTGTTAAAACCTTGTTTTGGGTAGAGATGATTTGATCGAAGGGGTTAGATCAAATGGAACTAATAATCAACACACCAACACTTTACTCAATGATCAACTACTTGATCTTATAAAAGATCACAACATGGTACTCCTTGCCATAACATATGAACATCCATTGAATTGGAAACCAAGCAACAATAAAATGGAGAAACCAATCTTCACTTATCTTTTCCATGTCTTAAACTAATCCTTGACCTTACCATGAACCTCATGGTATTCATTTTACTTCATTCTTAGAAACATGACATGGAGATCAACTCTAGAAATATATATTATGCTCTATTCCAAAATATTAAGCATCAAAACTAGAGAGGTGAGAGTTTCATGTTATTTATTAGAGAAGCAATAACAAACCTGGAGCTAAACCTTGGATATACATCCAAGTATTCAAATCATCATCTTTAAGAGGAACCCTAGAGTATTATTAAAGACATTCCTTAGAGAGAGACAACAATTAAGTGGAACATAGATAATGGTGATCATATCAATCCCTATGGAGCCTAACCTTAGGTTAATATTGAAGTCCTTCCAAGCTGAGAGAGACCATTCATACCATTCTTAGCTTTACCTATTTAAGAATAAGTGTCAACCATTGAGCTGAAGCATTAGGAGTATACCATAAACCCTAGAATAACTATTCCTATATGAGAGAACTCAAGTTATGGTGTTACACTCAAGTTATTGAGGCAACACTTGGAATTGAGGGAGAGAACTACCATACACCTTGATGATAAAATCATCATTCAGGTGAGAGAACTCTAAGTGAATATCTCGGGCATTCTCCTGGGATATAAATTATAGAGGCCACCATAATAGCCCATCCTAAAAAGTAAAATAGAAGTGCTATACCTTAATTGATCAATATAATGCTTGATCATGGGAGTGAGAAACCTAATTCTTGAGAGATAACTTAGGAAGCCAAACCTTGATCATTATAAATTGAGTGATGATCATAAACCCTAAGAACTTGAGGTAGAGATATTAAGAACAAGTTGATCATGCCTAATCCATGATCATGCTCTTGAGGTATGTGAGAATAAGTTAAACCCTAATAGGATAAGTAGATATCATTCACCACATGAAATCATAGGGAGGTAACTAGTAAGAAACCCTAAACTTATATTCCAATCCAAGCATCACTTTGGATTATAAGTAGAACCCTGCCATACCTCATGCCTATTGATACTTAAATCTAGTGAAGATTATGCAAAACTCTAAACCCTTTCACATAGGATCCACCCCACATAAAATATTGTTTCCTAACTTGTGTATCATGTATCACAAGTATAAACCAAGCCATTTATACCCAAGCTTAAGTGTTATTTAAGTGAGTAGTGTGAACCAATATTCAATTCTATCTTTCTTCATGAATGCTTTACTTAGTGAACCAAAAGAAATAATAATTGATAAAATAGAAACATCATATTAGTAGTTGAATTAACCATGATGAGCATAGGATCTATCTCGGATAATTTAAGCTAGAAGTTGCTAAGCAAGATTAGTAATTATAGAGTTTGTTCAACCATTTTCTTAAACATTAGAAATAAATCTCCACATAAAATCATGATTCCAAATCCATTCTCATTTTCACCACTACTTTAAATACTAGCCATAATCTTATTATCTGTGAGTGATCATTATGGTTAAACACTTGCAAAATAGAAAATGTTTACCAAGCACTGGTTGTAAAGTTTAAATCATTCAAAATAGGTTTGGTTCCCAAATTTAAAAGAATTGAGATAAACCATTAAACCATATCTACTTTATTTATACTCCACCAAAGTATCAATATAATCAAATATTAAATATTTGTTTAAACAGAACAAACATGCAGTAAGCAGCACTATCAAGTTCTATTAAGATTCACATATTTAAGAACCTGCAAATTCACACGAATTCAAATTTGAATTCAAACAAGAAGATAGAAAACAAAACAGAAATTTAAAAGAGAAAAGAGGGGAAGCTCACCTGGCTGACCTGGCCGTGCAACCCAGCAACAGCCCACGTCGTAGCCCAGTACCGCACCAACCTGGCAGGCCAACACAGCCCGTGTCACCGGCCCAGCCCACGAACAACCAGCCCACCGTAACGTTTCGCCAGGAGAAGAAAAGAGGCTCCTTCTTCTTCCCCGCAGACGACACGCGGTGGGCAGCTGCTGCCACGTCCTGGCCACCTCACCGACGCCGATAAGGATCCATCCCGGACGTCTCAACCACGCCAAAGCTAGGTAGAAGCTCCTCTGCGTCCGTCTGATCCAAACCCCGCTAAGATTCGTGCCGAAACCCTAACATCGTCTCCAAAGCATCCCGGCCATCGGCGAGGATTGCCGTCGACCGAGCTGCTGCTTGAGCTATAAAGCCACCGGGAAGATCTCCGGAACCCTAGCTACACGTAGCACCACACCGTTCTCTCTCAAACTCTCTCTAACTCCCGAATGTCATCACCTTACGTCGCCGGCGACTTACACCACGCCGTCGATTGGGAGCGAGGCTGGAGCTCAAGAAGGAGTCGAGGAGGAGCGCCTCGACGCGTAGGACCTCCGGGGGAAGATAGCATCAAGGGGAGGTCGCGGTGGGGAGAATTTGAAGTTTCCCTTCCGCGGCGAGTCCGCCGGAAATGGCGATTTGGAGCTCGTCTCCGCCTTCCATCCACCTCGTCGAGCCGTCTACCGGCCTCGGGGTGAGCGTGCGCATCTGCGGGACTCTTCCTTTCGTCTCGGCGTCACCTCTAGCCTTCGATTGAATCATCGCCGCCGTGCACCGCCGCGGTTGATGCTCACCGGAGCAACTCCGGTGACCATTCGGAGGAGGCGTCACTACCGATTGATTCCGCGTGTAGTGCCGCGTCGAATGAGCCTCTTCGCGTGTCCACGGGAACCCCCTAGCACCGCCGGCGCTGGGAGTCAACTCGCCGGAGTCGAGCCCTGGGATAGTCAACCATTTTGACTCGGTCCTGCTTACGTGGCTGCCACGCTGGAACTTGGTCCCAGTAGTCAGTGACCACGGGTAGGGGTTAGTCGGGTGTGTTTAGTCTTTTAGGTTTAATTCAAATCCCATAAATTATCTGAAACTTTACAAATATCCAGAAAATTCATACTTACTCAGAAAAATACAAATGAGATATTAAAATGTTCCTAAAAATAAACTCTACCCAATAAAAATATAAAATGAAATTTTTATTTTTAATAAAAATTTAATTATTTTATACTTGTTATTTAAGCCTTTAATTTTAATTCTAAATTCAATTAAAATTCAATAATTAGGAAAACTTCATAAAATAAATAAAAACCAGTAAGTAATTAAGGAAAACAATAAAATTAATTTTCCTTCTCTATTAATTTATTAAATCCTTATTAGGAGGATTTTAAACCCTAATTAATAATTATCTTAATTATTAATTATTTAAAAATAATAAAATGCCAAATCCAATATTAATTCTATTTCAAAGTTATTAATAACTTCAACCTTATAGTGAAGTTATTAATTCAAGAACTTTAGGGTATTTAGAAAACCCTAATTTCATAAGTAGTAGAACCAGGAACCCATAATTTAATGTGGGACCCTAAAACCCTAATACCATTAGGCAACCTAGCTCCATTTATTCATATGAACTTTAATTTGTTTCTAACCTAAACCCTAGGTTAGGATAAGGGATCATGATATTTTTCCTCTGATCCATAGAACCATAATTAGCAAATAAATATTGGTTATGTCCACATAAAGTGTAGGAGCTCTTTTATCAATCATTTAGTATTCCATATATGCATCCCTATCCAACATGGTTGATCAAACAGGGTCAACCAAATTGCAAACCCTAGCTCATATCCTTAGAATTATCATCTTTAAGTAACTTTATTTAGCATCACACCATTGTGATGAACCCTAATAGCAACCATACCTACTATTTGACATTACCTAACCATACTCCACTAAACCCTATCTGTGTAAGATAATCAATAATCATCCTACCTAGGAATCCACTATCTCTTACTTAGTGAATCCAATAGCAAACCCTAGACAACCTTAAACCTAATTGGGATACTTCTTATTACTTAAGAAGTATGTTCTTCAAAAGTTATTCTTTTAAAGTAAACAGAGAATCATCATCAACCCTGCTTAATAGGACCTATAAACAATAGCTATCTATTACCACTAAGATATATCACCATGATAGCAACCATTAATTGCTTAAGATACTTAGGCTTCACTAAAACCATACAAGCCCTTGTATTAATGAATCCAACCTTGTTTGGATCCATTTAATACTTACTCCAGAAACTAGATGAAACCTTAGACAACCATAGAACCCCACCAACCTAATTATCATACTTATTCTTTATTAAAGAACATATTCTTCAAAAGTTATTCTTTTATAGTATATGATAATCAATCATTAACCATGCCATATAGTACTAAAACTGACAACTGCTCTTTACTTACTATACTACTACTAATCTTTGGTGTGTATGACTGTTACTTTACATTATACCACTTGCTTATGATTCTAAAACAAACAACCCTAAATCAGAACCTTGTTTGTGAATCACTCTAAAAGTGCAACACACCCTAAACCAATCATTACCACTCACTAATC
The DNA here is from genome assembly GCF_022539505.1 of Lolium rigidum. Lineage (NCBI taxonomy): Eukaryota > Viridiplantae > Streptophyta > Magnoliopsida > Poales > Poaceae > Lolium > Lolium rigidum. The sequence goes on along the minus strand of NC_061510.1, from coordinate 229,023,223 downwards.
CTAAATCATTGGGGTTAGGTCACGCTTAGAGCGATTGCATCTCACTCTTATGCATTATTGCATCCTTGCCAATCTTTTAAACTGACTACTGGGACCAAGTTCCAGCGTGGCAGCCACGTAAGCAGGACCGAGTCAAAATGGTTGACTATCCCAGGGCTCGACTCCGGCGAGTTGACTCCCAGCGCCGGTGGTGCTAGGGGGTTCCCGTGGACACGCGAAGAGGCTCATTCGACGCGGCACTACACGCGGAATCAACTGGTAGTGACGCTTCCTCCGAATGGTCACCGGAGTTGCTCCGGTGAGCATCAACTGCGGCGGTGCACGGCGGCGATGATTCAATCGAAGGCTAGAGGTGACGCCGAGACGAAAGGAAGAGTCCCAGAGATGCGCACGCTCACCCTGAGGCTGGTAGACGGCTCGACGAGGTGGATGGAAGGCGGAGACGAGCTCCAAATCGCCATTTCCGGCGGACTGCTGCGGAAGGGAAACTTCAAATTCTCCCCACCGCGACCTCCCCTTGATGCTATCTTCCCCCTGGAGGTCCTACGCGTCGAGGCGCTCCTCCTCGACTCCTTCTTGAGCTCCAGCTCGCTCCCAATCGACGGCGTGGTGTAAGTCGCCGGCGACAGAAGGTGATGACATTCGGGAGTTAGAGAGAGTTTGAGAGAGAACGGTGAGGTGCTACGTGTAGCTAGGGTTCTGGAGATCTTCCTGGTGGCTTTATAGCTCAAGCAGAGCTCTGGTCGACGGCAATTCCTCGCCGATGGCCGGGATGCTTTGGAGACGATGTTAGGGTTTCGGCACGAATCTTAGCGGGGTTTGGATCAGACGGACGCAGAGGAGCTTCTACCTAGCTTTGGCGTGGTTGAGACGTCCGGGATGGATCCTTATCGGCGTCGGTGAGGTGGCCAGGACGTGGCAGCAGCTGCCCACCGGCGTGTCGTCTGCGGGGAAGAAGAAGGAGCCTCTTTTCTTCTCCTGGCGAAACGTTACGGTGGGCTGGTTGTTCGTGGGCTGGGCCGGTGACACGGGCTGTGTTGGCCTGCCAGGTTGGTGCGGTACTGGGCTACGACGTGGGCTGTTGCTGGGTTGCACGGCCAGGTCAGCCAGGTGAGCTTCCCCTCTCTTTTCTCTTTTAAATTTCTGTTTTGTTTTCTATCTTCTTGTTTGAATTCAAATTTGAATTCTGTGTGAATTTGCAGGTTCTTAAATATGTGAATCTTAATAGAACTTGATAGTGCTGCTTACTGCATGTTTGTTCTGTTTAAACAAATATTTAATATTTGATTATATTGATACTTTGGTGGAGTATAAATAAAGTAGATATGGTTTAATGGTTTATCTCAATTCTTTTAAATTTGGGAACCAAACCTATTTTGAATGATTTAAACTTTACAACCGAGTGCTTGGTAAACATTTTCTATTTTGCAAGTGTTTAACCATAATGATCACTCACAGATAATAAGATTATGGCTAGTATTTAAAGTAGTGGTGAAAATGAGAATGGATTTGGAATCATGATTTTATGTGGAGATTTATTTCTAATGTTTAAGAAAATGGTTGAACAAACTCTATAATTACTAATCTTGCTTAGCAACTTCTAGCTTAAATTATCCGAGATAGATCCTATGCTCATCATGGTTAATTCAACTACTAATATGATGTTTCTATTTTATCAATTATTATTTCTTTTGGTTCACTAAGTAAAGCATTCATGAAGAAAGATAGAATTGAATATTGGTTCACACTACTCACTTAAATAACACTTAAGCTTGGGTATAAATGGCTTGGTTTATACTTGTGATACATGATACACAAGTTAGGAAACAATATTTTATGTGGGGTGGATCCTATGTGAAAGGGTTTAGAGTTTTGCATAATCTTCACTAGATTTAAGTATCAATAGGCATGAGGTATGGCAGGGTTCTACTTATAATCCAAAGTGATGCTTGGATTGGAATATAAGTTTAGGGTTTCTTACTAGTTACCTCCCTATGATTTCATGTGGTGAATGATATCTACTTATCCTATTAGGGTTTAACTTATTCTCACATACCTCAAGAGCATGATCATGGATTAGGCATGATCAACTTGTTCTTAATATCTCTACCTCAAGTTCTTAGGGTTTATGATCATCACTCAATTTATAATGATCAAGGTTTGGCTTCCTAAGTTATCTCTCAAGAATTAGGTTTCTCACTCCCATGATCAAGCATTATATTGATCAATTAAGGTATAGCACTTCTATTTTACTTTTTAGGATGGGCTATTATGGTGGCCTCTATAATTTATATCCCAGGAGAATGCCTGAGATATTCACTTAGAGTTCTCTCACTGAATGATGATTTTATCATCAAGGTGTATGGTAGTTCTCTCCCTCAATTCCAAGTGTTGCCTCAATAACTTGAGTGTAACACCATAACTTGAGTTCTCTCATATAGGAATAGTTATTCTAGGGTTTATGGTATACTCCTAATGCTTCGAGTTCAATGGTTGACACTTATTCTTAAATAGGTAAAGCTAAGAATGGTATGAATGGTCTCTCTCGGTTGGAAGGACTTCAATATTAACCTAAGGTTAGGCTCCATAGGGATTGATATGATCACCATTATCTATGTTCCACTTAATTGTTGTCTCTCTCTAAGGAATGTCTTTAATAATACTCTAGGGTTCCTCTTAAAGATGATGATTTGAATACTTGGATGTATATCCAAGGTTTAGCTCCAGGTTTGTTATTGCTTCTCTAATAAATAACATGAAACTCTCACCTCTCTAGTTTTGATGCTTAATATTTTGGAATAGAGCATAATATATATTTCTAGAGTTGATCTCCATGTCATGTTTCTAAGAATGAAGTAAAATGAATACCATGAGGTTCATGGTAAGGTCAAGGATTAGTTTAAGACATGGAAAAGATAAGTGAAGATTGGTTTCTCCATTTTATTGTTGCTTGGTTTCCAATTCAATGGATGTTCATATGTTATGGCAAGGAGTACCATGTTGTGATCTTTTATAAGATCAAGTAGTTGATCATTGAGTAAAGTGTTGGTGTGTTGATTATTAGTTCCATTTGATCTAACCCCTTCGATCAAATCATCTCTACCCAAAACAAGGTTTTAACAAAGTCACATTGAGGTTTATAGCGCTTGACTTGATGTGCTACTTCAATTCCACCAAGGTCAAGTGAAACTTCGATTCATCGTGACTGTTTTTCTTTAAAGCGCGAAAATTCCCCAGATTTTATATGCATGAATGCAATGCACACATCTATTTCCTCTATTTTTGTAACCCCAATACCTGGGATATTACAGTCTCTACCCCTTAAACTAAACTTCGTCCTCGAAGTTTGAACTCTCTCACGTTTCGGAGTGTGGATCTGACTTGTGCAGACTACATCTTTTCTCGAACTCCGTGGTGATCTCCCTGGATATAATTGAATATATCCCTTGTCCAGATTCTTCCTGGAATCCATTATTGTTTGCCATCAAACAACTATTACTTCCTTTACTTCCATGATTTCCTCCAATATTATAATCTTGTTTCCTATCTCATTGAAGTTTCAATGATTGGGACTTCTTCTGGTCCTGGCAGTATTTATTGAAGACTAATTGGATAACATTCTCCTATTTGATAAAATAGGTCTTTGTTTTTCCCTTACTACCAAAATTGCGGTAATGGTGCTTAATAAGGTACTAACCATGGAAATGGTTGTGATGGTTTATTTTCCTAAGAATGGATTAGACTCATTTAGTCTATCCAATCATGGTTTATAGTTGATACCAATAACTATTTTGGATTATTTAGGTTCCATGAAAGGAATCATTTAAATAGACTTTGGTTTTGGTATAGTCAATCTCCTTTGGTCTTTGGCCTTCTAGAGCTGTATTTGTCTACGGTATTTTCTTCGTCCAACTTCTTTATGCTTGACTTACTTGAGCTTTCGTACTTCTGAGTAAATATTACTTACTTGCTCAAGTTATAATCCACTTCTTACGTCCTCGAGGTATGAACCTCGGCTTCTGGTCTGACATCCTTCTGAAAGTAGTGTTTAATAATCTTATGAAAATAAGATCGAACTACCTCTCAGTTCAGACCTTCTTCAACTATCTTGCTCAAAATATTGAGTTATTGTACATCCAACTTAATGTTTACTCTACCCCTTAGAGTTTGCTTAAGGTCTTCAACTCCTTTTCTTCCAACTATTGGACTTATGATTAGAATATTAGTCTGGTTCTAACTTATGGTTCTACTTCTTCTGAGGTCTCGCGAAGAATATTGGTGGTGTATCCACTCAATTGTGGACATCCAATGTGAATCCTTCGACTAAATGATTATAGATCTAGCTATTTGGCTGACAAGATTTTTATTTGTTCACAAACTTTTGTTACAAATAATTAAATCGTGGACTATTTGTAATACCAACTGTGATTATTATACCAACTGTGGCTATTTGATATCTAAAAATGGATTCTATTATAGGTTCTGATCAACTGGACGAGATATTTTCTACTTTATCTCGTAGTATTGATATTATACCAATTGTGGTCTTCTGATATCAACTATGGTCTTCTTATGTCTACTATGATTTCATATATCACCTTCCTTCATTCAGGGTTTATTTTGCAAGAAAACCACTAGCTGACACTATGAATATAGTATCCTAAGTGCTTTCCCATGCATTCCCTATTCCATAATGACTATGGTTCTACTTCTACTACTCCACAGTCATCATATTTCTCACCTTCATGCTTCCGATGTACTAAAGTACCCCTCTGTTGAGGTAAGCATGAGTTTAGGTGGGTACTTCCTTCTGAATATTGTGGTTACTTCCCACAACTTTACTTCATTTCTCCGATAAACCTTCATCTTGTCTTCGGAATCTTCCAGAATTCGTCGCTTCCTCACACGAATACTATTACCCTCTAGATCTATAGCATCAAGTCAGAACTTGAAATAGCAACATGCATTTGCATATCAAAGTCGAACTTCATGTATGGATCTAGTCAATCAATGAAAATCCAATAAAATCCAAGAAGATTCAGCTTTGTGCTTATAATACACACCATCATAAGCCTGAATAATAATAGTTGAGTAAGACATCTCTAAACATCAGGCTGAGATGTGTAGTATATAACACCACATAATATAGGTTTGTATCGTGATACTTAGCACGAATAGGTGGATTCTACTATTTGTCTCAACCTTTACCTTAATTGCACATTTGCAATGAGATAAACTTGAAACAAAGTGGTCTAGGATAGTTGTGGTTAACCTAATTTTGTTTGGAAGTACTAACAAAGTATTATACCATCTATAAGTGATATTGAGGACTATTTTGTATGATACCTCTAGTTCTAATATGGTTACTCTGAATACATATTTATTAGGATATAGTTCCTATACTTCTAAGTGTTTCTACCATAAGCATATGGTCATGATGTGCTTGGCACACTTCCCATATTTTTGGAACACAATTCTTGCACTATTGTTTTGCACTTGGCTTCTTATTGTACTCCTCTTAATTAATTATGAGGTTCTAGTCCATCACATAATGATTCTCGGCTGAATCATATATGATTACTATCACTACTCTGTAAGTAGACATGTTTTATTTCTATCTCTCTTACTTACCACTCATGATTGACTCATCATGGTCTATACTACCTCAAATGACTCATAGTTATCACTTGCTATCAATTGTCTCCTAAGTTTGAATAATTTGCTTACCCATGATTATACCTGCTAATGGGATATCTTTTTATTTACCTATCTTCTTCAATTGAAATTATTCCTATTACAGGTCTGGATAACTCTTACTTAACCATATCATATGTTGGTACACATCTTCCAATAGGATATCTTCCTTATGGTTGTATCCTCTCTTTGGACTACCAAGTATTGTATACCAACTGTGATCTACCCATCTATGATTTTAAGGACTTAATGTTGTCCTCCATGTTTGGGATTAGCTAACTAACTTTGTTTAGGAAAGTTAGGTAGGAAAGTTTGACTCAAGTGTGTCAGGATTATTCTCAAGTGAATATCCATCTCAAGTCATAAGATTATTTGGTTTGGCTAAGACAGCTTCCTATAGACACTACCAATCCTATAGGTCTCCTTTAAAGGGTTTTAATCCTAGGGTCAAAGCATTTGCTCTGATACAAACTGTGGTGACCCGGCATACCACTGCATGGTGTAGTATGCAAGTCCGATATAACACCAATGAAACACCGTTCCACTAGTATTATATCGCTCGAGTGGTACAACGAAACATATGCGGGTCCAAGGCATGTCTATAGAATTACACACGAGACTACGTTACATAAGATCATCATAGCCTCCTACTTTACAATGAGGTAAAACTGCAATTAAACTCCAGAAGAACGACTCGTAGTCTAAACCTATCACGAACTCTATTTGTAGAGTATTTACCTAGCTACAGAGGCTAAGAATAGATTCTAGCTAAATAGGAGCTAGGTTTACGAAACTAGTTCCCTTCTATGGCTAAACTAGGTTTTCTCCTTGATGTATGTGGTATCGACTCCTCGACGGGGTCTTGTCTCTTGAAGTAGTTGTTGACTCCTCGGCCTTCGAGTTGCCTTGTAGATACTCCTTCGATGCCTCCATATCTAAGCGGGGATTTAAGAGTGGGATGAGTACGAGCGTACTCAACAAGTTCATTATAGGAAAGAGGTGTTTAATGCACTAGCTACGACATTAGACCAGAAAGTCTAATACCAATGCAAGTTTTCATAACCATTTCTTCAAAAGGTTGCTTTTATTCAGAAGAACTATGTCCAGTCGGCCTTCACCGGTTTACTAGAACTTCATGGAGCTCCTTTCCGGCCGCGTTCGCGAGTTCCATATCCCGGAACAGGGAGTGACAGGTCACGGTTCTTTACACTCTGCAGAGGTGTGTTGCTTTACCCATAAGAGATCTTAACCTTGGTGCCAACCGAGTCATGTTCTCGTCCACACTTCCTTTGATGTAAGGCCCGGTATAAGGGTGGGTGTTCGAGGTAGCGGAGGAACATGATTGGCTAGACCTTATACCGGGCCTCACACCAAAGGAAGTGTGGACGAGAACATGACTCGGTTGGCACCAAGGTTAAGATCTCTTATGGGTAAAGCAACACACCTCTGCAGAGTGTAAAGAACCGTGACCTGTCACTCCCTGTTCCGGGATATGGAGCTGCGAACGCGGCCGGAAAGGAGCTCCATGAAGTTCTAGTAAACCGGTGAAGGCCGACGGACATAGTTCTTCTGAATAAAAGCAACCTTTTGAAGAAATGGTTATGAAAACTTGCATTGGTATTAGACTTTCTGGTCTAATGCTGTAGCTAGTGCATTAAATACCTCTTTCCTATAATGAACTTGTTGAGTACGCTTGTATTCATCCCACTCTTAAATCCCCTGCTTAGATATGGAGGCATCGAAGGAGTATCTACAGTGCAACTCGAAGGCCGAGGAGTCAACAACTACTTCAAGAGACAAGACCCTGTCAGAGGAGTCAGATACCACATACATCAAGGAGAAAACCTAGTTTAGCCATAGAAGGGAACTAGTTTCCTAAACCTAGCTCCTATTTAGCTAGAATCTATTCTTAGCCTCTGTAGCTAGGTAAATACTCTACAAATAGAGTTCGTGATAGGTTTAGACTACGAGTCGTTCTTCTGGAGTTTAATTGCAGTTTTACCTCATTGTAAAGTAGGAGGCTATGATGATCTTATGTAACGAGTCCGTGTGTAATTCTATAGACATGCCTTGGACCCGCATATGTTTCTGTTGTACCACTCTGAGCGATATAATACTAGTGGAACGGTGTTTCATTGGTGTTATATCAGACTTGCATACTACACCATGCAGTGGTATGCCGGGTCACCACAGACTCCCAAGATGATATTTCGTCTTTCGTTGTATTGGGCTAGCCCTTGGCTATGCAAGTTGTAATTATTTGTACTCTGAATTATTTGAATCGTGTAATAAAGACTTGTGTTTTACATGATAATTCATCGACTGTGAGTGCTAGCTAATGATCCAGGGACTAGCATGTTTAATCACAAGGACTTTGGATCCTACCAGATCCGAAGTCGTTACACTGCCCGTTTGCTTGGCAAGGTATATATACAAAGGGTGTCATGGATATTGCATTGTGATGCTTGAAGATGTGGATTGGGCATTCTTTATTTGGCATGGCGGGATCATACAATGGTATTAACGTGTTGCAGCAGTCTCCGGTGTTCAGCAGACTAGTGGAAGGGCATGCTCCACCATGCAATTATGAGATCAATGGCAACCAATATACCAAAGGTTATTATCTAGCCGATGGTATATATCCAAAATGGGCCACTTTTGTCAAAACAATCTCGAATCTATCAGGTCTGAAGAATTCTCACTTTGCTACGCGATAGGAGGCTTGCAGGAAGGATGTCGAGCGGGCATTTGGTGTGCTTCAAGCTCAATTTGCAATTGTCCGGTACTCCGCTCTAAGCTGGTCTCACGACCAAATGTGGGAGGTGATGCATGCTTGTGTGATCATGCACAACATGATCATCGAGGATGACCGCAAGAATCATGCAAGGACACATGTTGGTCCCTATAAGTGTCAGGGCCCTCTTGCGGAGGTTGATCATAAGTTGCCTGCAGATTTTGCTGATTTTCTCGCCATGCACGCAGAGATCCGTGACAGTAATGTTCATGATCAACTTTAAGCTGATCTCTTTTAGCATTTGTGGATGATCAAAGGATTATCAACAAATGCTACGGCACCTTAATCTAGCCCTATTTATTACATGTGTTTAGTTGTTTTATTGTCTGTTGTATTTTAATTTGAAAACAATCTCCGAAACATATTTATTTATATGCTATATTTGATAAATGGTTGTGTTTTCAAAAACCCTCTAAAAAAGTTTGGGGGTGGCATTTGGGGACGCGACTAGAGAGCGACGTCCTCCAAACGCGGCACGAACAAAACACATCTCTCAAACGCTCAATCCGGCGCCGTTTGGGGGACGCGACTGGAGATGCTCTTAGGTGCGGCTTTTTGAAAATTTTACCTCTCTAAAGACTTTTAAGGAATCGGCTGGGGATACTTTTAGATTTAGTTACTTCGAATAGTACATGATGCGCACGAATCTGTAGACTTCTCTGCAAAACTGAAATAAAACAGCTCGGCTTATCGACCATAACAGCAGAATGCCTACTGGCATGATACTTTGCGAGAAAGCAAGAAGATTCATATCGCTGTCGTAAAAAATATCGTCCCTCCACTGATACCTACCGGCATGATACTTTCCGAGCAATTTTGACGAGCACCACCCAAATAATTTTCACGGCAATCCTCCCTCCCTCCGCTGATTCTCAAGCAGACATCCAAATGTCTTGGTATCTTGTGCATGCCATGTACTGTAGATCCAGGCTGGTGAACTTTGGGGGTTGAATTATGCAAACTATCTTGGTTCAGTGAACTCTGTATCCGATAGCACCCCTTCAGTCTCCAGTGTTACGCTCTCGCAGCTACTCCGTATAAATCTGTAGTGACTGAAGACAATCCCACATTTTGGGCCGGGTGCACAACACTGCATCGACCGAACTATCATGACTGCACATAAACTCGAGGGCCGTCTCGAGGCTGGCGGCGATCTCTGAAATGACCGGTCGGTCCTTCCCCCGCATCTGCACGCAGCAGGCTGCCGTCTGTGCCACGTACTCCAGCGCCTGGAGCTGCCGTGGCGTTGGCTCCGGTGATGGGCGCTTGTCCAGCAGCTCCTCTAGATTGCCAGCCTCAATGATGGGGAGATCGAAGGACCTCACGCCCTTCTTCCCCGTCAGAACCTCGAGTATCAACACACCCAAGCTGTAAACGTCGCTCGCCGGCTTCAGATGGCCTGTGTGGAAGTATTCCGGATCGAGGTACCCGATTGTGCCTACGTTGGCGTATGTGTCATCCTCCTTCAGATGGCCTGTGTGGAAGTATTCCGGATCGAGGTTCCAGTGGACCGACGCACCCAAGTCCGACAGGCGCGGGACCCAGCTGGAGTCAAGAAGGATGTTGGCCGGCTTGATGTCGCCGTGGATGACCGGCTGTGCAGGTGCTCGATGGCGCGCGACACGCCCAGGAGCACATCCATGCGCATCTTCCAGGACACCGTCACCGGCGAGGAGGATGGTTGGTTGTGCAGGTGGTCGTGGAGCGTGCCCTTGTCCATGTACTCGTACACCAATAGCCGCTCGGCCCGCTTCCTCCACAAGGATAAGAGGCGCTTCTCCTTGTTCATGGACCAGCAGCTGGTCCCAAGGAGGCGGACGATGTGCTTGTGCTGGAGCTGCGAGAGGATGGCAATCTCCGTGCGGAACTCATCCTCCAGATCGGAACTGATCGGGTGCCGAGCGCGCTTGATGGCCACCTCACGCCCATCGGAAAGTCTGCCCCTGTACACAATTGCAGAGCCACCTTGGGCCGATCATGGTATCATCGGCAAAATTATTAGTGGCCGCCATGATCTCTGCCAACGTGAACTCTTCGGTTCCATGCGGTAGAACCTCCCGAGCGACCTCAGTCGGCTCTCCTGAGAAACAAATGATGAGTAGTGAGCTTCTGTTCATCACAGAGGGCACGGCACGATCGAAAAAACACTCTTATTCGATCAATTTGTATTATGTATATATACATACCTGCACCTGGGGCGAACTGGAGGGTGGAGATGCTGAGCTTGTGGCGCTATCTGGAACGAGGATGTTGTAGATTCGATCGAGGCGGCGGGTTATGCCGATGTGGCTGATGATGGGGAAGAGGATGAGGTACGAGTCGATTATGTTCTGGACCTCCCTGAACCTGTCGGCCTGCCTCCCGGCCATGGCGAGCTGGTACGCCAGGTTCCTCCCCTGGCAGGACACGACGAGCTCGTGCGCGTCCCGGAGCGTGTCGCCCAGCCCAGCCAGCGGCCGGACCGCCTCCGGACACGCCTCCAGGTGCGGCAGCAGCTCCGCGATCATGAGGACCCGGCGCGCCACCTGCTCGCACTCCCTCCTGTTCTGCCGAGCCGTCAGCGCGGCCTGCATGATCATGGAGATGAGCCCGCCGACGTCCGCGCCGACCAACTGCGCCACCGTCGCCGCCTGACCCAGCCCGGTCCACAGCGCCATGGCAGCCGCGTAGCGTAGTGATCTGCGCACAGGGTCGAGACTCGGAAGTATTGCGTCGCTGCCTTTGATTCACGCTGAAACCGCTCTGTGGCTGCGGTTTACGGAGCGGAAAGACAGAGCAACGCGGTGTCTTCCAGTGGGGGCCCAGACGCGGATGCGCTTGGCTTCAACGACTGCTCGGGTCATAAAAAAAAAAAGGACGCGACTAGCGACCCCCG
>NC_061510.1:229000113-229011760 GCF_022539505.1 Lolium rigidum | reverse complement strand
TGAGAAGTCTTATCATTTACATATTGCACATCTTATTTTAGTTTGCAATTTCTATTATATGATTGATCTTGTTGTTAGTATTGGTATCACTTTGGGAGCATTGAGTAAATCTATTTGGTTTTGGCAAACTTAGCATTGGTCAATAGCAACAACACTTTGAGTTTAATTAGAAAAGAGGAAGTACATGTAGATATGTTATTATCTTTCTTGTTAGTTCCTAGCTTAGTATTATGAAGTTAAAATTGTTTGTGCTTACAAGGAAGATGCATGATTGTTTCTATCACATGTATATTTGTTTGTTTCCCTCAACTCTTATGCTTGCTAATCAACCTTGCTAGCCAAAAACCTGTACTGAGAGGGATTTCTTCTCGTGCATCCAAACCCTTAAACCAAACCTATGCCATCAGTGTCCACCATAACTACCTACTATGTGGTATTTCCCTGCCATTCCAAGTAAATACTTCATGTGCTACCTTTAAACAATTCAAAAGTTATCATCCCTTATTTGTGTCAATGTTTTATAGCTCATGAGGAAGTATGTGGTGTTTTATCTTTCAATCTTGTTGGGCAGCTTTCACTAATGGACTAGTGGCTTCATCCACTTATCCTATAATTTTGCAAAAGAGCTGGCAACGGGGTTCCCAGTCCCAATTAATTAACTTTCATTAATAATTCTCTTCACATGTTTTGCCCCGATTCATCAGTAAGCAACTTAATTTTGCAATAGACACTTCTCCATGGTATGAGATTGTTGGAAGGCACCCAAGGATTCGGTTAGCCATGGCTTGTGTAAGCAAAGGTTGGGAGGAGTGTCATCCTTAAATAAACTAAAATGCATGTGTAAACAAAAGAGAAGAGGGATGATCTGCCTTGCTGGTAGAGATGACGTCCTTCATGGGAGCCGCTCTTTGGAAGTCTGTTTGGCAAGGGGGTTAGAGTACCCACTACCATTTGTTGACAACAACAAACACCTCTCAAAAACTTTACTTTTATGCTCTCTATATGATTTCAAAACTTAAAAAGCTCTAGCACATGATTTAATCCCTGCTTCCCTCTGCGAAGGGCCTGTCTTTTACTTTATGTTGAGTCAGTAAACCTGTTTCCGTCCATCTTAAGCAAGCAATTGAGTTGTTGTGATCCAACCATCTATATTGTGATCTACTTAATCATGCATTTTATTCTTCCTTGTTTAGTACAAGTTTTATCTGAATGAATATAGCTTTGAAAGTTATCAATGATTATGAGGAAACTATTATGATTGAGTATGCAAGTCTTGTTATAAGCTTTAATATAAGAGCGCTGCTCAATAGATAAGTATAATCTGTTAACTGTTCTCTGACCAAGAATGAAGTTTGCCATCACCAATTATGATTTCTTATGCATCTTTATTTGTGATTACCTTCTACTTGTTTCAAGTTGAATTATATGAGGAAGTTGTCTACTAGAATGTCTTGTGTGAATTAATACGATGCTTCTTGTCCGTATTTGATTTATCGACTCTTCACTCCATAAACATGTGGTCTTGTTTACCGAGTTCAGTTTCGCTTGGAGACAAGCGAAGTCTAAGCTTGGGGGGAGTTGATACGTCCATTTTGCATCACTATTTTATATCATAATTTACTGTTATTCATTGATATCTTTTCATATTTAGAGATGGTACTTATGTTATTTCATCTATTTTGCATGTTTCATGGTTATTGGAGAATCGCACACCGGAGTCAGGATTCTGCTGGAAAAAGCACCGTCAGAATGCAATATTTCGGAAGATCAGCAATTGACGGGAATTATACTGAAAATCCTATTTTTCCAGAAGACGGAGGTAGCCAAAAGGAGGAGCCGAGGAGGGCCGCCATGGGCCCCCTCATAGGCCGGCGCGGGCCCTGCCCTGGCCGCGCCGCCATGTGGGGAGGGGGCCCACAACCCCCTCTGGCCTCCTCTCCTTCGCGTACTTCTTCGTCCCAAAAACCTAAGCTCCAGAGGATAATCGCGAAGAGTCACAGCCGCCTCTGCGGGGAGGAAAACACCAGAGAGAAAAGAGCTCTCCGGCAGGCTAAAATCTGCCGGGGAAATTCCCTCCCGGAGGGGGAAATCGACGCCATCGTCACCGTCATCGAGCTGGACATCATCTCCATCATCATCACCATCATCTTCATCATCATCACCGCCATCTCCACCGCTGCACCTCGTCACCGCCGTAACAATTAGGGTTGGATCTTGATTGTTTGATAGGGGAAACTCTCCCGGTATTGATTTCTACTTGTTATTGATGCTATTGAGTGAAACCATTGAACCAAGGTTTATGTTCAGATTGTTATTCATCATCATATCACCTCTTATCATGTTCCATATGATGTCTCGTGAGTAGTTCGTTTAGTTCTTGAGGACATGGGTGAAGTCTAAATGTTAGTAGTGAATTATGTTGGTTAGTATTCAATGTTATGATATTTAAGTTGTGGTGTTATCCTTCTAGTGGTGTCATGTGAACGTCGACTACATGATACTTCACCATTTATGGGCCTAGGGGAATACATCTTGTATTCGTTTGCTAATTGCGGGGTTGCCGGAGTGACGAAACCTAAACCCCTGTTGGTATATCGATGCGGGAGGGATAGCAGGATCTCGTAGTTTAAGGTCTGTGGTTAGATTTATCTTAATTACTTTCTTGTATTTGCGGATGCTTGCAAGGGGTATAATCACAAGTATGTATTAGTCCTAGGAAGGGCGGTGCATTAGCATAGGTTCACCCACACAACACTTATCAAAACAATGAAGATTAATCAGCTATATGAAGCGAAATCACTAGACTAAATTCCCGTGTGTCCTCAAGAACGTTTGGTCATTATAAGTAAACAAACCGGCTTGTCCTTTGTGCTAAAAAGGATTGGGCCACTCGCTGCAATTATTACTCTTGCATTTTACTTACTTGTACTTATTTCATCTGCTATATCAAAACCCCCTGAATACTTGTCTGTGAGCATTTACAGTGAATCCTTCATCGAAACTACTTGTCAACACCTTCTGCTCCTCGTTGGGTTCGACACTCTTATTTATCGAAAGTACTACGATACACCCCCTATACTTGTGGGTCATCACTAACCCCCTTTACAAAAAAGGAAATCCGAGGGTTTTGCCTTCACTTAAGGCAAAGACTTGGAATGTATATATTTGTTCTGCAGTAATTTTTGCCATACACCTTGTTCGATCAAGAGTTTAAAGATCCACTTACTCAAAAGACATTTATTTTTAGTATCTAAAACTCCCACTCAAAGTCTAGCCTGATCTTACAAATCATGTTCCATCTAGTAAACCTAACTTTTTTGTTATGCCCATTACTTTGCAAAAATAAGTTTAGATAAAAAAATCTAATATTTTCCTTATCCCTAGAGAAAGAGAGCATAAATATTGGTAAGCTTGTTAAAATTGATTTAATAAGAACAAGCCTACTGCCGTATGATAGAAGTTTGTCAACCCAACTAGCGAGGTTTCTCGAAATGATCCTCGAGTGGTTTTCATTCCATGTTTCTTAATTTTCTAAAATGAATTGATATTTCCAGATATATAAATGAGAATTTACGTGACTCATCCAAACAAATTAGAAATATCTCAATGAGTTTCATATGGATAGGATATTTCTCTACATATATTTTTCTTAATAGATATTACGAACGAAGAGCTTAAAAGTAGAGTAGGGGGTCAATAATCCGAGTGGTTGCTTTGCTCCGAGGAGCTATCTAATGAAGTGCTTAATGAGACATATAGAAAAAGCGGACCGTGGTGAGCGGAGATAAGAAAGGCGCCTCCAGCCGCTCTCGCGACAGGGACGGACACCACTGTTCACACCCATGATCCTTCATGGCGTGATAACATTGATTCCCATCAATGGTGGGCCACATGCTATAGGTTGGAGCGTCCATTCGTCTGCTAGCCCCCTTTACGAAAAAAGGAAATCCGAGGGTTTTGCCTTCACTTAAGGCAAAGACTTGGAATGTATATATTTGGTCTGCAGTAATTTTTGCCATACACCTTGTTCAATCAAGAGTTTAAAGATCCACTTACTCAAAAGACATTTATTTTTAGTATCTAAAACTCCCACTCCAAGTCCAGCCTGATCTCACAAATCATGTTCCATCTAGTAATTTTTTTGTTATGCCCATTACTTTGCAAAAATAAGTCTAGATAAAAAAATTTAATATTTTCCTTATCCCTAGAGAAAGAGAGCATAAATATTGGTAAGCTTGTTAAAATTGAGTTAATAAGAACAAGCCTACTGCCGTATGATAGAAGTTTGTCAACCCAACTAGCGAGGTTTCTCGAAATGATCCTCGAGTGGTTTCCATTCCCTGTTTCTTAATTTTCTAAAAGGAATTGGTATTTCCAGATATATAAATGAGAATTTACGTGACTCATCCAAACAAATTACAAATATCTCAATGAGTTTCATATTGATAGGATATTTCTCTACATATATTTTTCTTAATAGATATTACGAACGAAGAGCTTAAAAGTAGAGTAGGGGATCAATAATCCGAGTGGTTTCTTTGCTCTGAGGAGCTATCTAATGAAGTGCTTAATGAGACATATAGTAAAAGCGGACCGTGGTGAGCGGAGATAAGAAAGGCGCCTCCAGCCGCTCTCGCAACAGGGACGGACACCACTGTTCACACCCATGATCCTTCATGGCGTGATCACATAGATTCCCATCAATGGTGGGCCACATGCTATAGGTTGGAGCGTCCATTCGTCTTCTAACCCCCTTTCCAAAAAAGGAAATCCGAGGGTTTTGCCTTCACTTAAGGCAAAGACTTGGAATGTATATATTTGTTCTGCAGTAATGTTTGCCATACACCTTGTTCGACAAGAGTTTAAAGATCCACTTACTCAAAAGATATTTATTTTTAGTATCTAAAACTCCCACTCCAAGTCCAGCCTGATCTTTTGGCTTACAAATCATGTTCGATCTAGTAAACCTAATTTTTTTCTTATGCCCATCACTTTGCAAAAAGAAGTTTAGATAAAAAATCTAATATTTTCCTTACCCCTAGAGAAAGAGAGCATAAATATTGGTAAGCTTGTTAAAATCGAGTTAATAAGAACAAGCATATTGCCGTATGACAGAAGTTTGTCCACCCAACTAGCGAGGTTTCTCTCGAAATGATCCTCGAGTGGTTTCCATTCCATGTTTCTTAATTTTCTAAAATGAATTGGTATTTCAATTTACGTGACTCATCCAAACAAATTACAAATATCTAAATGAGTTTCATATGGATAGGATAATTCTCTACATATATTGTCCTTAATAGATATAACGAACGAAGAGCTTAAAAGTAGAGTAGGGGATCAATAATCAGAGTGGTTGCTTTGCTCCGAGGAGCTATTTAATGACTGCTTAATGAGACATGTAGAAAAAGCAGACCGTGGTGAGCAGAGATAAAGGCGCCTCCAGCCACTCTCACAACAGGGGTGGACACCACTGTTCAGGCCCATGGTCCTTCATGTCGGGATCACATAGATTCCCATCAATGGCTGGCCACATGCTATAGGTTGGAGCGTCCATTCGTCTGCCAAACCCCTCCAACCCCTTCCTCTTACCTCTATTTTGGCGTAGAGAAGGCACAGATTATGGTTCGGGCGGTTTTGAGGACACCAAAGGGAGGGGAAGTCTTGGCATAGTTCATTCAAGCTCGTTGTAGATACCAATCATGGGGAATCGAGGCTTGAGGTCAGGGAGGACGGCGGCAACCGATCTCCCTCACATGCAGGTACTTAGAGCTTCCATCCCCGCATCAACACTTTTGGGTCATGCGCCATTGACCTAGGAGATGGAGCAGGGAACTCTACTGCAACACTGATTGATCTTCATGTTCCCATCCCCGTGACGAGAGTGCTCAGTCCTGGCTCTGTAGGCACCACACTGGGGTCTGAAACATGGTCTAAGATTCGCCTACATGAATGTGACGATGGAGGGGAAAGGAGGTGGCATTGGCATCGCGCCAAAAATTTGTGAAGCTAAAGGCTCAGGTGGACAACTATCGAAGGTGGAGAGGGAAGCCTTGCATATCCTTGTCGCCGTTCTTGGAGGCGGTTCAGTCGACGAACAAGCCACCGATGTGCGAGGAGTTAGAGAGGACACCTGGATTAAGCTATGACTTTCCTGAAATTCAGTCACCATGCTCTGCTTGGATGCTCCTAGAGAAGACGATCAAGGGATTGTCGACATCTCCACTTGAAAGTCTGTAGGTGTGCCTGCTTTCAACTATGTTGGTCATATTCCGATTTTGAGTGGGAGACATGGGATTTTGGAGAAGACGATGCAACTTCCATCTAGCTCGGTACATCAATCAGGCCCAGAGCTCAGTGGTGTGGTGGGTGAAAGCATGGGCACATGTGGGGGGTTGGATAAAGTGGATCACCTCTTCCAGCAGCTTTGGTATGTGCCAAATCATCTCACCAAAGTCCCCCCACAACGTGTAGTCAAGATAAGACCAAGAAATACCTCTAGGGTTCGGGCTTCCCTCTCTCTGCCGATGCATCTCACTCTAGAGAGGTCAGGGTTTGTGTCATCTTGGTGTAGAAGAAGGATTTATTGAATTTTTTGTGACGTCGAACAAATGTCAAGGCACGGGGAAAGGGGGAGCTGACGTTGGCCATGAGAATTTTTGCCAACCATAACAACATCAGTAGATGCAGTTTCCGCAACAAGGCATCGATTTCTCCAAGGGTCAGCAACAATTTCCTTTCCCTCCTCCTTATGGATTCATGCCAGGGAACATGCATCCTTGGGGCATTAGGGGTCCTTTCCTTCCTTATCCACCACTAGCCCAGTTTGGTTTGAAGCTGAACCAGTGGATTGCTCCCCAGGCTTCTGGGCAACAAAATCAACAGTTTGGAGATCAAGGTGGTAAGGAGGAAAAACATAGGAGAGTGACCTAGAAGAAGAAAGGAAATTAAGTGGTTCCTGCTTTAGTTCCTTCTCTTGTGTTTGAGCTCAGTTATGCTGCCACTCCGTGCACTTGTTCCGGAGAACTAGGACACTTCAAGATCTCATGTACCAAGCAGTAGATGTGTTCTATATTTAAGACTACTAATCATCCTGTAGAGGAGTGTCCTATGCTAAAAAGGAATCATCAAGTGACAAGTTATATATGTAGCTCTACAACTAGATTGAGGTTTTATCATATTGAGGCCCCTGAAAATAAGCTGTGAGCACTACTAGGAATTGTGGTGTCGTTACAATAGAGGAAGGAACTATCATTTAGGAAGAGTTAGCCAACCACATGTTCTAGAAATTGAAAACATATCACACCGTTTGCCGTTGGTGAAGCATTTTTTTAGAGAATAGGCCAAAGGCACGATGTTAAATTAATAACGGCGAAAAAGATACATAATGTTGAACCAAACTTATAAAAAATAGCTACACACAATACACATGCCTACCGAAGAGACTACAATAAAAAACGTGAAGCAGCCGACACGACTATTACAAAGACTACACATAAGAAGAAGAAAAAAACACTGGACATATTTTTAAAAACCGGACCGGTGACCGAACTGGTGAGTTTATCGGTTTAGGTTTTTATCACTCGGACCACTAATTCACCGGTTCATTGTCTGGTTTTTTAAGATATAGAGTAGTATATTTTACTTATAAATACTGCAGTAAATAAATAATCATGTATACGAATCTATTTTAAACTTGCAATTTGGCATAATAATCTATAAACTAGTCAACAACTTATATAACTTTGCCATGTCTAAGACAGCCAAACTAACACAGGCTCATGTATTTCAATTATTTGCATCCAGCAAAGCTGAAAGGCAGCAAATACAGCGTATAGAACACGCACGTATGCCATGCAGCGGAAAAGGCAAAGCCTATCTTTGGTTGGCGAGCGGTCTAGTGCGCCAAAAAGACCGGTGGAGACTCTGGTTTCAATTTTTTCCCGGTTGATACCACTTCACCATCACAAGCATCGTCACTAGAAGCCGTCCATCACTACTCACAACCAACGCTGTAGACCAGAGTAGAGCCCAACAAGAAACAATGAGTGTGTAGAGCAAAAAAGCAACCCTTGCCGAGGCTAGCGGAACGAAGAGCCAACGCCAGAAGCACCGCGACTCCACCGCACCAGAGCTGCATGCCGTGAACTCAAAGACGGTGTCTTCAAAAAGAGCACGACACTATAGTACCACAATCACCCGATCCGCGTATCTTGCATTTTCACCAGGAGCACGTAGAAAGGAATGAGAGAAGCCCCAACGCCGCCTTCAGGAAGGGGACGATGTCCATGGACCTCGCCATCGTGGCCCAATCGGGCAAGGGTTTCCCTTAGCATAGAATCTCCTCCTTCTACACATGGTACCGACCTTCAAACGATAGCTGAACCGCCGCCACCGTGCACTACTCGGCACCCCCCACGTTGTCCCCACGACTGTGGTCGCCGGCCAGCACCTCAGCCACTATTACGCCCGCCAACCGACATGACTCCCCCATCCAAGGCCTCAGCCCCGGTTTCCTAACACTGCCCATCGTAGAACCGAGGGAAAAAACCGAGAGCCACCACCGCGAGGGCCTCGGACCAGCGAGCAAGCGACATCCGGCAACAACACCACGCTATCGGAGATGACGAGATATGCAACGAACAACCCTCATGGCTGCCAGAACTGGGGAAAAGGGCTGGGCTGGGCTCGGCATGGCCCGGGTCCCTACCTCGGCCCAGCGCGAGGTGGCCAAACGGCCGAGTTGCCCATCCTACACCCTGAAGTCGACCTCAAAGAAGCTGCGCCACCAAGCCGCCATGACCGACCTCCCGTGCGCCATGGATCCCGCTGCCGTCAGCCCGATGCGGGACGGGTTCATGTCACCCGCCGCTGCAGAAGCTCTTAGGGGAGCCCCGCTGCCCCGAGCACGCCCAAACCGCAGAGCCGCCACACCGTCACAGAGTGGTCGCGCCGCCATGCCCTCTGCCTAGTGTAGTGCCCCCAAGCGTCAATGCTGCCCGCTACGACTGCGGGGGAGTGTTAGAGTATATTTGGTAGTTATAGATTACACGAGATTGTATTAGGATTGTTTCCATATTCTCCTTAGGCCTCATTTGGTGCAAGAGTATTTATGTGTATTAAGAGGTGTTTCATGGAGAGTTTTTGGTGAAAAATTACCTTGACAATACTCTTCCTCTTCTTGGTACTCATGGTACTAGCGTGTGCAGCAGCAAATTGAAGGAGGCTTTGCAGTTTTTCCCGTGTGAACACACCTGCTGTGGATGCATGTGGTGGCCACCCGCTGTGATCGTGCATGTTCTCGTGTGTGAACACGGCGCTAGGCAGAGCAGGCTGCACTCAGCTCTGCTAGGATGCGCGTGAGTTCGCAGCTTTCGCAGCGTGTAAAAAACGCGAAGGCTACCTCGCGTTTTCATCCCCTTGTGACCCGACGTGTTTTAGAGCCAAAATTCAGTATTACTCCATCCAATACTCTTCAACCAAACAGCTAGGTTAGCAGATTTGAGAGCACTTAATCAATTACGCTGGGATTATACACTTTAAAACCGGTCAAAACTCCCTGGCCAAACAAGGCCTTAGGAGGTTTCTTAGCTTCCAAGTCTTGTACTCTATATATACTCGCCCATGAGGCGCAGTACAACATCCATCATATTCCGCATATCCTTCTATCGTTCAACACCGCCACGCCCTCTGCCTAGTGTAGTGCCCCCAAGCGTCAATGCTGCCCGCGCCGCCATCACCGCGAGAAGTGGAAAAGACACCCGCCGCCGCCCGAGCTTCGCCCCCGGTGGTGGCGAGGCAGGGAAGGGGAAGGAGGAGGCCAGCGACGCGATTTAGGGTTCCGCCCTGCGACTTGCGTGAGCCTAGGATGAAACATTTTTCGGTAAATTACTGTAGTCTCATCGTAATAAGCTAGTATGAAAATCGTACAGTACAAAATGTCGAAAGGGGTAACATCGAACTCTACTGTGTTCGCCACTACTCAGTGCCGAGAAGAGCACGGAAGGTCGCAAGCGACATACGGTGATGACCCGAGCAGTCGTGGAAGTCACCGCGTTGCTCTGTCTCTCCGCTCCGTAAACCGCGTAAAGCACAGCCACATAGCGGTTTCAGCGTGAATCAAAGGCAGCCACCGCAATACTTCCGAGTCTCGACCTGTGCGCAGATCACTACGCTACGCGGCTGCCATGGCGCTGTGGACCGGGCTGGGTCAGGCAGCGACGGTGGCGCAGCTGGTCGGCGCGGACGTCGGCGGGCTCATCTCCATGATCATGCAGGCCGCGCTGACGGCTCGGCAGAACAGGAGGGAGTGCGAGCAGGTGGCGCGCCGGGTCCTCATGATCGCGGAGCTGCTGCCGCACCTGGAGGCGTGTCAGGAGGCGGTCCGGCCGCTGGCTGGGCTGGGCGACACGCTCCGGGAGGCGCACGAGCTCGTGGTGTCCTGCCAGGGGAGGAACCTGGCGTACCAGCTCGCCATGGCCGGGAGGCAGGCCAACAGGTTCAGGGAGGTCCAGAACAAAATCGACTCCTACCTCATCCTCTTCCCCATCATCAGCCACATCGGCATAACCCGCCGCCTCGATCGAATCTACAACATCCTCGTTCCAGATAGCGCCACAAGCTCAGCATCTCCACCCTCCAGTTCGCCCCAGGTGCAGGTATGTATATATACATAAATACAAATTGATCGAACAAGAGTGTTTTTCGATCGTGCCGTGCCCTTCTGTGATGAACAGAAGCTCACTACTCATCATTTGTTTCTCAGGAGCCGACTGAGGTTGCTCGGGAGGTTCTACCGCATGGAACCGAAGAGTTCACGTTGGCAGAGATCATGGCGGCCACCAATAATTTCGCCGATGATACCATAATCGGCCAAGGTGGCTCAGCAATTGTGTACAGGGGCAGACTTTCCGATGGGCGTGAGGTGGCCATCAAGCGCGCTCGGCACCCGATCAGTTCCGATCTGGAGGATGAGTTCCGCACGGAGATTGCCATCCTATCGCAGCTCCAGCACAAGCACATCGTCCGCCTCCTTGGGACCAGCTGCTGGTCCATGAACAAGGAGAAGCACCTCTTATCCTTGTGGAGGAAGCGGGCCGAGCGGCTATTGGTGTACGAGTACATGGACAACGGCACGCTCCACGACCACCTGCACAACCAACCATCCTCCTCGCCGGTGACGGTGTCCTGGAAGATGCGCATCGATGTGCTCCTGGGCGTGTCGCGCGCCATCGAGCACCTGCACTGTCACGCCGTACCGCCGGTCATCCACGGCGACATCAAGCCGGCCAACATCCTTCTTGACTCCAGCTGGGTCCCGCGCCTGTCGGACTTCGGTGCGTCGGTCGACTGGAACCCGATGAAGGAGTATGACACATACGCCTACGTAGGCACAATCGGGTACCTCGATCCGGAATACTTTCAGACAGGCCATCTGAAGCCGGCGAGCGACGTTTACAGCTTGGGTGTGTTGATGCTCGAGGTTCTGACGGGGAAGAAGGGGGTGGAGGTGGAGGGACCACTGTTTGACTTGCCGTCCTTCGCTCTCCCCATCATTGAGGCCGGCAATCTAGAGGAGCTGCTGGACAAGCGCCCATCACCGGAGCCAACGCCACGGCACACTGCGTCAGGTACCCAGATTGCCGGCACA
>NC_061510.1:228947372-229000013 GCF_022539505.1 Lolium rigidum | reverse complement strand
CCGACTCCGCCTCTTCGCCTATTTAAGGGACCCTAACCTAAAACCTCGATACGGAAAAGCCACGGTACGAGAAACCTTCCAGAGCCGCCGCCATCGCGAAGCCAAGATCTGGGGGACAGGAGTCTCTGTTCCGGCACGCCACCGGGACGGGGAAGTGCCCCCGGAAGGCTTCTCCATCAACACCACCGCCATCTTCATCAACGATGCTGTCTCCCATGAGGAGGGAGTAGTTCTCCATTGAGGCTCGGGGCTGTACCAGTAGCTATGTGGTTAATCTCTCTCCTATGTACTTCAATACAATGATCTCATGAGCTGCCTTACATGATTGAGATTCATATGAGTTTTGTATCACTATTCATCTATGTGTTACTCTGGTGATGTTATTAAAGTAGTCTATTCCTCCTCCACGGTGTAATGGTGACAGGTGTGTGCATCGTGTAGTACTTGGCGTAGGTTATGATTGTAATCTCTTGTAGATTATGAAGTTAATTATTGCTATGATAGTATTGATGTGATCTATTCCTCCTTCATAGTGTGATGGTGACGGTGTGCATGCTATGTTAGTACTTGGTGTAATTGCGTTGGTCTATCATGCACTCTAAGGTTATTTAAATATGAATATCGAATGTTGTGGAGCTTGTTAACTCCGGCATTGAGGTGCTCTTGTAGCCCTACACAATTAGTGGTGTTCATCATCCAACAAAAGAGTGTAGAGTGGTTTTATTATGTGATCAAAGTTGAGAGTGTCCACTAGTGAAAGTATGATCCCTAGACCTTGTTTACAAACATCGAAACTCCGTTTATTTACTGTTCTACTGCATCTTTACTTCCTGCAATATTACCACCATCAACTGCACGCCAGCAAGCTATTTTCTAGCGCCGTTACTACTGCTCATATTCATTCATACCACTTGTATTTCACTATCTCTTCGCCGAACTAGTGCACCTATACATCTGACAAGTGTATTAGGTGTGTTGGGGACACAAGAGACTTCTTGTATCGTGATTGCGGGGTTGCTTGAGAGGGATATCTTTGACCTCTTCCTCCCCGAGTTCGATAAACCTTGGGTGATCCACTTAAGGGAAACTTGCTGCTGGTCTACAAACCTCTCGCTCTTGGAGGCCCAACACTGTCTACAAGAATAGAAGCACCCGTAGACATCAAGCATTTTTCCGGCGCCGTTGCCGGGGAGGAAAGGTAAAGGCACTCACACTCCGGTCCCGAGTAACTAAGTACTTTTCTGTTGCCGTTGTGTGTGTGCTCGAAGCTATTTCCTTTAGATCCTGCAATTGCATCTTTTTTTTTTCTTGTTAAAAACTAGTAAGGCATAATGGAAAACATCTGTGAGCTTTTTGTACTATTTCCTGAGTCAAGACATGAATGGTTTAATGCGAAAATTAAAAAACCTATGGAACCTTATTTGCATGCTAGTAGCAATGATATTAGTATGAACGCTTTGAACACCATTGTTGTTAATGATATGGAAAATTCTAAGCTTGGGGAAGCTGGTTTTGTTGAGCATGATATTTTTAGTCCCCCAAGCATTGAGGAGAAAATTTTCTTTGATGATACTTTGCCTCCTATTTATGATGATTATAATGATAGTGGGCTTTTGGTGCCGCCTACTATGGAGGATAAAGGTTATTATGATGATATTATGCCTCCTATATTTGATGATGAGAATAATAATGATAGCTACTTTGTTGAATTTGCTCCCACTACAACTAATAAAACTGATTATGCTTATGTTGGAAGTAGTAATAATTTTATGCATGAGACTCATGATAAGAATGCTTTATGTGATAGTTATATTGTTGAGTTTGCTCATGATGCTACTGAAAGTTATTATGAGAGAGGAAAATATGGTTGTAGAAGTTTTCATGTTACTAAAACACCTCTCTATATGCTCAAATTTTTGAAATTACACCTGTTTTATCTTCCTATGCTTGTTGCATTATACCTACATGACTTGTTTATTTACAAGATTCCTTTTCATAGGAAGCATGTTAGGATTAAATTTGTTTTGAATTTGCATCTTGATGCTCTCTTTTGCTTCAACTCTTATTTCTTGCGAGCGCATCATTAAAACTGTTGAGCCCATCTTAATGGCTATAAAGAAAGCACTTCTTGGGAGATAACCCATGTGTTTATTTTACTACAGTACTTTTGTTTTATATTTGTGTCTTGGAAGTTGTTTACTACTGTAGCAACCTCTCCTTATCTTTATTTCATTGCATTGTTGTGCCAAGTAAAGTCTTTGATAGTAAAGTCAATACTAGATTTGGATTACTGCGCAGAAACAGATTTCTTGCTGTCACGAATTTAGGTATGATTCTCTGTAGGTAACTCAGAAAAATCTGCCAATTTACGTGAGTGATCCTCAGATATGTACACAACTTTCATTCAATTTGGGCATTTTCATCTGAGCAAGTCTGGTGCCTCTTTAAAATTCGTCTTTACGGACTGTTCTGTTTTGACAGATTCTGCCTTTTATTTCGCATTGCCTCTTTTGCTGTGTTGGATGGATTTCTTTGTTCCATTAACTTCCAGTAGCTTTGAGAAATGTCCAGAAGTGTTAAGAATGATTGTGTCACCTCTGAACATGTGAATTTTTGATTATGCACTAACCCTCTAATGAGTTTGTTTTGAGTTTGGTGTGGAGGAAGTTTTCAAGGGTCAAGAGAGGAGGATTATACAATATGATCAAGAAGAGTGAAAAGTCTAAGCTTGGGGATGCCCCCGTGGTTCATCCCTGCATATTTCAAGAATACTCAAGCATCTAAGCTTGGGGATGCCCAAGGCATCCCCTTCTTCATCGACAAATTATCAGGTTTCTTCTCTTGAAACTATATTTTTATTCGGTCACATCTTATGTACTTTACTTGGAGCGTCTGTGTGCTTTTATTTTTGTTTTGTTATTTTCATTCTCTGAATAAATTCATGCTTGTGTGGGAGAGAGACACGCTCCACTGTTGCATATGAACACTTGTGTTCTTCGCTTTATCTTTAATGTTCATGGCGAAGGTTGAAACCGCTTCGTTAATTATTATATGGTTGGAAACAGAAAATGCTGCATGTGGTAATTGGTATAATGTCTTGAATAATTTGATACTTGGCAATTGTTGTGCTCATATAAATCATGTTTAAGCTCTTGCGTCATGTACCCTGTACCTATTAATGAAGAACTACATAGAGTTTGTTAAAATTTGGTTTGCATGATTGGTCTCTAGAGTCTAGATATTTTCTGGTTAAGGTGTTTGAACAACAAGGAAGACGATGTAAAGTCTTATAATTCTTGCAATATGTTCATATGTAAGCTTTGCTGAACCGTTTTATACTTGAGTTTGCTTCAAACAACCTTGCTAGCCTAGCCTTGTATTGAGAGGAATTCTTCTCGTGCATCCAAATCCTTGAGCCAATAACCATGCCATTTGTGTCCACCATACCTACCTACCACATGGTATTTCTCCGCCATTCCAAAGTACATTACTTGAGTGCTACCTTTAAAATTTCTATTCTTTACCTTTGCAATATATAGCTCATGGGACAAATAGCTTAAAAACTATCGTGGTGAAGAATATGTACTTATGTGTCTTATTTCTTAGTAAGTTGCTTGTTGAGCGGTAACCATGTTTTCTGGGGACGCCATCAACTCTTTATCTTTGTTGAATATCATGTGAGTTGCTATGCATGTTCGTCTTGTCTGAAGTAAGGGCGGTTCTCACAATCAAATGGTTTGAGTATGCATACTTGTTAGAGAAGAACATTGGGCCGCTAACTAAAGCCATGATTCATGGTGGAAGTTTCAGTGTGGACAGCTAATCCTCAATCTCTTATGAGAATATTAATCTGTTGTTGAATGCTTATGCATTAAAGAGGAGTCCATTATCTGTTGTCTATGTTGTCCCGGTATGGATGTCTAAGTTGAGAATAATCAAAAGCGAGAAATCCAATGCGAGCTTTCTCCTTAGACCTTTGTACAGGCGGCATAGAGGTACCCCTTTGTGACACTTGGTTGAAACATATGCTATGCAATGATAATCCGTGTTAATCCAAGCTAATTAGGACAAGGTGCGAGCACTATTAGTATACTATGCATGAGGCTTGCAACTTATAAGATGTCTTATACATAACACATATGATTTATTACTACCGTTGACAAAATTGTTTCTTGTTTTCAAAATGAAAAGCTCTAGCACAAATATAGTAATCAATGCTTCCCTCTGCGAAGGGCCTATCTTTTACTTTATTGTTGAGTCAGTTTGCCTATTCTTTCTATCCCAGAAGCAAACACTTGTATCAACTGTGTGCATTGATTCTTACATGTTTACTTATTGCACTTGTTATATTGCTTTGTGTTGACAATTATCCATGAGATAAATATGTTGAAGTTGAAAGCAACCGCTGAAACTTATATCTTCCTTTGTGTTGCTTCAATGCCTTTACTTTGAATTTATTGCTTTATGAGTAACTCTTATGCAAGCCTTATTGATGCTTGTCTTGAAAGTATTATTCATGAAAAGTCTTTGCTATATGATTCAATTGTTTAGTCATTATCTTTACCATTGCTTTGAATCGCTGCATTCATTACATATGCTTTACAATTGTATTGATCAAGATTATGATAGCATGTCACTTAAGAAATTATCTTTGTTATCGTTTACCTACTCGAGGGCGAGTAGGAACTAAGCTTGGGGATGCTTGATACGTCTCAAACGTATCTATAATTTCTTATGTTCCATGCTACTTTTATGATGATACTCACATGTTTTATACACATTATATGTCATTATTATGCGTTTTCCGGAACTAACCTATTGACGAGATGCCGAACGGCCAGTTGCTGTTTTCTGCTGTTTTTGGTTCCAGAAACCCTAGTAAGGAAATATTCTCGGAATCGGACGAAATCAATGCCCAGCATCCTATTTTTCCACGAAGCTTCCAGAACACCCGAGAGCCACCAGAGGGAGCGCTGGTGGGCCCAGATGATAGGGCGGCGCGGCCAGGCTAGGGCCCGCGCCCCCCTATTGTGTCATTGCCCCGTCAGCCCTCCGACTCCGCCTCTTCGCCTATTTAAGGGTCCCTGACCTAAAACCTCGATACGAAAAAGCCACGGTACGAGAAACCTTCCAGAGCCGCCGCCATCGCGAAGCCAAGATCTGGGGGACAGGAGTCTCTATTCCGGCACGCCGCCGGGACTGGGAAGTGCCCCCGGAAGGCTTCTCCATCAACACCACCGCCATCTTCATCAACGCTGCTGTCTCCCATGAGGAGGGAGTAGTTCTCCATTGAGGCTCGGGGCTGTATCGGTAGCTATGTGGTTAATCTCTCTCCTATGTACTTCAATACAATGATCTCATGAGCTGCCTTACATGATTGAGATTCATATGAGTTTTGTATCACTATTCATCTATGTGTTACTCTGGTGATGTTATTAAAGTAGTCTATTCCTCCTCCACGGTGTAATGGTGACAGTGTGTGCATCGTGTAGTACTTGGCGTAGGTTATGATTGTAATCTCTTGTAGATTATGAAGTTAATTATTGCTATGATAGTATTGATGTGATCTATTCCTCCTTCATAGTGTGATGGTGACGAGTGTGCATGCTATGTTAGTACTTGGTGTAATTGCGTTGGTCTATCATGCACTCTAAGGTTATTTAAATATGAATATCGAATGTTGTGGAGCTTGTTAACTCCGGCATTGAGGTGCTCTTGTAGCCCTACACAATTAGTGGTGTTCATCATCAAACAAAAGAGTGTAGAGTGGTTTTATTATGTGATCAAAGTTGAGAGTGTCCACTAGTGAAAGTATGATCCCTAGACCTTGTTTCCAAACATCGAAACTCCGTTTATTTACTGTTCTACTGCATCTTTACTTCCTGCAGTATTACCACCATCAACTGCACGCCAGCAAGCTATTTTCTGGCGCCGTTACTACTGCTCATATTCATTCATACCACTTGTATTTCACTATCTCTTCGCCGAACTAGTGCACCTATACATCTGACAAGTGTATTAGGTGTGTTGGGGACACAAGAGACATCTTGTATCGTGATTGCAGGGTTGCTTGAGAGGGATATCTTTGACCTCTTCCTCCCTGAGTTCGATAAACCTTGGGTGATCCACTTAAGGGAAACTTGCTGCTGTTCTACAAACCTCTGCTCTTGGAGGCCCAACACTGTCTACAAGAATAGAAGCACCCGTAGACATCAATAGCATGTTGGCAAATAGAGGGAGAAATCCCCTTCAAGTCATCAAGAGTATAGCCAATAGCTCCTCGGTGTTTCTTCAATATTTCCAATAACCTTTCTTCCTCAATATCTGAAAGCTTAGAACTAATAATAACAGGATATATTTTCTTATCATCAATATGAGCATACTTAAGATTATCAGGCAATGGTTTTAAATCAAAAACAGGATCTTCCTTTGGTGGTGGTGTTGTACCTAAATCTTCAACCGGCAAGTCATGTTTAAGAATAGGTTGACGAAGGAAAATTTCATCAAGCTCATTCCTTTCTTCCCTAAAGACTTCACTCTCATTATTCTCCAAATGTTGCTGCAAAGGATTATTAGGAGCAAGAGCAATAGACGCACACTGTTCAACTCTAAAATTATTATTAGGCAAATCAGCTTTATAAGGAGTTTTGGCAAATTTAGAGAAATTAAACTCATAAGATTCACCAGCAAATTTAGTCATAATTTTTTCCTTCTTGCAATCTATAACAGCTCCACAAGTATTTAGGAAAGGTCTACCAAAAATAATAGGACAATACTTACTAGCGGCAGAACCAAGTACCAAAAAGTCAGCAGGATATTTAATCTTACCGCATAGAACTTCCACATCTCGAACAATACCAATAGGAGAGATAGTTTCTCTATTAGCTAGCTGAATAACCACATCAATGTCTTCAAGTTCACAAGAACCAATTTCATGCATGATCTCCGTATAAAGCTCATAAGGAATGGCGCTAATACTTGCACCAATGTCGCATAAACCATAATAACAATGATCACCAATTCTAACAGAGAGCATAGGAACACTGGCTTTCCTAGACTTATTAGGATGCGAAACAATATTAGAAGCATCTTCACAGAAAATAATATGACCATCTTCTACATTTTCAGTCACAAGATCTTTAACTATTGCAATAGCAGGTTCAACCTTTATTTGTTCTTCGGGTTCTATAGGTTTCTTTGCACTTTTATTAAACGCACTAGATATAACAGAGTACTCCTTCATTTTAGCAGGGAAAGGAGTTTTTTAAATATAAGCTTCGGGAAGAATATGATCAACAGTTTCAATTATAGCACATTTATTTATAGATGAATCAGTTTTATCTTTATATGGTTCATGATACTTATCAAAATTCTTCCTAGGCAATTCAAAGTGAGAGGCAAAAGTTTTATAAAAATTTGCAACGACTTGAGAATCAAGACCATAAGTAGCACTCATATTACGAAATTTATCAGTATCCATAAAAAATTCAATGCATTTATAATCATAGTTTATACCTGACTCTCTATCTTTATCGTTCTCCCATCCTTCAGTATTCTCCTGGATCCGATCAAGAAGGTCCCTTTTAAACTCTTCTTTGTTGCGTGTAAATGATCCGAGAACAAGAAGTATCCAGCAAAGTCTTATCTTGAAAAGACAGTCTTGCATAGAAATTATCAATAATAATATTACCGGGAAGCTCATGAATGGGGCATTTGAGCATTAAAGACTTCAATCTCCCCCATGCTTGGGAAATACTCTCTCCATCATGAGGCCAGAAATTATATATGCGGTTCCGGTCTTTGTGAATTTCACTTGGAGGATAGAAATTAGAATAAAATAGGGGTACAATATCATTCCATTCAAGAGAATCCCCATTATTCAGCAATTTGTACCAATGCGCCGCTTTACCATACAACGATATAGAGAATAGCTTCTTCCTCACTTCATCCATAGCAATACCTGCACACTTGAATAAACCGCATAATTCATATAAAAACAGTAAATGATCACCAGGATGGACAGTTCCATCCCCTTCATAGCGGTTATCCACAACACGTTCAATAATTTTCATAGGTATTTTGTATGGAACCTATTTCTCACCTGGCGCCTCATCCACTACCTTTGCAGTAGTAGTAGATTTCCCAAAGAGGAATTCACGAGAAGACCTCTCCATAATGAATTATAGCAGCAGGCAGAAATAAAAACATCACGTATAGTAAAAGTTTCCCTTACAAATTCCACTTACCAATAGAACTTCACTCCCCGGCAACGGCGCCAGAAAATAGTCTTGATGACCCACAAGTATAGGGGGTGTATCGTAGTACTTTCGATAAATAAGAGTGTCGAACCCAACGAGAAGCAGAAGGTGTTGACAAGCAGTTTCGATGAAGGATTCACTGTAAATGCTCACGAGACAAGTATTCGGGGGTTTTGATATAGCGAGATGAAATAAGTACAAGTAAGTAAAATGCGAGAGTAATAATTGCAGCGAGTGGCCCAATCCTTTTTAGCACAAAGGACAAGCCGGTTTGTTTACTTATAATGACCAAACGTTCTTGAGGACACAAGGGAATTTAGTCTAGTGCTTTCGCTTCATATAGCTGATTAATTTTCATTGTTTTGATAAGTGTTGTGTGGGTGAACCTATGCTAATGCACCGCCCTTCCTAGGACTAATACATAATTGTGATTATACCCCTTGCAAGCATCCGCAAATACAAGAAAGTAATTAAGATAAATCTAACCACAGCCTTAAACTGCGAGATCCTGCTATCCCTCCTGCATCGATATACCAACGGGGGTTTAGGTTTCGTCACTCCGGCAACCCCGCAATTAGCAAACGAATACAAGATGTATTCCCCTAGGCCCATAAATGGTGAAGTATCATGTAGTCGACGTTCACATGACACCACTAGAAGAATAACACCACAACTTAAATATCATAACATTGAATACTAACCAACATAATTCACTACTAACATTTAGACTTCACCCATGTCCTCAAGAACTAAACGAACTACTCATGAGACATCATATGGAACATGATCAGAGGTGATATGATGATGAATAACAATCTGAACATAAACCTTGGTTCAATGGTTTCACTCAATAGCATCAATAACAAGTAGAAATCAATACCGGGAGAGTTTCCCCTATCAAACAATCAAGATCCAACCCTAATTGTTACAGCGGTGACGAGGTGCAGCGGTGGAGATGGCGGTGATGATGATGAAGATGATGGTGATGATGATGGAGATGATGTCCAGCTCGATGACGGTGACGATGGCGTCGATTTCCCTCTCCGGGAGGGGATTTCCCCGGCAGATTTCAGCCTGCCGGAGAGCTCTTCTCTCTCTGGTGTTTTCCGCCCCGCAGAGGCGGCTGTGACTCTTCGCGATTATCCTCTGGAGCTTAGGTTTTCGGGACGAAGAAGTACGCGAAGGAGAGGAGGCCAGAGGGGGTTGTGGGCCCCCTCCCCACATGGCGGCGCGGCCAGGGCAGGGCCCGCGCCGACCTATGAGGGGGGCCCATGGCGGCCCTCCTCGGCTCCTCCTTTTGGCTACCTCCGTCTTCTGGAAAAATAGGATTTTTCAGTATAATTCTCGTCAATTGCTGATCTTCCGAAATATTGCATTCTGACGGTGCTTTTTCCGACGAGAATCCGACTCCGGTGTGCGATTCTCCAATAACCATGAAACATGCAAAATAGATGAAATAACATAAGTACCATCTCTAAATATGAAAAGATATCAATGAATAACAGTAAATTATGATATAAAATAGTGATGCAAAATGGACGTATCAGTTAGCAGACGAATGCACACTCCAACCTATAGCATGTGGCCCACCATTGATGGGAATCTATGTGATCACGCCATGAAGGACCATGGGTGTGAACAGTGGTGTCCGCCCGTGTCGCGAGAGCGGCTGGAGGCGCCTTTCTTATCTCCGCTCACCACGGTCCGCTTTTTCTATATGTCTCATTAAGCACGTCATTAGATAGCTCCTCGGAGCAAAGCAACCACTCGGATTATTGATCCCCCTACTCTACTTTTAAGCTCTTCGTTCGTAATATCTATTAAGGAGAATGTATGTAGAGAAATATTCTATCCATATGAAACTCATTTAGATATTTGTAATTTATTGGGATGAGTCACGTAAATTCTCATGTAGATATTTCGAAATACCAATTCATTTTTAGAAAATTAAGAAACAGGGAATGGAAACCACTGGAGGATCATTTTGAGAGAAACCTTGCAAGTTGGTGGACAAACTTCTGTCATACGACAATAGGCTTCTTCTGATTAACTCAATTTTAACAAGCTTACCAAGGCTTTATGCTCTCTTTCTCTAGGGGTAAGGAAAATATTAGAATTTATTTATCTAAACTTCCTTTTCAAAGTGATGGGCATAAGAAAAAAAATTAGGTTTACTAGATGGAACCTGATTTGTAGACCAAAAGATCAGGCTAGACTTGGAGTGGGAGTTTTAGATACTTAAAATATATGTCTTTTGAGTAAGTGGATCTTTAAACTCTTGACCGAGCAAGGTGTATGCCAAGAATTACTGCAGAATAAATATATACATTCCAAGTCTTTGCCTCAAGTGAAGGCAAAACCCTCGGATTTCCTTTTTTGGAAAGGTCTCATGAAAGTAAAAGATGGAGTTTTTTGATAGAGACTCTTTTCAAGTAAGGAATGGACGGACCACTCGTTATTTGGAAGATACATGGTTGGGTGATTCTCGTCTATCTAACCAATATCCAACTATTTTACAACACAATGCAATGAAAAAATAAATCGGTAGCTAATATTATGTCACAATCGCCTCCTAATTTATCCTATTGGAGAGCATTAACCGGAGATGAAGAAGTAAGACGTCTCCATTTGGTTAGGCTCTTAATGGGTGTTAATCTATCCTCTCAACATGTGTATTTGTTTGGAGATTAATAACACCAAGTTCTTTTACGGACAAATCATTGTATTTAAGTACTATTTTTAAAATGAAAATAGCACTTAAAATAAAAATTATGTGGTTCTAAGAGGTATCTAAAGGTGATCCAAACAAAGGATATTCTAGCAAAGAGAAATCGGGAAGGTAACACAAAATTCCACCTTTATGATCAAGACAAGACAATACAACATGTATTCATAATTTTCCCATTAGCTAAGGTTGTATGGTGTATAGTTCATGGAACTTTTAGTATAGGTACCCAAGTAATATTAATAACCTTTTTGGGAATTTGTTAAGAGGAGTTAGCAAGAATGATAAAGTATAATTATGAGTTGATGTATGCGCTTTACTTTGGGCCACATGAAATGCGTGTTTTAACAATGCAAGATCTTCTTCTTTTATGCAGGTTGTATCAATGGCTACTCATTGGATCCGTACATGATCCTTCCTATATCCCCATTTTTTTTAAAAAAAAGTACATACAAAGAGGGAAGAGCCCTAATGGGCTGCAATTGAATGAGACCCGGACTATCCTATAGACGAGGGCTTAGAGCATCTCCACTCGTCCCCCCGAACAGGCCCCCGGCGAGCGTTTTTTCCATCCGGACGGCGAAATTCGGCCCAGTCGCGCCCCCGGTTCCTCGTTTTCGTCCGGATTTGGGCCTAAATCCATCCGGCGATCCCACGCCATCCCCGGCCCCCCGGGGAGCGCTCGGGGACTCCGGACGAAACGAAAGCGCGCGAAACGACGAGGAAACTTCCCGCGCGTCTGGTGGCCCCAACTTGTCGGCGAGAGAAGCCGATCGTCGTCCTCATCGCATCGTCTTCCGCGCGCTGTAAAAGCCTGCCGCCGGTCTGCATTCGCCGGCCACGCGGCGAGTTAATGTCGTCGTCTTCCGCGCACGCATCGTCTTCCGCGCGCACTAAAGGCTGCCGCCGGTCAGCTCGCCGCGGACGCGTCGCAATCCACGCGGCATTTAATCCCCGCGCCAGCCACGCCTATATACGCCGGTCCGATCACCGCGAGGCGTACCCCGTGCTCCACTCTCCCTCCACTCTCCCTCCACTCTCCCTCTACTCCCAAGATGGCGTTCTACGGCGACGACGGCGCAGCCAACAACGGCTTCCCCGCCGGTCGCTGCACACGTGGGAGGGGCACCTCCTCCACCGAGGCGGGTACCCCTGCCCGCCGGACACGAGGCCTCCCGGAGGCGGCCGGCG
Organism: Lolium rigidum; assembly: GCF_022539505.1. Classification (NCBI taxonomy): domain Eukaryota; kingdom Viridiplantae; phylum Streptophyta; class Magnoliopsida; order Poales; family Poaceae; genus Lolium; species Lolium rigidum. The sequence goes on along the minus strand of NC_061510.1, from coordinate 228,987,839 downwards.
GCTAAGTGCTGGCGGCGTTCCGATCCCGCCGCCGCCGCGGGGCCATGCCCTCGACGTCGCCATCGAGGAGGCGAGGATGACGATGACCGACGAGGAGCGCGCCGACCCGCGCCACCACCCCGACAACTACACGCGGTGGAACTCCTACTTCCTCCGGCGGTGGGAGCGGGAGGCGGCGGCCTACGACGGCCCGCCGCCTCCACTGCGCGCAACAACGCCGTGGGCCGCCGACGGTGGTGGAGCGCGCCGGGCCGGACACTCGAGGCCGTCCTCGAGCACATCGAGGGCGGCAACTTCCCGGTGCTCACGATGCCCCCTCCATCGGCATCGAGGGCATCGGCGAGCCGCCGTCGGGGAAACGTCTGGCAGCCACGGCACATGGTTGCCAGCTCGTCGTCTTCCGGATCGGCGCCGAGGTCATCCTTGGCGCCGGTGAAGAGGGAGGAGGCGACGTCGCCTTCGACGCCGGTGCGCGTCAAGAAGGAGCCGGCGTCTCCGCCGGCGACCAGAGGGCGCAGCAGCGGCGCCCTCGTTATCCGAGAACAGCCTTCCGCGCCGCAGAACGGCCGGAAGAAGAAGACGAAGAAAGAGGCCGCCGCCGCAAGCCAGCTCGCCGAGGAGGAGACGAAGCGCGCGGAGGGACGCCGCGATGGCGGAGGCGATCGCCGGGTCGCTGCACGACATGGAGGAGGAGAAGCGCGCGGACGACGCCGCACTTGGACTCGGGCCGAGCGCGGCCGGGAGCGCCGGGAGGAGGAGCAGCGGCGGCGGCTGCCGGACCCGGCCGCCGCACGCCAACTCGCCGCCCGCGCCGCTCCAACCGCCAACGACGACTTCGCGCGGTACCGCCGTCCTGCGACACCTCCATCCGGCGTCGCTGTCCCCGTCGTCGACCTCGAGTCCTCCGACGACGACTGGTACAAGCCGTCCCCGGGGTGGGGAGACGCCGGCCAGGGCGGCGGCAGCCGGGCCGCGCAGCCGAAGGCCAACGACGACGGCTCCGACGACGACGGCGGCGACTACACGGTGTTCTACCGCCATTTCGGCATGTAGAGCGCCGTGTTTTAAAATTAGCGTTTGCATTCCCCTAGCCGAATTCGAAATATAGTCGAATTCGGCCTCTATGTATGAACTCCTCCCGTAATGTAATAAATATCATTAAATTTAGTCTATATTCACCCGTTTTTAGCCGTAGTTTGTCAAGTTTCTGTTTTTTCAATTCGCCTCGTCGACTTCGCCTGGGCACGCGGCTGGGAAACTACTACTCCCCACGCCAAATCTTCATCCAATCCGGACGAAAATTTCGCCGGATTTGGGCGTGGGGAGCGCCAACGAGTGGGGATGCTCTTAGTGGTTACACACAATGTACACAGTGTTCACATGTTGTTGTATTTATTTGTTCCAACCTGTTGTGATTGATCGTATTTGAGTAATGCTATATTATTATTCCATGTTGAGATTCTGACATAGTAACAAACAGTTTTGGGGGCACCTGCAATCCTGCAGTAACATGAACGCTATTGGTGGGCACTCGAGACTTTCAATGGTTGTCGGCCTCGTGCGTGGTCGAAGATAGATGCGGGTGGTCGCTGGAGTTTTGAAATACTATCATTGAGAGAACTTGGCGATGAATTCGTAGATGTGGTCGCTGACCTCCTGCGCCTTCTCCATCTGGAGGAAGTGGCCGGTGCCAGGGATGACCACCACCTCCTCGAGCAGCGGCACGTCCTTCTTGAACCCTCCCCCGTGGACGTACTCCTGGACCCCCTCGAAGTGGTACGTGATCTCGCCGTCCCCGACCACGTACTTTGTGGGCACCTGCACCTTGGCGTCCGCCCACGCCGCCGCCAGCTCGCAGTTCTGGTCCATGTTGCGGTAGTAGTTGATGCCGCCGGCGAACCCGGTCCGCTCGAACTCGGCGCCCAAGTAGTCGACGTCGGCCTCGGTGAGCCAGGGAGGGAGCGTCGAGGTCGGGTACTTGTCGTCGTCCATCTCCTCGTCGCAGGCCACGCCGTGGCTGAAGCAGTGGCAGAGGATCTGGCGCAGGAGGCGCCTGGCGTGCGCCGGCGCGAACTGCCGCGCCTCGGCGACGCCGGGCTCCTGGAAGCGGCACATGTAGTAGGACGGGCCGTAGGTTCGGGTGAAGTACTCGATGGGCATCACGAAGCCGGGGCCGGTGCGCGCCATGATGCTGCGCATGAAGGCGAGGCTGGTGTTCACCAGCGCCGTCACGCGGTCCGGCCGGAAGAGGCACACGTACCACGCGATCAGCGCGCCCCAGTCGTGCCCCACCAAGAACACCTGCAAACGGTAAAATCTCTCGCCCAATAAGATGACATGAGCTCAAGCATGCAGCTTATCTTTGCTGTGCGTGGACGATTTCTGACTTTTCTTAGCCCTTCTTCAGATAATCATACCGGCCACAAATTTGTACAATAAGTCTATGAGTGAAATTGTACCTTTGGGAGCTCGAGGGTATTGAGAAGAGCTACAACATCACCGACGATATGGAAGGCGGTGTAAGATCCTACATCGGGTGGGGCGGTGGTGCCGCCATAGCCGCGAAGGTCGGGCGCAACACAGTGGTAACCCCGCGCCGCCAGATGTTCCATCTGGTGACGCCACGAGTACCATAGTTCCGGGAAGCCGTGCAAGAACAATACTGTCCCCTTGGAGCCCATCTCAGGGCCGGTCTCCGCCACGTGCATCGAGATGTCATTCACCTCCAAGGTTCGGTGCCTGATCAACACATCCTCCATGCTCTCTGCCCCCCTCTCTTTGTCTATTTACTGTATGTGTTTGTGTTTTTGTGTGTGTGTGTCTGCCATTGCAGGGGTATTTAAATACACGGGAAATCATATAGTATCTACTTTGACATAGTTTGGATGGTTGTTCCATAGAGCTACCGATACAATACAGACGGTTATTGGCACAATGTAACCCTAGTGGCCAACAATTTTTGAGCTGGTGTAATTTATTTTATATGAGGGCCTTATTGGTGGTTTGAATACTCGCATGCAATGTATCTACACCAATAATGCAATGTTGCCGTGTCACATTGGAATAATGTGTCCATGTTGTTGTACTACATACTCTATCCTTCCGCAAATCGGATGCATATATTTTCTTTTGGTTAAAGTAAACTTCTTAAAATTTGACCAACCATTGAGAAAAGGTATTAACATTAATAATCTCGTGGAATATGAATATATTATGTGCATTTAGTATTGTAGATGTTTATATCCTTTTCTATAAAGTTCCTCAAACTTCAAAATGTTTGACTTTAAGCAAAAGCTATAACCATCCTATTTTGAGAAAGAGAAAGTATATATGAGCAAAAAAGTCCGTCTCATGCCAAGTCTTCTCTACAAAATGGGACTACATACTCCCAAGTCTTCCGAGAAAACGAGGCTACACTCTTGTAACTGTTATTTTGTACAAAGTTGTTGTTTTGTTATGTAAGAAAAAATGATGTATACATCAGTTCCATACTTTGTCCGGAGGTGGCATTTTGGCTCATAGGAGCAAATGCTCCCATTATACAAAATAATTAAAATACAATTTTTAAAATGTCAAAAAAATTCTGACATAATTTTTTTGGTGTACATCGTATCATTATATGTTAGTACATAAGCTCGTAGAGAAATAACATTTTATGGCTAGTACAAAAAAGACAAAAAATTGTCCTGTACGTAGTCGTGTTATAGCACTAAATTTATCTTTTTTACAGGAGCCACATAATTTTTTAGTTTTTTCTGAAAACTTGTGTACGACCATAAAATGTGTAGATGTACATGGAAAATTTTATTTTAAATTTTTTTAACAATTCGAAATATTGATTCACACAACGGGAGCAAATGCTCCTATGAGCCAAAGTGAATATCCCACTTTGTCCACGCTTCTATGACTAGAGATGGCAAGCTACTAAAGGAGGCTCATATCTATAATCTTCTCTTTCTTAATAGATGGTCCCATTTTGCTAGTCTCACAGCGAGCCACGTCACCCGATTAAAATTCCGTACTCGCCAGACACGTCCGATAGCTCGTCAGGGGCAGGCGCACACGCCCGATGGCCCCAAGGCGCGTGGACAAGATGGGCCGACACCGGCCCAGGAACCGGCCGATTCTCTTCCTCTTCCTCGCGTGCTCTCCGTCTGTCCCCATCGATCTCTCCCACACCACCGCTCCGCCTCGGCCGCCTCGGTTCGTCTTCGTCCCCCACCATCGCTCCGCCTCGGTTCGTCTTCCGTCTCCTCCACCGTGATCGTTCGACCTCCCGCCACCAATGTTTCCACCCCGATCTAAGGGCTTCTCCTCATAAATTCTCATGAAAGCGTCCGATAAATTCAAGCATTCAATGGGTGGAAACTGCTGGATGGAACTCACAGGCCACAGCCGCCTACAAGTTAAATATCAGGCCGCGTGCTGCCATTCGCACCGCCATATCTTTCCCACACCTGTAAGCTGATACCTAGCCCTTCCATTTTCTAATTCTCCACCTTATTTCTGGATCACTCCTCATATCTTCTCAATCTGGCATGGCAGGTTGAGCTTGGTTGGGGAATCCACTCGATTTCCCCTAAACCCGATTCTTTAGATTTGTTGGCTTTTCTGTCTGCTACCTGAAGATTTCTTTGGATTTTTGTTTTGTCGGTATGCTAGCTAAAGCAAGGAGACACCGGCCATCACCGCATCTACTGCCTGCAGACGCTGCACAGCTCCTTCTCCAGTGTGTGCCTTCTAGGCCATCGCCTAACATTTGAGGTATATACACAAGAAACCTGCACGTTGTTTATTATTTTGTTGCTGCCGATCTTGATTTTACTATTTTCTTCTTAGATCTGACGACGAGTGGCAAATAGGGAACCAAATACTCTATCACGCCCCCTGCTTCCGATTGAATGGATCTTTTTGCTCCTCTGGGTTCCTGTCAGTTCGTTTCATCAGGATGTACGCACGTGGGAATCCGATTGAGCTCCTGCCCGAAGAGGGCACACACAGCTTGAAGCTTCATCGCCGAGAACTTCCAGGGCCGCGTGTTGTAATGGCAGCAGCAGTAGCTTGAGAGCAAGTACAATAAGGTACAGTCAGCTGGCTATAAGAGATAAAATATTATAAGTTTACTTAGTTGGAGGAGAGAGATTAGGAGAGAGAAGAGAAGTGGGCTACTATCTAATAGCCAACTCTAGCACGTGCTCATAGGCACTATGTGAGACTAAAAGGGGGACCATATATTGTAAAAGTACTACACTTTTATAGCTTACTATTGTACATGCTAGCTATAAGTTGACTATAGATGATGTGGCAAATTGTTATAGCCGACTGCCGGCTATACTATTGTTCTTGCTCTGATGCGTCCATGAGCGATTAAGCATGGGGGCTAGCAGATGAGATGGTTGTGATTAATTATTGCGGCCACAAGCGTGCTCTGTTGCCGGCTACACGACATTATTCACCTCCGGTAATCCTGATTAGATTAAAAACAACGGCAGAGGATTTGTGTCTAGCAAAATGGAGTTATGGGATTTTCTTATTTGGCTACAGACATACAGACATACTGTAGATCAAAAGCAACGCCATAGGATTTGTGTCTGGCAAAATGAAGTTATGAGATTTTCTTATTTGGTCTCAAGCGTCACATGTGTTCCTTCAATGTTTTGCATGATTTAGTCTGCTTTATTTTTTATCCTTGATTGATCTGTGAAAGTGCTTCGTTAATTTTAACTCCTTCACATGTGAACAACTGGACGGTAAGTTTTTCATGTAATAGTCTACATCCAAGAAGCTTTATACAGCGGTGTAAATGTTTAAGCTTCTCCAAATAGCCAATGTACGGTATACTTTAGTTTGGTACGTGGGATTTCAGATGCATGTTACCTTTATGCACATGTGTTGAAATGTGTTGCTGCCGTGAATATCCATAATATATCAACAAGACATTCTTTTTTGGTACATCTTTCGAATATGTTTGATAGATTTTTCGCAGCAACGCGCGGGGTATCATCTAGTATCTAAATAGGAGCAACCCACTAATGATAATTCTCTCAACATGCAAGATGTCCACCTCATCATACATTTCTAAGCAATCTTATGCTGCCACCTAAGCAAATCTGCCACCTAATGAAAAGGAAAAAAAAAATAAGGAGATAGCCGCATATCAATTAACATTGTCCTCTTCGTCTCCTCGAGCCGCTTCTTCTACCGGTTGTAATGACGAACTCATCAGCAACGGTTACTGAGGCAGACCAATAGGCAGCTGCATGCCTCCATATAATATTCTCCCCCACCTCCACGCGATTACTCCCCCAATGTCAGGCGAGCTCCCTCTCCTCTCGCAACATGCGCCTCCCGCAATGACGCCTCTCCTTACCAATTATCGACTCCACGGTCTCCAGCCATCATGCGTGAGTTATCTCCAGCCATGAAGAAGCTGAGTAAGCACATGCGTGAGTTATCTTATCTCCAGCCATCATCTCTAGGTCAAGCTGAAATGCTTCACTAGCAGCGCTGCAGGAAGTCACTCTGCCGTGCCCTTTTCGTGCTCCCAGGTGGTACAATCTCTTTCTCTCTCTCTCATGATGCTCACATGAGGTTTGGTTGCTGACTGTTTTTTTCTAGAATTGCAGGAATTGTTGGTAGGAAGGTGCAATGAGGCTGTTTGATTAAATGTGTGACAGAAATACAAAAACATTAAAATCACGAATTGTTGATTTTTACATTATTCATGCCACTAGGAATCTACATGTCTCTTGCCGCTAAGATGTAGCAGCGCTCGCATCGATCATTTCCTACTCCATCTTTCAAGTTACTACTTTCTAATGTATGTAGTTATATTAAAACGACATGTCTTCTAATATCTCAAACCAATGATTGCCTATCAAATCAGATTAGTTCAGGAACCCCCTGAAGAAAGAAGACTGGATTTTGAGCAAGACATTTTTTTTTTGAGAATTTGAGCAATATAATACATTTCTGGCCCTGACTATTCACGGTTAGATAATTTATTCATGGTGGTTTTTTCTTATTTTTTGTGTCCAGGTCTACTGTACATAATTTTTTTGGCAATCAATTCTCTGATGAGATCTAATGGCAAACATTGGTAAGGAATCCGTGACCCTAGGGGTTGGTCGCCGCAGACTTCACTAGCGGTATAGTACACTGATCCAATATCATGTACAAGTAATCATATGATTTACAACTCATTTGGCTACATGTGCAATTTTTTATGTTAGTTTTTATTAGCAATGAATTATCACTTTTATTCGTTATTAGAGTGCAACACTATTTAGTTGGGTCTGATGAAGCAACATAATTCTTTCTTGGTTTATGTCTCTTATTCATAGTTTGTGCTTTACTAATATAAGCAAATATTCTAAGAATGTTAGCATGATTGTACCATTGGGTATTCATACTTCTATATTATAAACTTATTTAAAGTACTACTATTTTCACTAGGTACTAACAAAATATTATATCACAAACATATCTTAAAGATATTTAGGATGGAAAATATCGGTTATGTAATTATTTTCTAACGTGCAGTAAATGTATTTCATAGCTACAATTTTACAAACCTTTCCGCAGCAACGCGCGGGGAATCATCTAGTATATTGATAGATCACACGGATAATGAGTGTATTTTACACTCATCCTTCACTAAGTCCTACCTTGATATTCTTTGACATAGTTCATATAATTGTGACCGATCATGCCACCAAGTTATCAATACAATATTCGTTGTTGTTTACACAATGGACCCAAGGTTTATATGGACTTAATGCATTGGAATTGTTGGGTTAGAGTAATTTGTTTTAGTTGTGAGCCTGCATATTTTACCTTTTTTATGTGAGTGGCTTAGTGGTTGTTTGAATATAATGCGTGTATGCGGTGCATCTACACTAATAATTCAATGTCATCGTGTCGCATCGAAATTATGAGATTTTTTCGAAAGGGGAAATAGAGCCCCAACCTCAACAACAAAGGGATGCGTACGGCCTTTAATTAGATTTTATCGAACAAAGATATGTCAAAGGCATACATCGCAGAACCTGAAACCACCACACAACACCTACGAACCCGACAATGGGTGAAGAACCATGTCGTCAGGGCCTATGTCTTAAAAACAGAAACAAACGCCCCATCAGCTAAGACATCGTTGAGTCACCCTACGAAGAAACTGGAGCACATGACCAGTGTAGCAAACCCTCTGCGAGTGTCTCATGCTCTCGCTTCAGAAGTCTGTCACCTCCATCAACCGTTGGTCCATCTTCAAGGTAGAGCTCTGCATAGCCCCGGGTAGACCTCCTAGCACCACCATTCGGCAGCTGCTCCCAGAAACAATGACCTCATGAGGGAGAGCGATGCCAGCTGCGCCACCATTGCTGAATCGGGATACCCTGGTCTAGGGTTTCCCCCGGAAGCAACTCGAGTAAAGAGGGAGCATACCGCAACGACGACGCCTTCAACAAGAGAATGGTGCGTACACACCGCCATCGCCCGCCTAGACTGGAGTCGGAGCATGGTTTTTCAACGGCGGATGCACCACCCCACTCACACCGAAACATCCGGCCGACCACCTCCTACAGAGGAGGTGACCACCACATAGCCACTGACTTGTCGACGAGGCCGCCGCTGCCTCCTAGCAACGGAGGAAACCCTAACCTGACGGAGAGGAGTGCCACCCAGGGAAGGGCAGAAGGGCCTACCTGCCACCGCCACTCTCGGCCGCGCTACCAAGATATGATGTCATATTTGCTACTTTATCACTTACATGAGGTTCTACTTCCATTCAGGCCATGACTGAAGTTGCCCGCCCAACAGTCAAGCATATTGTAAATAAGGAAAATTTCCCCAGGTTTTTATATAGTGGGCAAGTGGGTTGCCAATTCTAGACTATCGTCCTTCCACTGAAATTTTCTCATTCGGAGGCTTGGTTTATTGGGTATTGTCATGATAACCGGTATTAGAGGAAGACCGCTTCATGATTGAGGTTTGCATCATTTTATTTATTTATTCAGTCGTAATTAAAAAGAAAGAAACATAAGTTAGTATGCAAAAAAAATATAAATCCATCTTCCAGATCTGCCATATGAAGATCCGTTGGTCTATCTAACACGTGTCTATGTGTATGTTCTAAATAGTTGTGCAAGTGATACCAGTTATGTTACAAGTCTAAAAAGAGAGGAAGAATCATTGGTTTAAAGAGTAACCCATCTCTTGGAGTAGAAGTACATGTCGCACGTTCGATACCGTGTGGCCACGTAGAGCAATAAAGCTCACAAACACTGAAAACAACATAAGCATCGATCATACTAAGTCTAGTATTTTACCAGTGGCCCCACTAGGCAATGCCAATACGGGAATCGCCGAAGCAGTAGCGAGGAGACCCTCCCCCCCACCCCACCCCACCCCACCCCACCCCGATCCCCCTTAATTATGTGTTGAAACATGCACCAGAATAATAATCGTTGTTCTTGGAAAGTGGGCCCCATATGAAATATCTTGGGTACGAGCCTCTCTATAGCTCTAGATCCTAGCGTGGCATGTGGGCTATCCGAGAGAGACACAAGTTGGGTACATAAAGTTTAGGGTCTTCCATATTTCTTTTACCATAGTCATGTTAGATGAGAAGGATCAGTAACGGGTAATCGTGTACGTGTCAACGAAGATAAGAAATTTCCCTCACCGGTAACTGCACACTTGGCTAGGTTGTGTGACACATAACCGCGGGAAAGGTTAGTTCGCATGTGGGTGGCGTGGTCTGGTACGTAGGGCAAAGGCGTGGGGACTGCCTATGTGAAGCCTAAGGAGGGATTTTGTGATTGGTTCAATATGTACATGCAGTTCATTTATCATCGTACCTCAAGGTAGATGAGAAACACCTCTAACGGCAGACGAGAAATTTTCCTCCCCAGTAACCGCACACTTGGCAAATAGTAGATGAGAAGGCTCCCTCACAGGAAATCGTGATCAAGATTTAAGAGAGGGTGGGGGTGGAGGGCGTGATCTCGAATGAGGGCTAGACAAAAAAGGGACACGGGGTGTGGGTCGACCTATGTGAAGATTAAGGATGGACTTGGGTAAATTTAATACCGTGTCCAGTTGTTTTTCATAGATTCTCGCAGGCGGGTGCCCTGAACACGTACGTTAGGCATATACTACATTATTTTCATGGATACATGTTTTTTGCGAAAAGGGCCCTGGCATTAAAAGAAACATCGAATAATACAAAGGACCTCAATTGAAATGAAAATTACAACCAAATTTTTGAGATGCACTTCGTCTTCAACCTCTCTAGACCGTGTCGATGGCACGCTGCCGCTCCTCCCTAACTCGTCCTGGCGTTCTTGGTTGCGGATAGGAAGTCGCCGAACGGGTCTAGAATGCCACATCCGTCCTAGGGAAGAAGAAGAAGAAGGAATAACCTTCGATGAAGCTCCTTGGCGGAGATCCCCGCAACCATAAAAGTCTCAAAAACCACACCACTCCCACAAACTTCTCGACGATGTCGCCGAGATGAAGCTGAAGCCCGAGAGACTTTATTGGAGAAGACACCGCCGCCACCACCTGAGCGCCGTCCCATCAAACATTGACCCTAAAACCAGGTGACTGAAGGCCCTGCCAACGGGGATCGAGATACACCCCTAATCGCTGCCCATGTGAGTGTCCTAGGGAGAAGGGGTACCAAACGCCTTACCAGGAACTATAGAGGTGGATTTCCATGGATACACGTTGGATATACATTTTAGTCAATCCTCAAAATCATCCAATCCGATCTCTCAATCTCTAGACTTCCAAGTTTGTGTGCTCAACCACCTTAGACAAAATTATGTTCGTTAATTTTCTTATACTTGCATGTACATTCCGGTTAGTTAATGTTATGAATGAGCTTTTTTTATCTTTGTATGTCCATTTTTTGTGCTCGTGGAGCCCCATTTATACCTAGGTATAAAGCGTGTTTGCGCATGGGCAAAGATTGTGCCCACGGATATCTTGTGGGCTGGTAATTGATAGGCAGCTGGTCGGGTTTTTTAGAGCCTTACCCAATGTGAATATGGCCCGTTGTCATTCTTTGTGAAAAAACTTTCTCTCTTTCTACCTCTTTCTAAAATTTCAATTATTTTGAAAAGTTTGAGATTCCATAAGTTCCATTTTTTAGTTCAAAATTAAAAGTTTCAAACATTTGGAATTTCAAAAATTCTCATTGTTTGAATTTTCTAGCAATTTGAAACTTTTCCAAAAATTAAAATAAGGAAATTCTGAAAATTGGAGCGGATTCCCTGAAACTTGGTGCTCAAATCTCTGCAAGTAAACAAAAATGGGAAGTTTTAATTTTAGAAAAGGTAAAGTTATTTCTTAAAAGGAAAGTGATTGTCGTGTTCTTTCCCATCTCGTAACATCGAGTTTAATTAGCATAGTCTCGTGGGAGGAACATTGAGATGAAAAAGGTGAAGCTAGAGATGAAATTTCAAAATAACTTTGATTCAACTATTGGTTTTATCATGGATCTTTTATGTTTCAGTTTGTTTGACCTAGTACTTTAATCGTCAATAAGCTTGGCGTCATCCGCTCAATTACTCATTGAAATTATCCTCCCGAATTCTCCTGTCCGTAAAGCCTTGGTGATCAACTATTGTGTGTATCTAAATGGAGCATGTTCTTTTTGCAAAATTAGAAAAAAAAATCAAAAATATTCTGAAAACAAATCCTAGATGTGGACTATGTTGTACTTTAGGAACGTGCAAAGTCTAAACATGAAATACCTTTGCATTCAGGGATTCACAAAAATGACAAAAATCTTTCAGATTTGAGAGGCTAAAATTTTGCATTTTGGTAAGGTACAACATTATCTACTCCTAGAGATTTCTTCATATTTTTGGGATCTTCCAAATGATGTTTTTAATTTTTTCAATAAACGGTCTGCACGGAGAGATGTCAAAGAAGAGGTGCAACCAATATCTCTGACCTTCTCCAAATGATTCCTTCTCAACCGTGTTATTATCTGTAAGCTTGTGATGTAGAGAAAAGATGCATGAATAGAACGAGAACATGAACAAAGCCATGGCGGACACCAAGAAAGAGCCTGGGTAGTGGGTAAAACTTTGTGTAGGTACACTCCTGTGGTAAAGCTAGTTGCAGATTTATATTCCGAAGCTGATTGATTGATTGAGCCATCTCCCCGTCGTTACTCCAATCCTCATCACCTCACCGAAATAGAACAAGACAACGCAAGTTGTTAATTAACAAAGTTAACTTAATCGTAAGCCGTACCGCCGTAGTGAAGTCTTTGTTGAGGTCGTCTTGCTAGTTGCATCCACACTTGGTGAGACGTAGCCATCCCAGCTCCAGCGTTTAATCATGACCACAGTAGCTACATTTGATGGGTAGGGCAGCCCGACGCATTTCGGTACCAAAAGTGATTGTACGCGTTCATTTGCGTTGGATCAAGGATGTGAAATGGCCTTCGAACCATGATTGTACGTTTGCGTCTGGGAGTGCCCAGCAGCCTGACGTATTTTTTTAGAAATTTTCATTGATAGAAATACATAGTTGACATAGTTTAAACAAAAGAACATATCAAATTTTGATGGAACAACGCCTGGGCGTCTAGTCGTCGCCATTGAGGTCGACGATCTCCGGCATCTCCTATGGCCAGTCCGTTACTGGGGGCGACATATGGTATACCGGCGACGGAGGAGGAGGAGGAGGAGAAACGGGAGGCAATGTCGTTGGCTCATGCCACTGATCCCACGTCATGGGAGGATCATGAGATGGCCCGCGCGCCTAGCGCTCCGTTGTCCCCGGAGGTGTCACCAGCCTCCCTGCGCCATCTTAGACTCGCGAAGCTGGACGGCGAGGCCATCCCACTAGGCGAGTTGGTCGAGCTTGCTCTGGGAGATAGCGAGCTCGATGTCCTCGTAGTCGTTGAGATACAACGGCTAGTACTCCGGATCCCCACGCCGCACTACCATTCTCGAAGTGCTCGTCGTCGTCATTGTCGTCTCCGCCCTCAACAAAGTCGTCAACATCACCCTCATCATCGTCGCCGTCGTCCTCGTCCTTGTCGGTCAGGCCGGTCGCGAGTTCCCGGTTGAAGAACTGACGTCACCAAGGATCCTACTCGGCGGCGTGGGTCTAACTCCCGCGTCTCGAACGTGATCCAATTGTGTGAGTTAAAGGCGAACGCCAGATCCTTGCGCAGATCCGGCGGCAATATGAACCGGTGGCATCGGACCTCGTCACACCGCTCTTGTCCCTCATGCGACACTGGAGGGACCAGGACGCGGTGGGTGTTGAGATACCAGCCTCCTCCCGGTAGGCTGGTATCTGACCATGACTTAGGCCGGTTCTCCTCCCGTAGCTGGGCACAAAGTCCATTGGGAGGTAGCCGCGTTGCCGCGTCTTCTTGCTGCCACGCGAGGAGTCGGCCTTGCCATCATGCTTCATCTTGCGGAAGGCTAACTTTTTCCCATGGCTAGGTCGGGAGAAGGCGGATGATGAGGACTACAGAGGTGACAATGGTGTGGGCGAGAAAATAGCCGCCGTTAGTGCCCCTTAAAAAAAGCTGGGTTGTTGCCTCGGCTTCATCAATACCCTGAAGCCACAACGACAGCGCCAACGAAGGCGTGCGAAAGGAGAGGCGCGCATAGAAAGTTACGGTGTGCCATTCGCCAGTACTAGCACGCAGAAGGCGAAGCAGATGCGATCGCTGGTGGGGCCAAGTGCAAAGTGCGCGACGCGTGTCCTGACCATCCAGTGTTTCACAAAGCAAATTTAGGACGTGTGTGTGTGCCCGCGAACACCCTGATCAGTTTGGGTGAGACCGTTGGGCCGCTGCTTTACGCGGGCCGCTGAAACTTTTTTATATAAAGAGAATATATTAATATCAAAAGATACCAATTACACATAGCCTCTGCAACAACGCCCCACCCTAACGGCAGTACGGATGCACACAGCCAAAAAAGAGTAAAGAAAACTAAGAAAAAGGTCTCGCTACAGCCTTCTAGACCTAGCAACAGCAATACAACCACCACCGTGACAACACCTGAAGTACAGACTCTCCAAAAGCGACACCTCCAAAAAGGAAACAGTGCACCAGCGCTGTCGTCGCCGGACCAAAGGTCTTAGGATTTCTCCCTGAAGATAATCCCCACTCTCAAAACAATGCCTCCAACAAGAACATTGCCAGGCACAACCAGTTAAGGCCAGACCTTGGGTTTTCACCCTGAGAGGTAAGACTCCGAACTTCCCCTGTGCTGCCGCCCCCACATGCATACCACTGCTGCAAGCCCGGAACGCCAAGCAGATCCCTCAGCATCACGTTGACTCGAACCTCCTTTAGTCAGTCCACCAATCCGGCCTTCATGATATTCCTTCTTCTGACTTCACCATGGACCAAAAAGTCACCTGATGTCAACACAGAATATAGCTTCGCGGCGCTCCCTCCGGAACCAAACGGTCGGAATAAAAACATGGGTGCGCGCGACCGAATACCACCCGATCCAGTAAACTGCAGGCAAAATATGCACTGTTCCATTTGCCAGCGGAGCTTTCCGGAACTCATCTCTCCAGCCAGATCAAAGCAACTGATCTCCTGTAGATCTTCATCTTCGCTTGCGAGAAACCCGAGGACCGCCACCAAAAACAAAGCAAGACCAGCAGCCCCCACGCCGCCAGTCCCTCCTGCCGGATCACAAGAGAAGAAGACGGCGGCGCGGATCATGCGTACCACCGCTGAACCGTCACCGGGGGCGGAGGCCGCCACCGCTCCACCGAAACCTCCATGGCTACCGACGGAGAGCATCAGGCCCCGGCCAAGTAGCCGTGCCGCCCGGCTTCCTCCATCGGCGCTTCATCACCTCCCATGAAACGCCACCATGGAAACCCTCTCCTCCCCCTCGTCGTTCGACGGAAGGGGCGCCCCAGTGGCCGGGCCGGGGCCGAAGCCGGGGCCAAGGCCAAGGCCGGGGCCGGGGCCGAGGCCGGCAGCAGCGGCGGCTTAGGTGCGGCGATCCGGGGGCGGCTGCTCAGAGAGGGGCGGGTAGATCCTCCGCCGCCGCCCAGGAGGGGGTGGGAGAGGAGGAGGCGGCGGCTAGGTTAGGAGGAGGCTAGAGCATTGCCTGGTTGGTGATGTAACGTCCCTATAGTATAGTACTTAATGTGGGGTAGTACATATGATTATGGTAAGCATGCCTATACAGTTAGACGCTGCGGATAGCTTCGTCGAAATTTACGCTATATCACAAAAGCAGTCTACTGAGTGCTTTTCTCAAATCCGGGACATTAGTCTTGTCGCGCGCGCCCGTCTAGATCGATCATGGAGGCGGTGAGCACGATCATCAAGTTGGCGCAGCAGATCGCTAAAGCGGCTGAGACCGCCCGCCGGAACAGGGACAGGTGCCGGCACCTCGCCGGCCGCGCGCTTACCATCGGCAACAACCTCCGCGACTTCAAAGACGCAGCGGCCAGCGGCGACACGGCGTCCAGGCGGAGCGCGCTGGGCAGGCTCAAGACTGCCCTCGACGACGCGCTCAAGCTCGTCGAGTCCCGCCGCCGGCAGAGCCGCTGGCTTGCCTGGCTCGCCAGCGGCAGGACTGCCGCCAGGTTCCAGGACGTCGATGGGAGAATCACCGCCTGCGTCGTTGACCTCGGCCTCGTAGAGCTGCTCCACGCCGGCGCTCAAGGTCGTCCCCCCGCCAACACAAGAGCCGGCTCGGTACCTTACTAGTCCCATATAAATACATAATCAATTTATCAGGAAAATATGGATTGGTTTCGCCCGTATTAATTGCTGACAGGCCATCTCGTTAATTTGTTTTGAAGTGGAAGAAGAAGGAGACGGACCGCAGCAGGAAGAAGAAGAAAGACGGTCCCAAGAATGGCGGCGCCGGCAAAAACAGCAACAAAGGCAAGAAGAAAGAGATCGGTGCCAAAAATGGCAACAAGAGTGGCGGCGCCGCAGCTAGCAACCAGAAGCAGAAGAAGAACGGCGGTGGGCAGCAAGGCTGGAACGGTAGCAGGCAGGTGAAAAGGAAGCCCGCGGCCGCACCGGCACCCCGGCGCTGCGCCGCGCACTCCATGGAGGACGACACCGGGTCTTGCTCCGTGATGTGATGTCATGTGATCAACCCGGCTGGGTCAGTACTCAGTTCGTGCGTGATCAATCCATAGCTCTCGGCGGGTGGCGCGCGGCGACATGAGATGCTGAATCGTGCTGGCCGGTGGGCATGGACCCGAGCCATGGTTGGTCAAGCCCGTCAAGGTGTTATGCAAATGATTTCCCGGAAAAATATGTTTCACTAGTATTGTCTTCACTGACTACGGTGTGACGCTGTGACTTTGCTTTCACGAAAAAAAAAATGTGACTTTTCGCTTCCATTTTGACGGAAATGTGCATAAGGGCCACTACGTTCCCTTTAAGGCCTTGTTTGGTTCGAGAGTATTAGTGGGGATTAGTGGGGATAATCCGCTAGAGTATTGGGTGAAACCCCAGCCTTCACCCAATCCCCACTAAACCCCATCCCGTTCAATCCCTAATCCCCACTTCTATAAACTATCATTTGGTTGGCAGTGATTGGTGCACACAACGGAAATTGAAATCAACAAGCCAAACCAACATATAGTAGCAGAGATTAAATTTTTACGTCACTGGCCACACGGCACTGACCTTAAAATCTGAACTAAAGAACCTTTATGTCACTATGTCCATCCATGTGTATCAGGTCCAATACGACAGTGAGACTGAAAGTCCAAAATCCAGGTACAGTGGAAAAGGAACTCATGTTGTCACAATTCTCATCACATACAACATAACATGTGAACCTTGCAACTTCTGAGCAACCATGACACTACAAAATATCATAACAGGTTACACCAGTCAACAACAAACAGTCTTTTGACCAACATCAGTCGCGAGCACACATCACAGGTGCCATCACTGGTAGAAATTGCAGCGACAAGTGCGACAGTAGACGTAGACGGGATCAGTGGCTACGAAGGCTTTTGGAAACTGAAACCTGAACAAAACATGGAGGCATTGGAATAAGTGTTGTTCCAACATCCGAAATGCTCAAAAAAGATATATTTTGCAAAGCAACTTCCATAATTACTAGAAGAAGGGATAGCTTTGATTTTTCATTGATAAACAGATGCAAAGCAAGTACACGTATGAGCCATGAAAAAGTACTAGAGAGTCTAGGTCTACAAAGGCTAGAAAAAATACAGTTTCATGCTAAAGCAAGCCTCATATTTAAACAGATCATCTGAATTAAAAACAACAGAAGTGTTATCTTCAGTGTAACACTTGCAGAACAGCCAGTCTAAGCATACTCCAGGAAAGTGAGCTACATACTCCAGGAATAAAAGGACCATGTATTGTGATTAAAATGACCATGTACTGTGACTTCCCATCATTCTAAGCATCCAGTATGGTTATAGTACAACAGCAAAGCATGCATTTTTCTGGTACCGTGAAGTAGCAATGTTAGTTGTTGACTAGCAGGAGAAATTAAAAACAACATACTAGGGCGACATATATATGTAAAGCAAAATAGACATTGCATTAGCTACCATGCTACCTTAACTTTGTGGTGCTAATAATGATAATATAAAAATACTAATAATTACGACATAGACGAATATAGTTAGTAAGAGGAAAGGGATGACAGCAAGTGTGTTCTTATGGTTTCACACTAGCACTTGGAATAATTCTAGAAAAGTCAAATGCATAAATAATTGATCACTTGGAATACATATATATGCATTGCTTAGCTAAGGTTTCAAGGGCATCTGCAATCAATTAACTGATACGGACTTAAATGATAAGAATATGCCTACATGGTACTGCCAGAAGCCCAGGACCTTACTTGACAGCAAACATGACAACATAAATCAGGAATATTGTCTTAAGCTTATAGTAACTGGACTAATGGTACTACTAGCAAATGATAATCATAATGGAAGGTTGTAACTTGTACTGGAACGTATATTTAATGGTCTAGTACTAGGGAAGTAAAAGGCTCTTACGATTTGATGCCCGTCGAAGTACTGATGACAGGTTCAACTTCGAGGCCTGTCTAACGATGGAAAATGTTGCATCTTCTAGGTTACCAACCAAAGCTTCCAACTGTAGAGTAGCTTCTGGAATGTCAGCATAGCAAAGTTATAGAGAGCACTATAGATTCCTACACATAATGGGAGGACATAAAGGAGATACAATAATACAAACAGGAATTATGTACCGCAGCAAACAGACTATCTTTTTTGCAACAAAGAAGGATAAATCACCTATGTCCATGCACATTGCGGGAAGGTAAATGATCACACACAATTTTAGACATTTTAAAAACTGGTAAAAACTTTACTGGTATATCCAGTTAAATGATCTGTGAAACAATGGTGATGCTAGTTCATTTGGCGCAGATATTCTCAACTGAACAAAAGTGTTACATGACTTGTCCCCTCGGTTCACATGGTCAGTCCTACAGTACACCATTTGTGCGAAGGTGATCATTTGCTACCCAATCTAGCAGCACCTGCTGCCAACATGGTTGACAAGCATAGAAGGGTTCAACCATAGGGGTAGCTCATGCCCGAGATGCCCTTAAACTGAAGCTATATATTGCATACAACCTATGACAGTGGCCCAACGGTATAGTATGATGAAGATTACCATCCAAACTGACTCTCAAACGCTGGTTCAGGCTAGATGCGGAGCATCTTGGGCAGCTTCACCACAGACGCGGTGGCACACAGGGTAAACCTATACAGGCGCTCAGATCGAGAGCCATGGAAGGGAAAGGGCGAGAGAAAAGGGAGGTTACCGGAGATCAGAACGGAAGTAGTTGGCGGCGCCGGTCAGTCTGCAAGAACGTCGGCGATCTGATGTGGGAGCAGCTAGGCGGGATCCATCTCCTCCCGCCGGTAAGATGCTCTGCCTCTCCCGCCCCTCCCGCCGGTAAGATTCTCCGCCCCTACCGCCGGTAAGATGCTCCGCTCCTCCTGCCCCTCCCGCAGCAGCTCCGCTCGCCTCCGGTCGGTCGCCGCCGGTCGCTCGCTCGGTAGGGTTCGGAAAAGGGCGAGGATGGAGACGAGACTGGGAGTTGGGGACGGGGATAATACGCGAGGTCCACGTCCGGGATTCAGTCCAAGCCAAAAAATGGGCCGGGGACGGGGTTAAGCGGGGATGGGCGGGGATCTTTTGGCCCAAAACTCTAGCACCAAATGGGCTCCTGGGGATTGACGGGGATTCTCGGATGGGCCGGGATAATACTCGCCCATCCCCGCGAATACCCTTGTACCAAACAAGGCCTAAAGATGGCAATTTTATTCTCGGATCCAGGTATCCACGGATATCTAGCTAGCCGAGCAAGGGTCTGGACTCTGGAGGGTTGATTGGATTCACGGATTTCATGGGGCGGATATCCGATAATTCATGGAGCGGGCACGGGCAGGAGTTTTGCCCCGTGGATACCCCACGAATGACATGTGGGATCCACATGTCATTGACACATGGAATTTTACCTAGGTCTAGCTGCCCCTCTTTTGAGGCCCAAGTCACTAAAGTCCTACTTTATCTAACCATGATTAAGCCTTACCGATTACCCTAATCAGGCAGTCGCCTCTTGCCCTTGACCAAAGTTGCCTCCTCTCTAATCGCTATGCCCCTCCCCCCCCCCTCGACTCTCTGACTCCCTCGGGCGCGTCAGGCGGTCCTCCCTACGACAACTCTGGCTCCCCTCCGCCTAGAAGACGCACTGGCAGCTGTCCCACACACCCGTCCACCCCTTCTTCTCTGGTGGTAAGATGTTTGTGCGTCCCTCTGCCTAACCGTACCTCATCATCTTGCTCTTACCTATGTCTCATCCTTCTTCAATGTGTTGTTCGTAGGGCTATTGCACGATTTTGAAGGCTCACATAATTATTGCTGAAATGCTACCAAGATACTCTCAAAGTGCTGCCAAATTTTTTTGTGTTAGCCTGCTATTGAAAGAGCATGCTCTATCTTTACAGTTTTGTGTGTTTGGTAACAACACGCGAATAGAATTTTACCATATGTGCTCAAGTGTGTAGGAATTTCACGCGAAAAGAACAGAGTTTGCAGTAGATTGTATTTCAGATGTAAAAGAATGGACCGGGGTCCATAGTTCACTAGTGGTGTCTCTCCGATAAGAAATAGCATGTTGGGTGAACAAATTACAGTTGGGCAATTGACAAATAGAGAGGGCATAACAATGCACATACATATCACGATGACTACTATGAGATTTAATCGGGGCATTATGACAAAGTACATAGACCGCTATCCAAGCATGCATCTATGCCTAAAAAGTCCACCTTCAGAGTTAGCATCCGCACCCCTTCCAGTATTAAGTTGCAAACAACGGACAATTGCATTAAGTATGGTGCATAATGTAATCAACACAAATATCCTTAGACAAAGCATTGATGTTTTATCCCTAGTGGCAACAGCACATCCACAACCTTAGAACTTTCTGTCACTGTCCCAAATTCAATGGAGGCATGAACCCACTATCGGGCATAAATACTCCCTCTTGGAGTTACAAGTATCAACTTGGCCAGAGCCTCTACTAGCAATGGAGAGCATGCAAGAACATAAACAACACATATATGATAGATTGATAATCAACTTGACATAGTATTCCATATTCATCGGATCCCAACAAACACAACATGTAGCATTACAAATATATGATCTTGATCATGATAGGCAGCTCACAAGATCTAACATGATAGCACAATGAGGAGAAGACAACCATCTAGCTACTGCTATGGACCCATAGTCCAGGGGTGAACTACTCACACATCAATCCGGAGGCAATCATGGTGATGAAGAGTCCTCCGGGAGATGATTCCCCTCTCCGGCAGGGTGATGTCTACGCACGCTTCTATTCCTGTAGACAGTGTTGGGCCTCCAAGAGCAGAGGTTTGTAGAACAGCAGCAAGTTTCCCTTAAGTGAATCACCCAAGGTTTATCGAACTCAGGGAGGTAGAGGACAAAGATATCCCTCTCAAGCAACCCTGCAATTACGATACAAGAAGTCTCTTGTGTCCCCAACACACCTAATACACTTGTCAGATGTATAGGTGCACTAGTTCGGCGAAGAGATAGTAAAATGCAAGTGATATGGATGTATATGAGTGGTAATAACAATCTGAATAAAATATGGCAGCGAGTAAACATGCGATAGAATAGTAAATAAACGGTGATTCGATGCTTGGAAACAAGGCCTAGGGATCATACTTTCACTAGTGGACACTCTCAACATTGATCACATAACTGAATAAACAAATACTACTTTCTCTACACTCTCTTGTTGGATGACAAACACCATTCATTGTGTAGGGCTACAAGAGCTCCCTCAAGCCGGAGTTAACAAGCTCCACAACATTCGGTGTTCATATTTAAGTAACCTTAGAGTGCATAATAGACCATTGCAATTATACCGAGTACTAACATAGCATGCACACTGTCACCATCAGGCTATGAAAGGGGGAATAGATCGCATCAATACTATCATAGTAATAGTTAACTTCATAATCTACAAGAGATCACAATCATAGCTTATACCAAGTACTACATGATGCACACACTGTCAACATTACATCATGAAGGAGGAATAGACTACTTTAATAACATCACTAGAGTAGCACATAGATGATATTCAACTAGATCACAAAGCTCATGATCACATAAAGATCACATGGGAGAGAGAGATGAACCACATAGCTACGGTACAGCCCTTAGCCTCAGGGGAGAACTACTCCGTCCTCATCATGGGAGACAGCGATGGCGATGAAGATGGCGGTGGTGTCGATGGAGATGACTCCGGGGGCAATTCCCCGTCCCGGCGGCGTGCCGGAACAGAGACTTCTGTCCCCCGTATCTTGGCTTTGCGATGGCGGCGGCTCTGGAACTTTTCTCGTATCGTGGCTTATTCGTATCGAAGATTTAGGTCAGGGAGGCTTATATAGGCGAAGAGTCGGAGTCGGAAGGGCCACGGGGCCCCTCACAGTAGGGGGGCGCCCCCCCCCCCTTGGCCACGCCGCCATGTGGGGTGGGGGCCCTGGGCCTCCCCTCTGGTCCCTCTTTGGTGTTCTGGAAGCTTCGTGGAAATATAAGATCGTGGGCCTTGATTTCGTCCAATTCCGAGAATATTTCCTGTGTAAGATTTCTGAAACCAAAAAACAGCAGAAAACAGGAACTGGCACTTCGGCATCTCGTCAATAGGTTAGTGCCGGAAAATGCGTAAATATGACATAAAGTGTGTATAAAACATGTGAGTATCATCATAAAAGTAGCATGGAACATAAGAAATTATAGATACATTTGAGACGTATCAAGCATCCCCAAGCTTAGTTCCTACTCGCCCTCGAGTAGGTAAACGATAACAAGGATAATTTCTGAAGTGACATGCTATCATAATCTTGATCATACTATTGCAAAGCATATGAGATGAACGAAGTGATTCAAAGCAATGGTAAAGATAATGACTAAACAACTGAATCATATAGCAAAGAATTTTCATGAATAGTACTTTCAAGACAAGCATCAATAAGTCTTGCATAAGAGTTAACTCATAAAGCAATAAATTCTTAGTAGAAAGCTTTGAAGCAACACAAAGGAAGATATAAGTTTCAGCAGTTGCTTTGCAACTTCAACATGTTTATCTCATGGATAATTGTCAACACAAAGTAATACAACAAGTGCAATAGGTAAACATGTAAGAATCAATGCACACAGTTCACACAAGTGTTTGCTTCTAAGATAGAAAGAAGTAGGTAAACTGACTCAACAATAAAGTAGAAGAAAGGCCCTTCGCGAGAGGAAGCATGGATTACTATTTTTGTGCTTGAGCTTTTCATTTTGAAAACATAGAAACAATTTTGTCAACGGTAGTAATAAATCATATGTGTTATGTATAAGACATCTTATAAGTTGCAAGCCTCATGCATAGATTACCAATAGTGCTCGCACCTTGTCCTAATTAGCTTGGATTTACATGGATTATCATTGCATAACATATGTTTCAACCAAGTGTCACAAAGGGGTACCTCTATGCCGCCTGTACAAAGGTCTAAGGAGAAAGTTCGCATTGGATTTCTCGCTTTTTGATTATTCTCAACTTAGACATCCATACCGAGACAACATAGACAACGAGATAATGGACTCCTCTTTAATGCATAAGCATTCAACAACAGATAATATTCTCATAAGAGATTGAGGATTGATGTCCAAACTGAAACTTCCACCATGATTCATGGCTTTAGTTAGCGGCCCAATGTTCTTCTCTAACAATATGCATACTCAAACCATTTGATCATGAAAATCGCCCTTACTTCAGACAAGACGAATATGCATAGCAACTCACATGATATTCAACAAAGGTGTATAGTTGGTGGCGTCCCCAGAAGCATGGTTACCGCTCAACAAGCAACTTATTAAGAAATAAGATACATAGCTACATATATTCTTCACCACAATAATTTTTAAGCTATTTTCCCATGAGCTATATATTGCAAAGACAAGGAATGAAATTTTAAAGGTAGCACTCAAGTAATTTACTTTGGAATGGCAGAGAAATACCACGTAGTAGGTAGGTATGGTGGACAGAAATGGCATAATTTTTGGCTCAAGGATTTGGATGCACGAGAAGTAATCCCTCTCAATACAAGGCTTTGGCTGGCAAGGTTGTTTGAAGCAAACTCAAGTATAAAACGGTACAGCAAAGCTTACATATGAACATATTGCAAGCATTATAAGAATCTACACTGTCTCCTTGTTGTTCAAACACCTCACCAGAAAATATCTAGACTCTAGAGAGACCAATCATGCAAACCAAATTTTAACAAGCTCTATGTAGTTCTTCATTAATAGGTGCAAAGTACATGATGCAAGATCTTAAACATGATCTATTGAGCAAAACAATTGCCAAGTAT
Source organism: Lolium rigidum (assembly GCF_022539505.1). Taxonomy (NCBI): domain Eukaryota; kingdom Viridiplantae; phylum Streptophyta; class Magnoliopsida; order Poales; family Poaceae; genus Lolium; species Lolium rigidum. The sequence goes on along the minus strand of NC_061510.1, from coordinate 228,963,881 downwards.
CAAATTATTCAAGACAATATACCCATTACCACATGAAGCATTTTCTGTTTCCAACCATATAACAATGAACGAAGCAGTTTCAACCTTCGCCATGAACATTAAAAGTAAAGCTAAGAACACCAGTGTTCATATGAACGAGCGGAGCGTGTCTCTCTCCCACATAAGCATGAATTTATTCAGAGAATGAAAATAACAAAACGAAAATAAAAGCACACAGACGCTCCAAGTAAAGCACATAAGATGTGACGGCATAAAAATATAGTTTCACTAGAGGTGACCTGATAAGTTGTCGATGAAGAAGGGGATGCCTTGGGCACACCCAAGCTTAGATGCTTGAATATTCTTGAAATATGCAGGGATGAACCACGGGGGCATCCCCAAGCTTAGAGTTTTCGCTCTTCTTGATCATATTGTATCATCCTCCTCTCTTGACCCTTGAAAACTTCCTCCACACCAAACTCAAAACAAACTCATGAGAGGGTTAGTGCATAATCAAAAATTCATATATTCAGAGGTGACATAATCATTCTTAACACTTCTGGACATTGCACAAAGCTACTGAAAGTTAATGGAACAAATAAATCCATCCAACATAGCAAAAGAGGCAATGCGAAATAAAAGGCAGAATCTGTCAAAACGAACGGTCACGTAAAGACGAATTTTTTAGAGGCACTTAACTTGCTCAGATGAAAAAGCTCAAATTGAATGAAAGTTGCATACATATCTGAGGATCACGCACGTAAATTGGCAAATTTTTCTGAGTTATCTACAGAGAACCCTGCCCAAATTCGTGACAGCAAGAAATCTGTTTCTGCGCAGTAATCCAAATCTAGTATCAACCCTACTATCAAAGACTTTACTTGGCACAACAATGCAATAAAATAAAGATAAGGAGAGGTTGCTACAGTAGTAACAACTTCCAAGACACAACAAAACAGTAGCAAAATAAAAGCATGGGTTATCTCCCAAGAAGTGCTTTCTTTATAGCCATTAAGATGGGCTCAGCAATTTTAATGATGCTCTCGCAAGAAATATGAGTTGAAGCAAAGGAGAACATCAAAAAGCAAGTTCAAAACTCATTTAAGTCTAACCCACTTCCTATGAAAAGGAGTCTTGTACACAAATAAATTCATGTAGAACAAAGTGACAAGCATAGGAAGATAAAACACGAGTAACTTCAAGATTCTCAACATAAAGAGGGGAAACTTAATATTATTAAGATGCATATAACCATGTTTCCCTCTCTCATAATAACTTTCAGTGGCATCATGAACAAACTCAACAATATAACTATCACATAAAACATTCTTATCATGAGTCTCATGCATAAAATAATTACTACTCCCAACATAAGCATAGTCATTCTTATTAATTGTAGTGGGAGCAAATTCAACAAAGTAGCTATCATTATTATTCTCATCATCAAATATAGGAGGCATATTATAATCATAATAAACTTTATCCTCCATAGTAGGTGGCACCAAAATACCACTATCATTATAATCATCATAAACGGGAGGCAAAGTATCATCAAAGTAAATTTTCTCCTCAAAACTTGGGGGACTAAAAATATCACAACCAGCTTCCCCAAGCTTAAATTCTTCCATAGCATTAGCAACAATGGTGTTCAAAGCATTCATACTAATAACATTGGCATTATCATGCATATAAAGTTCCATAGGTTTTTTAATTTTCTCTTCAAACACCTCATGTCCTAACTCAAGATAGATACTATAAAGATCTCTAATATTTTTGTTGTTTTCCATTAAGCCTAACTAGTGTAAACAAGAAACAAAAAGATGCAATTGCAGGATCTAAAGGAAATATCTTCGAGCACTCACACACCGGCAACAGTGCTAGGAAATAGCTTAGTAGTCGGAGGATGTGAATACCTTTTACCTTACCTCCCCGGCAATGGCGCGAGAAAATAGCTTGCTGTCCACAACTGGCGCGTGGTTGACGTGGGAGGTAGAAATCTCTGTGGTGTAGCTTTTCTTCGTTCCCCGGCAACGGCGCCAGAAAATAGCTTGATGTCTACGCACGCCTCTATTCCTGTAGACAGTGTTGGGCCTCCAAGAGCAGAGGTTTGTAGAACAGCAGCAAGTTTCCCTTAAGTGAATCACCCAAGGTTTATCGAACTCGGGGAGGTAGAGGACAAAGATATCCCTCTCAAGCAACCCCGCAATTACGATACAAGAAGTCTCTTGTGTCCCCAACACACCTAATACACTTGTCAGATGTATAGGTGCACTAGTTCGGCGAAGAGATAGTAAAATGCAAGTGATATGGATGTATATGAGTGGTAATAACAATCTGAATAAAATATGGCAGCGAGTAAACATGCGATAGAACAGTAAATAAACGGTGATTCGATGCTTGGAAACAAGGCCTAGGGATCATACTTTCACTAGTGGACACTCTCAACATTTATCACATAACTCAATAAACAAATACTACTTTCTCTACACTCTCTTGTTGGATGACAAACACCATTCATTGTGTAGGGCTACAAGAGCTCCCTCAAGCCGGAGTTAACAAGCTCCACAACATTCGGTGTTCATATTTAAGTAACCTTAGAGTGCATAATAGACCATTGCAATTATACCGAGTACTAACATAGCATGCACACTCGTCACCGTCGGGCTATGAAAGGGGAATAGATCGCATCAATACTATCATAGTAATAGTTAACTTCATAATCTACAAGAGATCACAATCATAGCTTATACCAAGTACTACATGATGCACACACTCGTCAACATTACATCATGAAGGAGGAATAGACTACTTTAATAACATCACTAGAGTAGCACATAGATGATATTCAACTAGATCACAAAGCTCATGATCACATAAAGATCACATGGGAGAGAGAGATGAACCACATAGCTACGGTACAGCCCTTAGCCTCAGGGGAGAACTACTCCATCCTCATCATGGGAGACAGCGATGGCGATGAAGATGACGGTGGTGTCGATGGAGATGACTCCGGGGGCAATTCCCCGTCCCGGCGGCGTGCCGGAACAGAGACTTCTGTCCCCCGAATCTTGGCTTCGCGATGGCGGCGGCTCTGGAACTTTTCTTGTATCGTGGCTTATTTGTATCGAAGATTTAGGTCAGGGAGGCTTATATAGGCGAAGAGTCGGAGTCGGAAGGGCCACAGGGCCCCCTCACAGTAGGGGGGCGCCCCTCCATGGTCGCGCCGCCATGTGGGGTGGGGGCCCTGGGCCTCCCCTCTGGTCCCTATTCGGTGTTCTGGAAGCTTCGTGGAAATATAAGATCGTGGGCCTTGATTTCGTCCAATTCCGACAATATTTCCTGTGTAAGATTTCTGAAACCAAAAACAGCAGAAAACAGGAACTGGCACTTCGGCATCTCGTCAATAGGTTAGTGCCGGAAAATGCGTAAATATGACATAAAGTGTGTATAAAACATGTGAGTATCATCATAAAAGTAGCATGGAACATAAGAAATTATAGATACGTTTGAGACGTATCACAGGGTGCCGGAGGCGATCTCCTGAATCCCCCGAGATGGGATTGGCGGCGGCGTCTCTGGAAGGTTTTCCGTATCGTGGCTCTCGGTACAGGGGTTTTCGCGACGAAGGCTATAAGTAGGCGGAAGGGCAGATTCGGAGGGCTGACGAGGGGCCCACACCATAGGGCGGTGCGGGCCCCCCTGTTGTGGATATACTTCATAGGTATACCATCGACATGGTCCGATTCCGGCAAGCCCAGGTGGCCCACAGATGATGGTGATGGCATATGGCCCACCGGGCGGCCCAGTTGTTGTTGATCAAGATGGAAGATGTCCAACCCGGGAACAAGGAGCCGGATCCCAACCGACCTATGAGGTAGCCGGATCCGAACCGCCCTACGAAGGTAGCCGGATCTGAACCGCCCTACGAAGGTAGCCGAATCCGAACCGCCCTACGAAGGTAGCCGGATCCGAACCGCCCTACAGAGGTACCCGGATCCGAAGAGGTCTATGCCATGAGTCAGATCCGTGAAGGCCCATGAAGGAAGCCGGATCCATGACGACAAGTTAGGAATAGGTGGATCCTTGACGTACACGGCAATGTAATATTCCGTAGTTAGGCAACTTGTATTCCGGGTAGGACTCTCCGTAGAAACCCTAGATCCGGGCGCCTATATAAGCCGGATCCCGGGAGCCCTGAGGGGAGATCTCGAGCTAGAAGCGAGACAACCACAACTCATTGTAACAACGCGAAAGCGCTCAGATAATTCCAGACAAGCAGCGGTAGGCCCCGTCATCGTGCGGGTGTTCGAAGCTGGGTAAATCGCGTACCACCGTCCCGTGTGCACTCCGCCCTATGGCCCCTACTTCTTCTCCCCCTCGTGAGGATCCCTCCTCCGAGGTACCGTCGATTAGGCAACGACAGTTGGCGCCCACCGTGGGGCCAGCGGCGTCTGGAGGCCGGAACCGGGAGGGTTCTACCTTCGGAGGCATCGGCGACACCGTCGCCGTGGGGCGTGTCAAGTACGCCGGGAACTTTCCGATCGTCCCTAAGGATGAGTGCTGGATTCCGGCTAAGACAAACCCCGTCAAGCTCTCCATCATCCCGATCGTCGGGATACATATCTTTATCGGCGGAACTGTAGATTTCGACGGAAACGCGCTGGTAAGTTCCGCATGGACCACCATCGGAGCCGGAGACGTTGCAAAGATCCGATCTGAGCAGGATCCGCCCGTGGCCGGAACCGCTCCAGATTTAGAAATTCCCACAGCCGCCGCGGTTCATCTCGATTCCGCTATGGCTGGGACAGCCGCCACGGTTCGCCTCGGTTCCGCTATGTCTGGCTCTGCCGCCGCGGTTCGTCTCGGTTCCGCTATGTCTGGCTCTGCCGCTGCGGTTCGTCTTGATTCCGCTATTGCTGGCTCAGCCACCGCGGTTCCGCTATGGCTGGCTCTTAAGATTGATTTTGCATGTCAAAAAGATTGATTTTGCTGCCTTACGTGCATGGCCCAAGCCCCAAGGAGTTGTATTTTTTGAACAAGTACAGTGCATGGAGGCATTACATGCCGGAAAAGTACAAAGGCTAATTCAGGTTTGGACCCCTTCGATTGGAGCGTGGTTCCGGCAGACTGTGGTATGCTCCTGTCAAAACGCACGCGCGTCACGGTTTCGACAATACCCGGCTGCTGGCTGCGTGATTCCGACATGCTGCAACGGTCAGGCTTGGAAGATCAGCATACATTCCGGGCACGAGAACCAGCCAGAACGACGACTGTCTCAATTGGAGAAAGCAACATCGCAAAAAAAAATATATATATATAGAAGTGCCGTCATCACGGATTATCTCGATTCTGCCATGACCGGCTCCCCCGCCGCGGATCATCTCGGTTCCGCTATAGCTGGCGCTGCCGCCTCGGATCATCTCAATTCCGCTATAGCTGGCTCCGACGCCGCGGATCGTCTCGATTCCGCTATCGCTGGCTCTGCCGCGGCGGATCATCTCGATTCCGCTATAGCTGGCCCCGACACCGCGGATCGTCTCGGTTCCGCTATAGCTGGCTCCGCTGCCGCAGATTCCATGCAGAGAAAAGGATTGAAGCGGAAAAAGTCGGGGCTTCGCGTGAGGATCACTACGTGCATGAGTTTCTCAGCCAGGATGCCATGCTTTCCGACTGATGGAAGAATCAGTTAATGCAAGCGTGCGAGGACTCCGAGTCAATAAAATTGGCGGATTTTCCGGCGCAACTCCATGGCCAGTTTCCTCTTCACCGCGAACAACACCGATTCCGCTTAAACAGCTAAGTTCCTATTTATATTTAAAATTTTAAAATTTTATGATCATGAGATTAAGATTGGTTCACTCATATCCTGAGTCTTTTACCGCTTTCACTGTTGGTCATATCTTTCCCACGATTTGCCTCGCGCTCGTGAAAAACTTTGTACTGTTTTTGCCGCTTAAGGCTCCAGTACGCTGCAAAAATTCCGCTTTCGGGCGTTAGCTTAAGTTTTCTGGCCTACACGTTTTCTGTTGTTTTATGTGTGGATTCCTTAGTAGTGACATCTCGGTACTTAAAGCCGGCCTCTGTTTCTGAGGTTCTTGATTGTTTCGCTATTAAGCGCTATCGCCTCAGCAGATGTTCTGTGTTTAAAGTTTGCCGTCTCGCGAAAAGTCAAGCATATAAACCAGAAGAACGGATAAACCAGCACTTGCTTAAAACATATAAATTACATTAACTGTTCAAGATAGTCGAGTTTTTTCCGCCTTGACAGTTTTATGTTGTTCAATTGCTGCATAGTTTCAGCTTTAAAACATTTGTTCAAAAGGCCGTTTTTATTCCGCCTTACATTTGTTCGTTGAACATGATCAAAGAAAAAATTTAATACAAATATGTTTTTATGTTTATGTATCAGGTACATGACACTTGGACGTACAACAGTCCTCGATTTAAGGTGTTTTCAAGCAGATCTAGCACCGCGCGAAGCCCCAGGGGAAGCTAGCCGGATCCAATGAGAGAAGGTTAGGCGGATCCATGGCGTGCGCAGCTGGAAAAGCAACTTGAGTCTTGATTCCGCTATGCTTAGCCGGAACCAACCCTCGGGGGTTGCGGTTTAATCTTAGATGAAAAGTGTGTTTCCTTTCGGGTATCAGCGCTGGAAATTTCCACCTAGATGCTTGGGATTTACGCTATTCCTAAGTCACATATAAAGATAAAGCTACTCTAAGAGCACCAAGCCGGATTTTCAACTAAATTCACCTTGGCGCTCGGGGGCTACATCGATGAAGTTCTCTTTGGAGCAACAAGCCGGAAATTTTCCACCTTGACGCTTGGGGGCTAAGTTTCTGAGCATCGAGTCTCCTTGGAGCAAGCCGACTCAACGCTCGGGGGCTACATACATATGGTTATGTCAAGAAAATTTTCAAAGATGGTGAAAATCTGGCTAACTAGTCGGATCCGCACCTATATATTTTGGTAGCCGGATCCGCAACTAATTCTTGGTAGCCGGATCCGCACCTAATTTTTGGTAGCCGGATCCGGACCTCAATTTTTGGGTAGTCGGATCCGCACCTAATTTTTGGCTAGTTAGATCTGAACCTACATTTGGCTAGTCGGATCCATACCGAAGATTACGTTGGATGGTGTCTCCGAAGAATCTGACCATTGGATCATGAAGTTTCCGACCAATACTTGGTTGGAGATATGAAGTTTGGAGTCCTTCATGATTCTCTATTATTCGTTCCAGCCAAAGGATGAAGATACATGCGTAAGCTGGGCTGGATGGAAGAACGGTGAATCTTGGAGAACTCCGGGGGCTACTGTTGTGGATATACTTCATAGGTATACCATCGACATGGTCCGATTCCGGCAAGCCCAGGTGGCCCACAGATGATGGTGATGGCATATGGCCCACCGGGCGGCCCAGTTGTTGTTGATCAAGATGGAAGATGTCCAACCCAGGAACAAGGAGCCGGATCCCAACCGACCTATGAGGTAGCCAGATCCGAACCGCCCTACGAAGGTAGCCGGATCCGAACCACCCTACGAAGGTAGCCGGATCCGAACCGCCCTACGAAGGTAGCTGGATCCGAACCGCCCTACAGAGGTACCCGGATCCGAAGAGGTCTATGCCAGGAGTCAGATCCGTGAAGGCCCATGAAGGAAGTCGGATCCATGACGACAAGTTAGGAATAGGTGGATCCTTGACGTACACAGCAATGTAATATTCCGTAGTTAGGCAACTTGTATTCCGGGTAGGACTCTCCGTAGAAACACTAGATCCGGGCGCCTATATAAGCCGGATCCCGGGAGCCCTGAGGGGAGATCTCGAGCTAGAAGCGAGACAACCACAACTCATTGTAACAACGCGAAAGCGCTCAGATAATTCCAGACAAGCAGCAGTAGGCCCTGTCATCGTGCAGGTGTTCCGAAGCTGGGTAAATCGCGTACCACCGTCCCGTGTGCACTCCGCCCTATGGCCCCTACTTCTTCTCCCCCTCGTGAGGATCCCTCCTCCGAGGTACCGTCGATTAGGCAACGACACCCCCTCTGGCCACGCGGCCCTATGGTGGCGGCGCCTCGTCGCCCCACTTCGTAACCCCTTCGGTCTTCTGGAAGCTCCGTGGAAAAATAAGACTCTGGGCGTTGATTTCGTCCAATTCCGAGAATATTTCCTTTGTAGGATTTCTGAAACCAAAAACAGCAGAAAATAGCAACTGGCTCTTCGGCATCTCATCAATAGGTTAGTGCCGGAAAATGCATAATAATGACATAAAGTGTGTATAAAACATGTGAGTATCATCATAAAAGTAGCATGGAACATAAGAAATTATAGATACGTTTGAGACGTATCAGTGGCTCTGACCTTGCCCTTTTTGGAGTCTCGTAGCTCATGTAATGTCACTAACAGAAGGTGCTGCCAGACAGGGCTAGAACAAAAATAAAGAGATTTTATAGGAAAGTCCTAGACATCAACAAAAAATGCATAAATAATTATGTGTCAAATATCAATGAAAAATAATCATATATGTCACAATATTGATGATGTAAAATGCACGCATCAGTATGATAACCTCCAAGTGTAGGGGATCGCCGTAGTTCAATTTCATAAGTATTTGAGTGTCGAACCCAGGAGGAGCTGAAGGTAAACTATCTATTCTCTAAATCTCTATAACCCACTTATATGGCCTTCTATGCAAAATAGGATCGATAGTGTGTTTGTGTGTGTGTGAAGAGGTTTCTAGTATAAAACTATATGTGCTAAAATTAAAATGCAAGAAGTGAAACTAATACAACAAAAGTAAAGTGATATTAAGTGGAGTAAAATGAAGTAACTCAAGGTAATAATTGTTCTGGCAAATTGCTTTTTTATTTGTGTGGTTGTCACAATTAGTGAAGTTTAGTATAGTTTTGTTAGTGTTTCTTCTAGAGAGGATCCATAGATAGGTGCAACAATTAATATGAGAAAATACACCCCTAGTGATTGATCCCAAGGCTAATTAAGAACAAATAAGGGAATTATTAAGACATAAAGTCCAACCACCGTTGATTAACCATGAATTAATACAACATGAATCTAAGAATTGGGACATGGTTTATGTCAAGCTCCAGTTGTCTCTCCTCCTATCATCATGCAACGGTGACAACATCATGCATTCCCCAACATATGCGTGCACTCATATATCAGTACAAGAGATCATCATAGAAGATAACAAACAGTTGTATGCAACCATCACAAATTATCTCATAATTACCAGGAAAAGTCACTACTCAAACAGAAACATGGAGACTCAAAATATACCATGGGAAAGTGATAGATTGCAATAGACATCATGTTTGCCAAGATATTACAAAAGAGGTAGATGAAGATGGTGTTGATGATGTTTATGAAGATGATGATGATGACCACATCGGAGGGGGTGGAGTCCACCAGAGGCAATTTCGGCAGCGTTTCCCCCATCTGATCTTCGCCGGCGTCGGCCTACTAACTCTATGTTTATGTGTTTTTGATCTCCACCACTGTAGCCTCGTTGAAACCCTAGGGGTCATATATATAGGGCATTTTAGGTCGAATGAAGTCTGTGGGCACGACATTAAGGCGAATCAGACGGACGAGAGGGCGAAACGAGACCTGGTGGCGCGCCCTAGGTGGGGGTGGGCCAATGGGCCTTATTCCTACCTATTGACCTCCTGGTGTCCCACTTTAGCCCATTTTGTTAGTCTCGAAATTTCCGAAGCGTGGCCTCTGACCTTGCCCCTTTTTGAGTCACGTAGCTCCTGGAAAGTCAAAAGTACTAACAGAAGGTGTTTTCTGCTAGACAAAGTTCGAACTAGAGGAGAGGGGATTGTTTATAAAATCACCGAAAACAATATAAACATGCAAATAACATTATATAAGATGCAATATGTGGTAATATGTGGAAATAAACTACAAAGTTCATGTATGCATTTGCATGCATCAGGGTGGTACTAAAGTTGGCGAAGGGGTTCATTCCATTAGTGTTGAGAGCAAACCTCACATTTCTAGGATCTTTTTTCCGAAGCGATCACCGCCATCCAAAGGCTCAAACCTATTGATGTTCCTCCACTGTTGAGAGTCGGTAGGGTGTCTGAGCATGTCATCTGAATGCGCTCATTTGCGTGCCAACTGATACGTCTCCAACGTATCTATAATTTCTGATGTTCCATGCTAGTTTTATGACAATACCTACATGTTTTGCTCACACTTTATAATGATTTCATGCATTTTCCGGCACTAACCTATTAACAAGATGCCGAGGTGCCAATTCCTGTTTTCTGCTGTTTTTGGTTCCAGAAAAGTTGTTCGGCCAATATTCTCGGAATTCGACGAAACAAAAGCCAAACCTCCTATTTTACCGAGACGGACCCAGAACACCGAAGGAGAGACGGAGAGGAGGCCCACAGCCTCCACACCACCTTGGGGCGCGGCCTAGGAGGGGGCGCGCCGCCCTATGGGGTGGGCCCCCCAGGCACCCCCTCGCGCCGCCCTTTCGCCTATATATTCCTCGCGACGCGAAAACCCTACAACAATCAATCATATTCTAGATAGACTCCAGGGGCGCCGCCGCCATCGCGAAACTCCGTTTCGGGGGCAGAATCTCTGTTCCGGCACGCCGCCCGGACGGCGAAGTGCCCCCGGAAGGCTTCTCCATTGACGCCACCACCTCCATCATGCTTCGTGAGTAGTTCCCCCATGGACTACGGGTTCTAGCAGTAGCTAGTTGGTACTCTCTCTCCCATGTACTTCAATACAATGATCTCATGAGCTGCCTTACATGATTGAGATCCATCTGATGTAATCGGTGTTGTGTTTGTTGGGATCCGATGAATTGTTACATTATGATCAGTCTATCTATCAAGTTTGTGAAGTTATTGTTGCTGCAATCTTGCTGTGTTTAATGCTTGTCACTAGTGCGCGAGTGGCATGATCTTAGATTTAAGCTCTATACTTATTGCTTAGATTGTATCTACAAGTTGTTTGCACATGTCTATGTCCGGAACCCGAGGCCCCAGAGTGATAGCAACTGGGATAACTGGAGGGGAAGGCTTAGATATGAGGATCACATGTTTTCACCAAGTGTTAATGCTTTGCTCCGGTGCTCTATTAAAAGGAGTACCTTAATTACCAGTAGATTCTCTTGAGGCCCGGCTGCCACCGACTGGTAGGACAAAAGATGTTTGCAAGTTTCTCATTGCAAGCACGTATGACTATATATGGAAAACATGCCTACATGATTAATAGACTTGATGTTCTGTCTTAATGCTATTTCAATCCTATCAATTGCCCAACTGTAATTTGTTCACCCAACACTTGTCACTTGTTATTGGAGAGTTACCACTAGTGTAGATAGTTGGGAACCCCGGTCCATCTTTCATCATCAAATATTCGCTCGGTCCTATATGTCTGATGTCTACGAGTGCTTCTACTCTTGTAGACAGTGTTGGGCCTCCAAGAGCAGAGGTTTGTAGAACAGCAGCAAGTTTCCCTTAAGTGGATCACCCAAGGTTTATCGAACTCAGGGAGGAAGAGGTCAAAGATATCCCTCTCAAGCAACCCTGCAATCACGATACAAGAAGTCTCTTGTGTCCCCAACACACCTAATACACTTGTTAGATGTATAGGTGCACTAGTTCGGCGAAGAGATAGTGAAATACAAGTAATATGGATGTATATGAGTGGTAATAACAATCTGAATAAAATATGGCAGCGAGTAAACATGCAACGGAACGATAAATAAACGGAGATTCGATGTTTGGAAACAAGGCCTAGGGATCATACTTTCACTAGTGGACACTCTCAACATTGATCACATAATAAAACCACTCTACACTCTCTTGTTGGATGATGAACACCACTAATTGCGTAGGGCTACAAGAGCACCTCAATGCCGGAGTTAACAAGTTCCACAACATTCAATGTTCATATTTAAATAACCTTAGAGTGCATGATAGATCATTGAAATTACACCAAGTACTAACATAGCATGCACACTGTCACCATCACACTATGAAGGAGGAATAGATCACATCAATACTATCATAGCAATAATTAACTTCATAATCTACAAGAGATTACAATCATAACCTACGCCAAGTACTACATGATGCACACACTGTCACCTTTACACCATGGAGGAGGAATAGAGTACTTTAATAACATCACTAGAGTAACACATAGATGAATAGTGATACAAAACTCATATGAATCTCAATCATGTAAGGCAGCTCATGAGATCATTGTATTGAAGTACATAGGAGAGAGATTAACCACATAGCTACCGGTACAGCCCTTAGCCTCGATGGAGAACTACTCCCTCCTCATGGGAGACAACGGCGTTGATGAAGATGGCGGTGGTGTCGATGTAGAAGCCTTCCGGGGCACTTCCCCGTCCCGGCGGCGTGCCGGAACAGAGACTCCTGTCCCCCAGATCTTGGCTTCGCGATGGCGGTGGCTCTGGAAGGTTTCTCGTACCGTGGCTTTTTCGTATCGAGGTTTTAGGTCAGGAACCCTTAAATAGGCGAAGAGGCGGAGTCGGAGGGCTGACGAGGCGACGACACAGTAGGGGGGCGCGCCCCACCCCTTGGTCGCGCCAGCCTATCATCTGGGGCCCACAGGGGTCCCCTCTGGTGGCTCTCGGGTGTTCTGGAAGCTTCGTGGAAAAATAGGATGCTGGGCGTTGATTTCGTCCGATTCCGAGAATATTTCCTTACTAGGATTTCTGAAACCAAAAACAGCGAAAACAGAGAACTGGCCCTTCGGCATCTCGTCAATAGGTTAGTTCCGGAAAACGCATCAAAACGATGTAAAGTGTGTATAAAACATGTAAGTATCATCATAAAAGTAGCATGGAACATAAGAAATTATAGATACGTTTGGGACGTATCAAGCATCCCCAAGCTTAGTTCCTACTCGCGCTCGAGTAGGTAAACGATAACAAGAATAATTTCTGAAGTGACATGCTACTTACATAATCTTGATCATACTATTGTAAAACATATGAGATGAATGCAGCGATTCAAAGCAATGGTAAAGATAATGAGTAAACAAATGAATCATATAGCAAAGACTTTTCATGAATAATACTTTCAAGACAAGCATCAATAAGACTTGCATAAGAGTTACTCATAAAGCAATAAATTCAAAGTAAAGGCATTGAAGCAACACAAAGGATGATTAAGTTTCAGCAATTGCTTTCAACTTCAACATGTATATCTCATGGATAATTGTCGACATAAAGCAATATAACAAGTGCAATAGGTAAACATGTAAGAATCAATGCACACAGTTGACACAAGTGTTTGCTTCTAAGATAGAAAGAATGGGTAAACTGACTCAACAATAAAGTAAAAGAAAGGCCCTTCGCAGAGGGAAGCAGGGATTAAATCATGTGCTAGAGCTTTTTAAGTTTTGAAATCATATAGAGAGCATAAAAGTAAAGTTTTGAGAGGTGTTTGTTGTTGTCAACGAATGGTAGTGGGCACTCTAACCCCCTTGCCAAACAGACTTTCAAAGAGCGGCTCCCATGAAGGACGTTATCTCTACCAGCAAGGTAGATCATCCCTCTTCTCTTTTGTTTACACATGTATTTTAGTTTCATTATTTATGGTTGACACTCATCCCAACCTTTTGCTTACACAAGCCATGGCTAACCGAATCCTCGGGTGCCTTCCAACATTCACATACCATGAAGGAGTGTCTATTTGCAAAATTAAGTTGCTTACTGATGAATCGAGCAAAACATGTGAAGAGAATTATTAATGAAGGTTGATTAATTGGGGCAGGGAACCCCGCGCCAGCTCTTTTTGCAAAATTATTGGATAAGCGGATGAAGCCACTAGTCCATTGGTGAAAGCTGCCCAACAAGATTGAAAGATAAAACACCACATACTTCCTCATGAGCTATAAAACATTGACACAAATAAGAAATAATAAAGTTTTGAATTGTTTAAAGGTAGCACATGAAGTAATTTACTTTGGAATGGCAGAGAAATACCATGTGGTAGGTAGGTATGGTGGACACAAATGGCATAGTTTTTGGCTCAAGGATTTGGATGCACGAGAAGAATTCCTCTCAATACAAAGCAAGGCTAGCAAGGTTGTTTGAAGCAAACTCAAGTATAAAACGGTGCAGCAAGACTCACATATGAACATATTGTAAGCATTATAAGACTTTACATCGTCTCCTTGTTGTTCAAACACCTTAACCAGAAAATATCTAGACTCTAGAGAACAGTCATGCAAACCAAATTTTAACAAGCTCTATGTAGTTATTCACTAATAGGTGCAAAGTACATGATGCAAGAGCTTAAACATGATCTATATGAGCACAACAATTGCCAAGTATCAAATTATTCAAGACATTATACCATTTACCACATGCAGCATTTTCTGTTTCCAACCAAATAACACTTAACGAAGCAGTTTCAACCTTCGCCATGAACATTAAAAGCTAAGAACACATGTGTTCATATGAACCAGCGGAGCGTGTCTCTCTCCCACACAAGCATTTATTCAGAGAATGAAAATAACAAAACGAAAATAAAAGCACACGAGCACGCTCCAAGTAAAGCACATAAGATGTGATGGAATAAAAATATAGTTTCACTAGAGGTGACCCGATAAGTTGTCGATGAAGAAGGGGATGCATTGGGCATCCCCAAGCTTAGATGCTTGAGTCTTCTTGAAATATGCAGGGATGAACCACTGGGGCATCCCCAAGCTTAGACTTTTCACTCTTCTTGATCATAGTATATCATCCTCCTCTCTTGACCCTTGAAAACTTCCTCCACACCAAACTCAAAACAAACTCATTAGAGGGTTAGTGCATAATCAAAAATTCACATATTCAGAGGTGACACAATCATTCTTAACACTTCTGGACATTGCTCAAAGCTACTGGAAGTTAATGGAACAATAAAATCCATCCAACACAGCAAAAGAGGCAATGCGAAATAAAAAGCAGAATCTGTCAAAACAGAACAGTCCGTAAAGACGAATTTTAAAGAGGCACCAGACTTGCTCAGATGAAAATGCTCAAATTGAATGAAAGTTGCGTACATATCTGAGGATCATGCACGTAAATTGGCAGATTTTTCTAAGTTACCTACAGAGAATCATACCCAAATTCGTGACAGACAGAAATCTGTTTCTGTGTAGTAATCCAAATCTAGTATTGACTTTACTATCAAAGACTTTACTTGGCACAACAATGCAATAAAATAAAATAAGGAGAGGTTGCTACAGTAGTAACAACTTCCAAGACTCAAATATAAAACAAAATTGCTGTAGTAAAATAAAAACATGGGTTATCTCCCAAGAAGTGCTTTCTTTATAGCCATTAAGATGGGCTCAACAGTTTTAATGATGCACTCGCAAGAAATAAGAGTTGAAGCAAAAGAGAGCATCAAGAAGCAAATTCAAAACAAATTTAAGCCTAACCCACTTCCTATGAAAAGGAATCTTGTAAATAAATAAATTCATGAAGCATAATGCAACAAGCATAGAAAGATAAAACAAGTGTAACTTCAAAAATTTCAGCATATAGAGAGGTGTTTTAGTAACATGAAAATTTCTACAACCATATTTTCCTCTCTCATAATAACTTTCAGTGGCATCATGAGAAAACTCAATAATATAACTATCAAATGAAACATTCTTATCATGAGTCTCATGCATAAAATTATTACTCTCCACATAAGCATAATCAATTTTATTAGTTGTAGTGGGAGCAAATTCAACAAAGTAGCTATCATTATTATTCTCATCATCAAATATAGGAGGCATAGTATAATCATAATAAAATTTACTCTCCATAGTAGGTGGCACCAAAAGACCACTATCATTGTAATCATCATATATGGGAGGCATATCATAATCAACATAAACTTTCTCCTCAATACCCGGAGGGCTAAAGAGATCATTTTCATCAAAACCGACCTCCCCAAGCTTAGAATTTTCCATAGCATTAGCAACAATAGTGTTCAAAGCATTCATATTAATAACATTCCCATTAGCATGCATATAAAGTTCCATGGGTTTTTAATTCTCTCTTCAAACACATCATGTCCTAATTCAAGATAAAGTTCATAAAGATCTCTCATATTTTTGTTGTTTTCCATTATGCCTAACTAGTGTAAACAAGAAACAAAAAGATGCAATTGCAGGATCTAAAGGAAATAGCTTCGAGCACACACACAACAGCAACAGAAAAGTACTTGGTTACCTGGGACCGGAGTATGAGTGCCTTTTACCTTTCCTCCCCGGCAACGGCGCCAGAAAAGTGCTTGATGTCTACGGGTGCTTCTATTCTTGTAGACAGTGTTGGGCCTCCAAGAGCAGAGGTTTGTAGAACAGCGGCAAGTTTCCCTTAAGTGGATCACCCAAGGTTTATCGAACTCGGGGAGGAAGAGGTCAAAGATATCCCTCTCAAGCAACCCACGCAATCACGATACAAGAAGTCTCTTGTGTCCCCAACACACCTAATACACTTGTCGGATGTATAGGTGCACTAGTTC
>NC_061510.1:228905099-228947272 GCF_022539505.1 Lolium rigidum | reverse complement strand
CCTCCTCGGCTCCTCCTTTTGGCTATCTCCGTCTTCTGGAAAAATAACATTTTTCGTGTAATTTCCGTCAATTGTTGATCTTCCAAAATATTGCGTTCTGACGGTGTGATACGTCTCCGACGTATC
This sequence comes from Lolium rigidum, assembly GCF_022539505.1. NCBI lineage: Eukaryota > Viridiplantae > Streptophyta > Magnoliopsida > Poales > Poaceae > Lolium > Lolium rigidum. Next base: position 228,947,146 of record NC_061510.1, on the reverse strand, counting down.
GATAATTTCTTATGTTCCATGCTACATTATTTATGATATCTACATGTTTTATACACATTATATGTCGTATTTATGCATTTTCCGGCACTAACCTATTAACAAGATGCCGAAGAGCCAGTTGCTGTTTTCTGCTGTTTTTGGTTTCAGAAATCCTAGTAAAGAAATATTCTCGGAATTGGACGAAATCAACGCCCAGGGCCCTATTTTGCCACGAAGCTTCCAGAAGATCGAAGATGTAACGAAGTGGGGCGACGAGGCGGCGACACGCCAGGGCGGCGCGGCCCACCTCCTAGCCGCGCGGCCCTGTCGTGTGGGCCCCTCGCGTCGCCTCCTGACCTGCCCTTCCGCCTACTTAAAGCCTCCGTCGCGAAACCCTCCAGTACCGAGAGCCACGATACGGAAAACCTTACCGAGACGCCGCCGCCGCCAATCCCATCTCGGGGATTCCGGAGATCACCTCCGGCACCTCGCCGGAGAGGGGAATCATCTCCGGGAGGACTCTTCACCGCCATGGTCGCCTCCGGAGTGATGAGTGAGTAGTTCACCCTGGACTATGGGTCCATAGCAGTAGCTAGATGGTTGTCTTCTCCTCATGTGCTTCATTGTCGGATCTTGTGAGCTGCCTAACATGATCAAGATCATCTATTTGTAATTCTATATGTTGTGTTTGTCGGGATCCGATGGATAGAGAATACTATGTTATGTTAATTATCAAGTTATTACCTATGTGTTGTTTATGATCTTGCATGCTCTCCGTTATTAGTAGAGGCTCTGGTCAAGTTTTTGCTCTTAACTCCAAGAGGGAGTATTTATGCTCGATAGTGGGTTCATGCCTCCATTAAATGCGGGACGAGTGACGAAAAGTTCTAAGGTTATGGATGTGTTGTTGCCACTAGGGATAAAACATTGATGCTATGTCTAAGGATGTAGTTATTGATTACATTACGCACCATACTTAATGCAATTGTCTATTGTTTTGCAACTTAATACTTGGAAGGGGTTCGGATGATAACCCGAAGGTGGACTTTTTAGGCATAGATGCATGCTGGATAGCGGTCTATGTACTTTGTCGTAATGCCCAATTAAATCTCACTATATTTATCATATCATGTATGTGCATTGTTATGCCCTCTCTATTTGTCAATTGCCCGACTGTAATTTGTTCACCCAACATGCTTATATCTTATGGGAGAGACACCTCTAGTGAACCGTGGACCCCGGTCCTATTCTTTACATCGCATACAATCTACTGCAATTGTTCTTTACTGTTTTCTGCAAACAATCATCTTCCACACAATACGGTTAATCCTTTGTTACAGCAAGCCGGTGAGATTGACAACCTCACTGTTTCGTTGGGGCAAAGTACTTTGGTTGTGTTGTGCAGGTTCCACGTTGGCGCCGGAATCCCCGGTGTTGCGCCGCATTACATTCCGCCACCATCAACCTTCAACGTGCTTCTTGGCTCCTCCTGGTTCGATAAACCTTGGTTTCTTTCTGAGGGAAAACTTGCTACTGTCTGCATCACACCTTCCTCTTGGGGTTCCCAACGGACGTGTGTCAAGTGCATGCATCAAGACTGTTTTCTGGCGCCGTTGCCGGGGAGATCAAGACATGCTGCAAGGGGAGTCTCCACAATCCAATCCCTTTACTTTGTTTTTGTCTTGCTTTATTTTATTTACTACTTTGTTTGCTGCACTTATATCAAAACACAAAAAAAAATTAGTTGCTAGTTTTACTTTATTTACTGTCTTGCACTCTATATCAAAAACACAAAAAAATTAGTTTACTTGCATTTACTTTATCTAGTTTGCTTTATTTACTACTGCTAAAATGGCCACCCCTGAAAATACTAAGTTGTGTGACTTCACAACCACAAATAATAATGATTTCCTATGCACACCTATTGCTCCACCTGCTACTACAGCAGAATTCTTTGAAATTAAACCTGCTTTACTGAATCTTGTCATGAGAGAGCAATTTTCTGGAATTAGTTCTGATGATGCTGCTGCCCATCTTAATAATTTTGTTGAAATATGTGAAATGCAAAAGTATAAGGATGTAGATGGTGATATTATTAAATTGAAATTGTTTCCTTTCTCATTAAGAGGAAGAGCTAAAGATTGGTTGCTATCTTTGCCTAAGAATAGTATTGATTCATGGACTAAATGTAAGGATGCTTTTATTGGTAGATATTATCCTCCCGCTAAAATTATATCTTTGAGAAGTAGCATAATGAATTTTAAACAATTAGATAATGAACATGTTGCTCAAGCATGGGAGAGAATGAAATCTTTGGTAAAGAATTGCCCAACCCATGGACTGACTACTTGGATGATCATCCAAACCTTCTATGCAGGACTAAATTTTTCTTCGCGGAATTTATTGGATTCAGCTGCTGGAGGTACCTTTATGTCCATCACTTTGGGGGCGGCTACAAAGCTTCTTGATGACATGATGATAAATTACTCTGAATGGCACACGGAAAGAGCTCCACAAGGTAAGAAGGTAAATTCTGTCGAAGAAACCTCTTCCTTGAGTGATAAGATTGATGCTATTATGTCTATGCTTGTGAATGGTAGATCTAATGTTGATCCAAATAATGTTCCTTTAGCTTCATTGGTTGCTCAAGAAGAAAATGTTGATGTGAATTTCATTAAAAACAATAATTTCAACAACAATGCTTATAGGAACAATTCTGGTAATAACTATAGGCCATATCCTTCTGCTAATGGTAATGGTTATGGTAATTCTTATGGGAATTCTTACAACAATAATAGGAGTGTACCCCCTGGTCTTGAATCCATGCTTAAATAATTTATTGGTACACAAACTGCTTTTAACAAATCTGTTGAGGAAAAGCTTGATAAAATTGATATTCTTGCTTCTAGAGTTGATAGACTTGCCTCTGATGTTGATCTTTTAAAATTGAAAGTTATGCCTAATAAGGATATTGATAATAAGATTACTACTACAGCAAATGCCATCCAAGTTAGAATTAATGAGAATATAAGATTAATGGCTGAATTGCGTGCTAGGTGGGATAGAGAAGAAAATGAAAAACTAGCTAAAGAGAATAATGTAGCTAAAGTTTGGACTATTACCACCACAAGTAATGTTGATTCCTCACATGTTGCTGCACCTCCTACTATCAATGGTAAAATAATTGGTGTTGGCAATGTTTCTGCTCCTAGTGCAAAGCGTACAAAACTGCCTGAAATTGCTAAAACTGCTGAAATTGCTTGTGATAAAACTGCTGAATTTTTTTCCAACCTTGGGGACAATGATCCCATTGCTGTAGCTCATAATGATTTAAATTTTGATGATTGTCACATCTCTGAAGTTATAAAGTTCTTACAAAAACTTTCTAAGAGTCCTAATGCTAGTGCTATAAATTTGGCCTTTACAAAACATATTATAAATGCTCTCATAAAAGCTAGAGAAGAGAAACTAAAACTTGAAACCTCTATTCCTAGGAAGTTAGAAGATGGTTGGGAGCCCATCATTAAAATGAGGGTCAATGATTTTGATTGTAATGCTTTATGCGATCTTGGTGCAAGTATTTCTGTTATGCCTAAGAAAGTCTATGATATGCTTGACTTGCCACCATTGAAAAATTGTTATTTGGATGTTAATCTCGCTGATAATGCTAAAAAAACCTTTGGGGAGAGTTGATAATGTTCATATTATGGTTAAAAATAACCTTGTCCCCATTGATTTTGTTGTCTTGGATATTGAATGCAATGCATCTTGCCCCATTATATTGGGAAGACCTTTTCTTCGAACTGTTGGTGCTACCATTGATATGAAGGAAGGTAATATTAAATATCAATTTCCTCTCAAGAAAGGTATGGAACACTTCCCTAGGAAAAGAATGAAGTTACCTTATGATTCTATTATTAGAGCAAATTATGATGTTGATGCTTCATCTCTCGATAATACTTGATATACACTTTCTGCGCCTAGCTGAAAGGCGTTAAAAAAAACGCTTATGGGAGACAACCCATGTTTTTACTACAGTACTTTGTTTTATATTTGAGTCTTGGAAGTTGTTTACTACTGTAGCAACCTCTCCTTATCTTAGTTTTGTGCTTTGTTGTGCCAAGTAAAGTCTTTGATAGTAAAGTGAATACTAGATTTGGATTACTGCGCAGTTACAGATTTCTTTGCTTTCACGAATCTGGGCGCAATTATCTGTAGGTAACTCAGAAAATTATGCCAATTTACGTGAGTGATCCTCAGATATGTACGCAACTTTCATTCAATTTGGGCATTTTCATTTGAGCAAGTCTGGTGTCTCGATAAAATCCATCTTTATGGACTGTTCTGTTTTGACAGATTCTGCCTTTTATTTCGCATTGCCTCTTTTGCTATGTTGGATGAATTTCTTTGATCCATTAATGTCCAGTAGCTTTATGCAATGTCCAGAAGTGTTAAAAATGATTGTGTCACCTCTGAACATGTTAATTTTTATTGTACACTAACCCTCTAATGAGTTGTTTCGAGTTTGGTGTGGAGGAAGTTTTCAAGGATCAAGAGAGAAGAATGATGCAATATGATCAAGGAGAGTGAAAGCTCTAAGCTTGGGGATGCCCCGGTGGTTCACCCCTGCATATTCTAAGAAGACTCAAGCGTCTAAGCTTGGGGATTCCCAAGGCATCCCCTTCTTCATCGACAACATTATCGGGTTCCTCCCCGAAACTATATTTTTATTCCGTCACATCTTATGTGCTTTTCTTGGAGCGTCGGTTTGTTTTTGTTTTTGTTTTGTTTGAATAAAATGGATCCTAGCATTCATTGTGTGGGAGAGAGACACGTTCCGCTGTTGCATATGGACAAATATGTCCTTAGGCTTTACTCATAATATTCAAGGCGAAGGTTGAATCTTCTTCGTTAAATTGTTATATGGTTGGAATCGGGAAATGCTACATGTAGTAATTCTAAAATGTCTTGGATAATTTGATACTTGGCAATTGTTGTGCTCATGTTTAAGCTCTTGCATCATATACTTTGCACCCATTAATGAAGAAATACATAGAGCTTGCTAAATTTGGTTTGCATATTTGGTCTCTCTAAAGTCTAGATAATTTCTAGTATTGAGTTTTGAACAACAAGGAAGACGGTGTAGAGTCTTATAATGTTTACAATATGTCTTTTATGTGAGTTTTGCTGCACCGTTCATCCTTGTGTTTGTTTCAAATAAACCTTGCTAGCCTAAACCTTGTATCGAGAGGGAATACTTCTCATGCATCCAAAATCCTTGAGCCAACCACTACGCCATTTGTGTCCACCATACCTACCTACTACATGGTATTTCTCCGCCATTCCAAAGTAAATTGCTTGAGTGCTACCTTTAAATTTCCATCATTCGCCTTTACAATATATAGCTCATGGGACAAAATAGCCTAAAAACTATTGTGGTATTGAATATGTACTTATGCACTTTATCTCTTATTAAGTTGCTTGTTGTGCGATAACCATGTTCCTGGGGACGCCATCAACTCTTTGTTGAATATCATGTGAGTTGCTATGCATGTCCGTCTTGTCCGAAGTAAGAGAGATCTACCACCTTAATGGTTGGAGCATGCATATTGTTAGAGAAGAACATTGGGCCGCTAACTAAAGCCATGAATCATGGTGGAAGTTTCAGTTTTGGACATATATCCTCAATCTCATATGAGAACACTAATTGTTGCCACATGCTTATGCATTAAAGAGGAGTCCATTATCTGTTGTCCATGTTGTCCCGGTATGGATGTCTAAGTTGAGAATAATCAAAAGCGAGAAATCCAAAATGCGAGCTTTCTCCTTAGACCTTTGTACAGGCGGCATGGAGGTACCCCTTTGTGACACTTGGTTAAAACATGTGTATTGCGATGATCCGGTAGTCCAAGCTAATTAGGACAAGGTGCGGGCACTATTAGTATACTATGCATGAGGCTTGCAACTTGTAAGATATAATTTACATAACACATATGCTTTATTACTACCGTTGACAAAATTGCTTCATGTTTTCAAAATAAAAGCTCTAGCACAAATATAGCAATCGATGCTTTCCTCTTTGAAGGACCTTTCTTTTACTTTTATGTTGAGTCAGTTCACCTATCTCTCTCCACCTCAAGAAGCAAACACTTGTGTGAACTGTGCATTGATTCCTACATACTTGCATATTGCACTTGTTATATTACCTTACATTGACAATTATCCATGAGATATACATGTTACAAGTTGAAAGCAACCGCTGAAACTTAATCTTCCTTTGTGTTGCTTCAATACCTTTACTTTGATTTATTGCTTTATGAGTTAACTCTTATGCAAGACTTATTGATGCTTGTCTTGAAGTACTATTCATGAAAAGTCTTTGCTTTATGATTCATTTGTTTACTCATGTCATTACCATTGTTTTGATCGCTGCATTCATTACATATGCTTACAATAGTATGATCAAATTTATGATGGCATGTCACTCCGAAATTATCTTTGTTATCGTTTACCTGCTCGGGACGAGCGAGAACTAAGCTTGGGGATGCCGATACGTCTCCGACGTATCGATAATTTCTTATGTTCCATGCTACATTATTGATGATATCTACATGTTTTATACACATTATATGTCGTATTTATGCATTTTCCGGCACTAACCTATTAACAAGATGTCGAAGAGCCACTTCGTTGTTTTCTGCTGTTTTTGGTTTCGAAATCCTAGTAAAGAAATATTCTCGGAATTGGACGAAATCAACGCCCAGGGCCCTATTTTGCCACGAAGCTTCCAGAAGACCGAAGACGTAACGAAGTGGGGCGACGAGGCGGCGACACGCCAGGGCGGCGCGGCCCACCTCCTGGCTGCGCGGCCCTGTCATGTGGGCCCCTCGCGTCGCCTCCTGACCTGCCCTTCCGCCTACTTAAAGCCTCCGTCGCGAAACCCTCTGTACCGAGAGCCACGATACGGAAAACCTTACTGAGACACCGCCGCCGCCAATCCCATCTCGGGGGATTCTGGAGATCACCTCCGGCACCCTGCCGGAGAGGGGAATCATCTCCCGGAGGACTCTTCACCGCCATGGTCGCCTCCGGAGTGATGAGTGAGTAGTTCACCCCTGGACTATGGGTCGATAGCAGTAGCTAGATGGTTGTCTTCTCCTCGTGTGCTTCATTGTCGGATCTTGTGAGCTGCCTAACATGATCAAGATCATCTATCTGTAATTCTATATGTTGTGTTTGTCGGGATCCGATGGATAGAGAATACTATGTTATGTTAATTATCAAGTTATTACCTATGTGTTGTTTATGATCTTGCATGCTCTCCGTTATTATTAGAGGCTCGGCCAAGTTTTTGCTCTTAACTCCAAGAGGGAGTATTTATGCTCGATAGTGGGTTCATGCCTCCATTAAATCCGGGACAGGTGACGAAAAGTTCTAAGGTTGTGGATGTGCTGTTGCCACTAGGGATAAAACATTGATGCTATGTCTAAGGATGTAGTTATTGATTACATTACGCACCATACTTAATGCAATTGTCTGTTGTTTTGCATCTTAATACTGGAAGGGGTTCGGATGATAACCTGAAGGTGGACTTTTTAGGCATAGATGCATGCTGGATAGCGGTCTATGTACTTTGTCGTAATGCCCAATTAAATCTCACTATATTTATCATATCATGTACATGCATTGTTATGCCCTCTCTATTTGTCAATTGCCCGACTGTAATTTGTTCACCCAACATGCTTTTATCTTATGGGAGAGTCACCTCTAGTGAACTGTTGTTATCACCAGAATTTGACCGAGTCAGAGGTGGGCCGCGATCAAGATGGACTTGAAGAATATATATAGAAGAAATACGTGAATCGGCCTTACATGCAAAGTTTGGGCTAGATGGCCCGTGTATCTGTAACATATTAGGATACGTTTCAGTTAGATAGAGTTTTACCCGTGCACGGTTAGGTGCACGCCTAATTAGAAAGTCCCCTGGACTATAAATATGTATCTAGGGTTTATGGAATAAACAACCAACGTTCAACACAAACAAATCTCGGCGCATCGCCCACTCCTTCGTCTCGAGGGTTTCTCCGGTAAGCACCATGCTGCCTAGATCGCATCTTGCGATCTAGGCAGCACAAGCCTACCCACGTTGTTCATGCGTTGCTCGTGCTGAAGCCTTATTGATGGCGGGCAACGTAGTTATCTTAGATGTGTTAGGGTTAGCATTGTTCTTCGTATCATATGCTGTCGTAGTGCGACCCTTATGCATCTAGCCGCCCTTACACCTATCTCAGGTGTAGGGGCGGCACCCCGCTTGATCATAGTTTAGTAGATCTGATCCGTTACGGTTGCTCCTTGTTCTGCAAGGATTAGTTTAATATCCGCATTAGTTAGGCCCTACAAAGGGTTGGAGGATCCAGCAGCGTGTAGGGTGACGTTTGCTAGCCCTAGAAAGGATGTTCCGGGGATCAACTTCGTGTTGGTTTTTAGGCCCTGTCTAGGATCGGCTTACGGTCACCGTGCGCGAGCGCGAGGCCCAATCGTGAGTAGGATGATCCGATTATGCGGTGAAAACCCTAAATCGTCGTAGATCTCATTAGCTTTATCTTGATCAAGCAGGACCACCATATATTCGGACACCTTGTACGAATCATGGGTGGATCGGCTCTTTGAGCCGATTCACGAGATAACCCGAGAGCCGATCGAGGCTCGTATTTAATGTTTACGTGTATGCCATGCAGGAAACTAAGCGAGGCATCATCCAACACCTTCCCGACCAGGTATAGGTCAGGTGGCACGCCCTTGCGATAGCATCGGACGTGTGACCGAGGAGGCTTTGCGGGCCGTCGCTCCGAGGGACCGGGGCCAGCCGCAGCCCTAGTTGTTCCCGGCTCTACTTGTGTTGCTCGTCGCTGCCCGCCGGGGGTTTCCGACGTCAACAACCGTGGACCCCGGTCCTATTCTTTACATCGCATACAATCTACTGCAATTGTTCTTTACTCGTTTTCTGCAAACAATCATCTTCCACACAATACGGTTAATCCTTTGTTACAGCAAGCCGGTGAGATTGACAACCTCACCGTTTCGTTGGGGCAAAGTACTTTGGTTGTGTTGTGCGGGTTCCACGTTGGCGCCGGAATCCCCGGTGTTGCGCCGCATTACATTCCGCCACCATCAACCTTCAACGTGCTTCTTGGCTCCTCCTGGTTCGATAAACCTTGGTTTCTTTCTGAGGGAAAACTTGCTACTGTCTGCATCACACCTTCCTCTTGGGGTTCCCAACGGACGTGTGTCAACTGCACGCATCACGGTGCTTTTTCCAGCAGAATCTTGACTCCGGTGGATGATCCTCCAATAATCATGAAACATGCAAAATAGATGAAATAACATAAGTATCACCTCTAAATATGAACTATATCAATGAATAACAGTAAATTATGATATAAAATAGTGATGCAAAATGGACGTATCACTCCCATGAGGCTGAGGGCTCTACCGGTAGCTATGTGGTTCATCTCTCTCCCATGGTGTGATCTTTATGTGATCATGAGCTTTGTAATCTAGTTGAATATGTAGATGTTACTCTTGTCTATTATGCACTCTAGATGTTACTTTAATATGAACTCCGGAGTCACTCTCCACGGTGTGATGGTGACGAGTGTGCGCATTGTGTGTGATTCCTTTATGACGTTGTGGAGCTTGTTTACTCCGGCTTGAGGTGTGCTTTTGCAGCCCTACACAATGAATGGTGTTTGTTATCCAACAAGAGAGTGTTTGTGAGTAGCATTTATTTATTCAATTATGTGATCATTGTTGAGAGTGTCCACTAGTGAAAGTATCATCCCTAGGTCTTGTTTCTAAGCATTGAAACACCGTTTCCAACAAGTTCTGCTACATGTTCGCTTGCTGCCATTTTTATTTCAGATTGCAATTACTACTTATAATCATCCATATTACTTGTATTTCACTATCTCTTCGCCGAACTAGTGCACCTATACATCTGACAAGTGTATTAGGTGTGTTGGGCACACAAGAGACTTCTTGTATCTTAATTGAATGGTTGCTTGAGAGGGATATCTTTGACCTCTACCTCCCTGAGTTCGATAAACCTTGAGTGATTCACTTAAGGGAAACTTGATGCTGTTCTACAAACCTCTGCTCTTGGAGGCCCAACACTGTCTACAGGAATAGAAGCGTGCGTAGACATCAAGCTATTTTCACGGCGCCGTTGCCGGGGAGGTAAGGTAAAAGGTATTCACATCCTCCGACTACTAAGCTATTTCCTAGCACTGTTGCCGGTGTGTGAGTGCTCGAAGTTATTTCCTTTATATTCTGCAATTGCATCTTTTTGTTTCTTGTTTTTATTTTTCACTAGTTAGGCATAATGGAAAACAACAAAAAAATTAGTGAGCTTTTTAATCTTTTTCCTGAGTTAAGACATGAATTGTTTGATGCGAAAATTAAAAAACCTATGGAACCTTATTTGCATGCTAGTAGCAATGTTATTAGTATGAACGCAATTACTGCTAATGCTATGGAAAAGTCTAAGCTTGGGGAAGCTAGTTTTTATGATCTTTTTAGCTTCGCAGCTTTAGGGGAGAAAATTTTCTCTGATAATACTTTATCTCCCATATGAGATAACTCTAATGATGCTTGTGATATTTTAAATCCATCTACTGAAAGTATTCCTTTCAACATACCTATGAAAATTGTTAAACTTGCTATGAACAATTGCTATTTTGGAGATGGGACTGTCCATCCTGGTGATCATTTACTCTTTATACATGAATTATGCGAGTTGTTCGAGAGTGCAGGTATTTCAAAGGACCAAGTTAAGAGGAAGCTATTCTCTATATCTCCGAAGGGCGTAGCTGCGGAATGGTATAAGATGCTTGAAGAATGGTCGATCTATTGGTTGGGAGGAAATTGTACCTCTCTTTTATTCTAAATTTTATCCTCCTCATGAAGTGCATGTTGATAGGAATTACATTTATAACTTTTATCCTCGTGATGGAGAGAGTATTTCCCAAGCATGGGGGAGATTGAAGTCACTAATGCTCAAATGTCCCATTCATGAGCTCCCCCGTAATGTTGTTATTAATAATTTTTATGCAAGGCTTTCAGGACATCACAAGGACTATCTAGATGCCTGTTTGGAGGGATCTTTCACAAGCAAGGAGGTTTAAGCTAGATGGGATCTTCTTGAAAGAATTCAAAGCAATACTGAAGATTGGGATAACGACAAAGGTAAAGAATCAGGTATAAACTACGAATATGATTGCATTAAGTCTTTCGCTCAAACTGCTGATTTTCAAGAGCTTAGTGCTAAATATGGTCTTGATCCTCAAATTATGGTCGATTGCTATAGAGCCTTTGCTTCTCATATTAATGTTCCTAAAGAAAATTGGTACCTGTATCATGAACCTTTCAAAGACACTTGCATGGAAAATGAAACTGTTATTAATGATTGCAATGAACATGCTCAAACTTCTGAAAATGCTATTTCCTATAAGCATGTTAATTTTTGTGGAGTTCATAGAGCTTGTGAAAAGAATAAAATTGAAGAAGAATATTGTATCCATCACAGGAATGAAAAAACTAGAAAGTGGTCTAGGGCTCTAGATGATCTTGGTGAAAAAGTTTGTGCCCTCTATCCTTTTATTTGTGAACTTTGCCATAGAGTGGGTCATTTTAGTTTTCAATGCTCCTCCAATGATAATTCGAACCTCATGAGTGCTGCAAAATTGTATTGTGATGATGAAATCATTCCTAATCAGCATGATGAACTTACATTATTTTTGGAGTGTGAAGAGTTATTGAGAAAAATATCTTTCGTGGATATGAGTGCTCTTGATATTAATAGTGTTGCATGGATGTTATCTCTATTGTGTTAATAATTGCCATACCAACACCTACATACAAAGTGTTATAAAGGATGGGACTTTACCAAAATATGACAGGACTAATATGTGTTTTGTTCTTATTAATGAAAGAGAGGTGTCCTCCCAAGTTTCTTCTATTGTTTCTAATAATAAACCAGGTTATGTGGAGAAGCTTCCTTTCAAACCTCTCCCTCCTAAAGGGGAAAAGAAGAAGAAGAAGGGAACGAAGAAGAAGAAGAGGGGGAATAAGAAGAAAGAGGTAACGGCATATCCCCGCGTGTACAAGATAACGATAGGTAACCGTAAGTATGTTGCTCCTAATGATTATTATGATAATGAATCTGAGTACAATGATCTTTCTATGCCCTTTACCTATATTAGTGATCATGATTTGGAAGAGCACACTACTTTTGATATTGAAGATCTCTGGGACACTAATTCTGAAAATGATGATGTTAATAATTGCCATAGTATTAGTACTATCCATGTTTCTTCCCATAATGATATAGAAAGCTCTAAGCTTGGGGATGAGGTGTTTGAAAATCCTTTTGCTGCTGATGATTATATGTTTGATACATCTCCCTCTAGTAACAATGATGGTATGTTTACAGATGAACACACTGTGGAAGATAACTATTCTATTTCTTATGATGACACTATGCCTCCAATCTTTGACAATTATTATAAATAATACTATGACATAGGTTATAATTACAGTCATCCTCGTGGAACTTGTCATAGTTATGGAGGGATTACCCAAGACCATCTCTCTAATATGCAGCTTGTCTATCATATTCAAGTTCGTTATGGTGATTGTGATATTTTTAGTCCATCTACTATTGAGGATAAAATTCATTATGATTATTTTATGTCTCCAATTTATGATGATTATAATGATGGATGTGATAGTTTTACTCCCACTATTACTAATAAAATTGATTATGCTTGTGTGGAGAGTAATGATACTTTTATGCATATAAACCATGATAAGAATGTTTTAAGTGATGGTTATATTGTGGATTTCATCAATGATGCTACTGAAAGTTATTATGAGAGAGGTAAACATGGTTATATGCATCTTAATAATATTAAGTTTCCCCTCTTTATGTTGAGAATCTTGAAGTTGCGCTTGTGTTGCCTTCCTATGCTTATTGCATTATGCTTACATGACTTGTTTATTTACAAGATTCCTTTTCATAGGAAGTGGGTTAGACTTAAAAGTGTTTATTATTTACTTTCGATGCTCTCTTTTGCTTCAACCCTTATTTCTTGCGAGAGCATCATTAAAATTACTGAGCCCATCTTAATGGCTATAAAGAAAGCACTTCTTGGGAGATAACCCATGTTTTTATTTTGCTACTATTTTGTTGTGTCTTGGAAATTGTTGCTACTGTAGCAACCTCTCCTTATCATGTTTATTTCGTTTTTTTGTGCCAAGTAAAGTCTTTGATAGAAAGTTGATACTAGATTTGGATTTCTGCGCAGAAACAGATTTTTAGCTGTCACGAATTTGAGCTGTTCTCTCTGTAGGAACATCGTAAAATCTTGAAAAAAATCGTGAGTAATCCTCAGATATGTACGCAACTTTCATTCAATTTGAGATTTTTCATCTGAGCATGTTAAGTGCCTCGAAAAATTTGTCTTTACGGACTGTTCTGTTTTGACAGATTGTGCCTTTTATTTCGCATTGCCTCTTTTACTGTGTTTGAGTGGATTTATTTGCTCCATTAAATTTCAGTAACCTTGGGTAATGTCCAGAAGTGTTGGGAATGATTGTGTCCTTGCTGAACATGTGAATTTTTGATTATGCACTAACCCTTTAATGAGATTGTTTTGAGTCTGGTGTGAAGGAAGTTTTCAAGGATCAAGAGAGGAGGATGATATAATATGATCAAGAAGAGTGAAAAGTCTAAGCTTGTGTCACATCCCGGAATTTTCCAGATTTCGAAATGTAAAATAAAAATGAATTTAATGCTTGATTGTTTGAACTTGATTGAAAATCCACAAAGAATTAAATTTTTTTGGAGTTTTTAAAACGTATTTTCCAAACTATTGGTTTCTAAATACTTTTGGTTTCAAGTATTTTCAAAATCAAACATATAGAGCAAATGTATATAATAATCATTTTAATTTCACAAAGGGATATTAAAAGGATTTTGCAAAATGGAGTTTTCGTAAACCATAGTTTCAAAATATTTTATAATCAATACTCTATTTTCTTCGGAGGTTTTGAAATTTATAAAATATTTTATTTTTGAGAAAACCTTAAACCCCAAAAAGGCACTATAGCCACATATACATATATGTCAAATTTTGTTTTTATAAAGTTTATAACTTGTCCCAAATTTAGTCTCATATTGAAGTATTTTTCATAATGAATCCAACGGTACCTTATTTGCATTTTTTCGATTTTATTTGAAGCCCCAAAATGTATTTCCAATTTCAGTATAAAAAAAACCAGAATCGGGCCGGCCAGCCGAGCCGACCAGCCCAGCATGCCGACCCAGCGCCCGCTCGGACCAGCGCCCCCAGCCCACCCGGCCTCCCTTGCCCCAGCATTTTTTTTCCTCGGCCGCACCCTGGCCCAACACACCCACGCCACCAGCCCATCTCAACTCCTCAGCATGCCACGGCCCGGCGCAGCCACGCGCGCAGCGCATCTGCCTTTTTTTTTCCTTTTCCCTTTCTTTTAGTCCCACTACAGCCTATAAAAAGGACCCCAGAGGCAGCCTCAACCACACCAGCATCCGGCGCCTCCTCTCTCCCCGCGCACAGCTTTGCAGCGCTGCTGCTTCTCTCGCGACGCACACACGACGCAACATCCGCAACGCTAGTTGGGAAACGCCGCGAGCATCCATTAATTAATCTATTTCCGCTCTTTTTTTTAGTTTGTGGTACGCAATTTTGTAATTTTATTTCCTTAGATCTACATCTCCGTTTAGAATAGTGGTTTTTCCGTTAACTTTGTAATTAGATCCTCTATAACTTTCATGTAGGAAGTTTTTTCATCCGAGCAACTTGTTCGGACAACTTTTCGTACACCATTAGAACTGTAACCACTTAGGTCTAGTTTTGTAAAATCCATATCTTGAGTTCTACACGTCGGATTTCGACAAACCCTATACCGTCGGAATCAGCAAATCACGTAGATCATGTTAGAAATGTTGCGTGGCAGTTTCGCCCACCTTATCTTCGCGGTACCCCTTTGTTCCGCAACATCGTCTATAAAATAAATACTACCAACTTTTCCGAGATTCTTTTGGCGATTCGCTTGTAATGGAATTCTCTACAACTTTCGTGTAGAAAGTTCTTCCATCCGGATAACTTCTTCTAATGACTTTTCGCGAAAAGTGCAGTCCTATGACTGGCTTCGACATAGTTTGTTTAGCCAATTTGATCCTTATGATCATACCCATCTTCCAGGACTAGTTATAATTCTTTATGATGTTCCATTATCACATCTCTCCACAACACATTATTCTAGTCCATATTATTGAAGTAATAATTGAGATATTTGAGTAAAGTGTGACATGTCCTAGTTTAGATTTTCACCTTGCTTTAGTAGGGTGGAGATACTCCACCCCATATCACATGTGATGAACCTTTGTTATCCATTAGGCTCCGCGAACCAAATTCAGATATCATTCATGCCTATACAATCTCATATTCAACCCTTCCACTTAGTTCGAACTATTCAACTTTCAAATGAGTTACTTGAGTAGTTTGATATATCATTAGTTCATTTCCATTGGTATGTGTGACCTTGTGCTACTCTGATAAGTGTTGTCACACTATATCAATTGCATAAGCCTTGCTTTACAGTACTTCATCCAATAGTACCATCGTCTAAAATATTTGAATCACTTTGCAAATATTCAAATTCAAATATGAGAATTTGAGTATATATCCATTATCGATTTCTATAATCCCTTCTCAACATGATTCTTTTGTGAAGGTGAAACTTATGACCCCATCCGCACCAATGCCACTAGACACTTTACCTTGAACCAATATCGTGTCTATCTAGATTCATTTTCATTCACTCCTTTGACTTAGCTTAAAACTATTCAACTTACAAATGAGTAAATTGAGTAATTCTATTGTTTATACCCAAGCCTATTTGTAGTTCTTACTATTTTGAGTAATTGTTGTCGCACTTATTCAATAGTATTGTTGTTGCACTATTTGTCACTTATGTGATTCAATTCACATGAGCCGTTTCAAATTCTTTTCATGCTCTTGTAAAACATAAAGATTCTTCAATTATATCTTGGATAATCCATCTCTTTCTAATCATGTGACTTTCCGTCCAAACTCTCACAACCATATCCTGCAAGCCAAACCTCATGCCACACCTTAGTATCATAGAGCGATTTCGGATTGTTGTCTTGTTGGATTATGATGTTGTTGTTGTTGAATAGTATGTTTATGTTGTGTTATACTATGTTATAGTTTGTACAGAGAGGCACGTATTTTGATTAAGAGAAGTGAACGCGCTTCGACTACTGATGGCGTGTAAGACACACGTCCGTTGGGAACCCCAAGAGGAAGGTGTGATGCGCACAGCAGCAAGTTTTCCCTCAGTAAGAAACCTAGGTTATCGAACCAGTAGGAGTCAAGGAACACGTGAAGGTTGTTGGTGGCGGAGTGTAGTGCGGCGCAACACCAGGGATTCCGGCGCCAACGTGGAACCTGCACAACACAATCAAAGTACTTTGCCCCAACATAACAGTGAGGTTGTCAATCTCACCGGCTTGCTGTAAACAAAGGATTAAATGTATAGTGTGGAAGATGATGTTTGTTTGCGAAGAACAGTAAAGAACAGAGTTTGCAGTAGATTGTATTTTAGATGTAAAGAATAGACCGGGGTCCACAGTTCACTAGTGGTGTCTCTCCCTTAAGATAAATAGCATGTTGGGTGAATAAATTACAGTTGGGCAATTGACAAATAGAGAAGGCATAACAATGCACATACATATATCACGATGACTACTATGAGTTTTAATCAGGGCATTACGACAAAGTACATAGACCGCTATCCGAGCATGCATCTATGCCTAAAAAGTCCACCTTCGAGTTATCATCCGAACCCCTTCCAGTATTAAGTTGCAAACAACAGACAATTGCATTAAGTATAGTGCGTAATGTAATCAACACAAATATCCTTAGACAAAGCATTGATGTTTTATCCCTAGTGGCAACAGCACATCCACAACCTTATAACTTTTTGTCACTGTCCCAGATTCAATGGAGGCATGAACCCACTATCGAGCATAAAAACTCCCTCTTGGAGTTACAAGTATCAACTTGGCCAGAGCCTCTACTAGCAACGGAGAGCATGCAAGAACATAAACAACACATATATGATGGATTGATAATCAACTTGACATAGTATTCCATATTCATCGGATCCCAACAAACACAACATGTAGCATTACAAATAGATGATCTTGATCATGATAGGCAGCTCACAAGATCTAACATGATAGCACAATGAGGAGAAGACAACCATCTAGCTACTGCTATGGACCCATAGTCCAGGGGTGAACTACTCACACATCAATCCGGAGGCGATCATGGTGATGAAGAGTCCTCCGGGAGATGATTCCCCTCTCCGGCAGGGTGCCGGAGGCGATCTCCTGAATCCCCTGAGATGGGATTGGCGGCGGCGGCATCTCTGGAAGGTTTTATGTATCGTGGCTCTCGATACTGGGGTTTTCGCGACGAAGGCTTTAAGTAGGCGGAAGGGTAGGGTTGGAGGCGACGCGGGGGCCCCACACCATAGGGCGGTGCCCCGTCGCCCCACTTCGTAATCCCTTCGGTCTTCTGGAAGCTTCGTGGAAAAATAAGACCCTGGGCGTTGATTTCGTCCAATTCCGAGAATATTTCCTTTGTAGGATTTCTGAAACCAAAAACAGCAGAAAACAGCAACTGCCTCTTCGGCATCTCGTCAATAGGTTAGTGCCGGAAAATGCATAATAATGATAGAAAGTGTGTATAAAACATGTGAGTATCATCATAAAAGTAGCATGGAACATAAGAAATTATAGATACGTTTGGGACGTATCAAGCATCCCCAAGCTTAGTTCCTACTCGCCCTCGAGTAGGTAAACGATAACAAGGATAATTTCCGAAGTGACATGCTATCATAATCTTGATCAATACTATTGTAAAGCATATGAGATGAATGCAGCGATTCGAAGCAATGGTAAAGACAATGAGTAAACAACTGAATCATATAGCAAAGACTTTTCATGAATAGTACTTTCAAGACAAGCATCAATAAGACTTGCATAAGAGTCAACTCATAAAGCAATACATTCTTAGTAGAAAGCTTTGAAGCAACACAAAGGAAGATATAAGTTTCAGCAGTTGCTTTCAACTTCAACATGTTCATCTCATGGATAATTGTCAACATAAAGTAATATAACAAGTGAAATAGGTGAACATGTAAGAATCAATGCACACAGTTGATAAAAGTGTTTGCTTCTAAGATAGAAAGAAGTAGGTAAACTGACTCAACAATAAAGTAGAAGATAGGCCCTTCGCAGAGGGAAGCATGGATTACTATTTTTGTGCTAGAGCTTTTCATTTTGAAAACATAGAAACAATTTTGTCAACGGTAGTAATAAATCATATGTGTTATGTATAAGACATCCTATAAGTTGCAAGCCTCATGCATAGATTACCAATAGTGCTCGCACCTTGTCCTAATTAGCTTGGATTTACGTGGATTATCATTGCATAACATATGTTTCAACCAAGTGTCACAAAGGGGTACCTCTATGCCGCCTGTACAAAGGTCTAAGGAGAAAGATCGCATTTGATTTCTCGTTTTTGATTATTCTCAACTTAGACATCCATACCGGGACAACATAGACAACAGATAATGGACCCCTCTTTAATGCATAAGCATTCAACAACAGATAATATTCTCATAAGAGATTGAGGATTGATTGTCCAAACTGAAACTTTCACCATGATTCATGGCTTTAGTTAGCGGCCCAATGTTCTTCTCTAACAATATGCATACTCAAACCATTTGATCATGATAAATCACCCTTACTTCAGACAAGATGAACATGCATAGCAACTCACATGATATTTAACAAAGGTGTAAAAGTTGATGGCGTCCCCAGAAACATGGTTACCGCTCAACAAGCAACTTATAAGAAATAAGATACATAGCTACATATTCTTCACCACAATAGTTTTTAAGGCTATTTTCCCATGAGCTATATATTGTAAAGGCAAAGAATAGAATTTTTAAAGGTAGCACTCAAGTAATGTACTTTGGAATGGCAGAGAAATACCATGTAGTAGGTAGGTATGGTGGACACAAATGGCATAGTTTTTGGTTCAAGGTTTTGGATGCACGAGAAGAATTCCTCTCAATACAAGGCTAGGCTAGCAAGGTTGTTTGAAGCAAACTCAAGTATAAAACGGTACAATAAGACTTACATAAGAACATATTGCAAGCATTATAAGACTCTACATTGTCTTCCTTGTTGTTCAAACACCTTAACCAGAAAATATCTAGACTCTAGAGAGACCAATCATGCAAACCAAATTTTAACAAGCTCTATGTAGTTCTTCATTAATGGGTACAAAGTACATGATGCAAGAGCTTAAACATGATCTATGTGAGCACAAAAATTTCCAAGTATCAAATTATTCAAGACATTATACCAATTACCACATGAAGCATTTTCTGTTTCCAACCATATAACAATGAACGAAGCAGTTTCAACCTTCGCCATGAACATTAAATGTATAGCTAAGAACACATGTGTTCATATGCAACAGCGGAGCGTGTCTCTCTCCCACACAAGGAATGCTAGGATCCGATTTTATTCAAACAAAAACAA
Organism: Lolium rigidum; assembly: GCF_022539505.1. NCBI lineage: Eukaryota > Viridiplantae > Streptophyta > Magnoliopsida > Poales > Poaceae > Lolium > Lolium rigidum. The sequence continues at coordinate 228,927,420 of NC_061510.1, read as the reverse complement.
AAACAAAAACAAAGAGACGCTCCAAGTAAAGCACATAAGATGTGATGGAATAAAAATATAGTTTCACTAGAGGTGACCTGATAAGTTGTCGATGAAGAAGGGATGCCTTGGGCATCCCCAAGCTTAGATGCTTGAGTCTTCTTAAAATATGCAGGTATGAACCACGGGGGCATCCCCATGCTTAGACTTTTCACTCTTCTTGATCATATTGTATCATCCTCCTCTCTTGACCCCTGAAAACTTCCTCCACACCAAACTCAAAACAAACTCATTAGAGGGTTAGTGCATAATTGGAAATTCATATATTCAGAGGTGACATAATCATTCTTCACACTTCTGGACATTGCACAAAGCTACTGAAAGTTAATGGAACAAAGAAATCCATCAAACATAGCAAAACAGGCAATGCGAAATAAAAGGCAGAATCTATCAAAACAGAACAGTCCGTAAAGACAAATTTTTCTGGGGCACTTAACTTGCTCAGATGAAAATGCTCAAATTGAATGAAAGTTGCGTACATATCTGAGGATCACGCACGTAAATTGGCAGATTTTTCTGAGTTACCTACAGAAGGGGCTGCTAAATTTCGTGACAGCAAGAAATCTGTTTCTGCGCAGTAATCCAAATCTAGTATTGACTTTACTGTCAAAGACTTTACTTGGCACAACAATGCAATAAAATAAAGATAAGGAGAGGTTGCTACAGTAGTAACAACTTCCAAGACTCAAATATAAAACAAAAGTGCAGAAGTAAAATAATGGGTTGTCTCCCATAAGCGCTTTTCTTTAACGCCTTTCAGCTAGGCGCAGAAAGTGTGAATCAAGTATTATCAAGAGATGAAGCATTAAAATTCTTACCAGGGGCTTTGCGCTTACCCTTCTTACTCTTTGGTTTAGGGAATACATGACCGCATCCGGGTGTAGAGGTAAAATTTAGTGCCTTTCCCCACATCTATGATTGCTCCTACGAGTTTCAGCAGGGACCTTCCAAGTGTGATTTGTCCTGTCCCTACACATTCAACAACGAGATAATCAGTGGATACCGTTCTTCCAAGAAAGGTTGTGAACACACCTTCAGCTATACCCTTAGGAAATATAACAGAGTTATCAGTAAGAGTTATTCCTTCTCCTCCTTTAGTAAGTTCCCAAAGTGTCAAAGATTCATAAATTCTTTCAGGCATAAGGCAAAACTCAGACATAATATCACAACGGGCACGAAAAGTTTCACCACAAATAGCAACTTTAATAGTAGGCACCGACATTGAAGGTTCAAAGCTCACTGGAACATAATCATAATACTCACGAATCTGGTTGTACCCTTCTTTTAAACAAGATATATTCGTTTCGAGAGTGTTTAATCTATTATGAATGCTAGCAAGAGATGAATCAAAATTATTAGCGGAGCTAGATGATGCAACCAATTTTTTTATGGCATTATAAGCTTGATCCCCATCACAGTGAAGGAAATCTCCTCCCACTACAGCATCCAAGGCATATCTATAGCGAAGAATGAGCCCAAAATAAAAGTTACTAAGAAGCAAACTTAGAGTCATTTTAGGTTCAGTTTTATTATAAGAATCAAAAATTCTAGACGAAGCTTCTTTAAAACTCTCCTAACCCCCTTGTTTAAAAGTAAAGATCAATTCCTCAGGTGACAGAGTATCAACTACAGGACTAGTCATGATAACAAAATAAAGTAAATGCAAGTAACTAATTTTTTTGTTTTTAATATAGAGAACGCAAACAAGACAGTAAATAAAGTAAAACTAGCAACTAATTTTTTTGTATTTTTGATATAAAGAGCAAACAAAGCAGTAAATAAAATAAGGTAAAGCAAGACAAAAAAAAAGTAAAGAAATTGGATGTGGGAGACTCCCCTTGCAGCGTGTCTTGATCTCCCCGGCAACGGCGCCAGAAAAAGAGTTTGATGGCGTGTAAGACACACGTCCGTTGGGAACCCCAAGAGGAAGGTGTGATGCGCACATCAGCAAGTTTTCCCTAAGTAAGAAACCAAGGTTATCGAACCAGTAGGAGTCAAGGAACACGTGAAGGTTGTTGGTGGCGGAGTGTAGTGCGGCGCAACACCAGGAATTCCGGCGCCAACGTAGAACCTGCACAACACAATCAAAGTACTTTGCCCCAACGTAACAGTGAGGTTGTCAATCTCACCGGCTTGCTGTAAACAAAGGATTAAATGTATAGTGTGGAAGATGATGTTTGTTTGCAAAGAACAGTAAAGAACAGAATTTGCAGTAGATTGTATTTCAGATGTAAAGAATGGACCGGGGTCCACAGTTCACTAGTGGTGTCTCTCCCTTAAGATAAATAGCATGTTGGGTGAACAAATTACAGTTGGGCCATTGACAAATAGAGAAGGCATAACAATGCACATACATATATCACGATGACTACTATGAGTTTTAATCAGGGCATTACGACAAAGTACATAGACCGCTATCCAGCATGCATCTATGCCTAAAAAGTCCACCTTCAGGTTATCATCCGAACCCCTTCCGGTATTAAGTTGCAAACAACAGACAATTGCATTAAGTATGGTGCGTAATGTAATCAACACAAATATCCTTAGACAAAGCATTGATGTTTTATCCCTAGTGGCAACGAGCACATCCACAACCTTAGAACTTGTCATCACCGTCCTGCATTCAATGGAGGCATGAACCCACTATCGAGCATAAATACTCCCTCTTGGAGTTACAAGTATAAACTTGGCCAGAGCCTCTACTAGCAATGGAGAGCATGCAAGAACATAAACAACACATATATGATAGATTGATAATCAACTTGACATAGTATTCCATATTCATCGGATCCCAACAAACACAACATGTAGCATTACAAATAGATGATCTTGATCATGATAGGCAGCTCAAAAGATATAACATGATAGCACAATGAGGAGAAGACAACCATTTAGCTACTGCTATGGACCCATAGTCCAGGGGTGAACTACTCACACATCAATCCGGAGGCGATCATGGTGATGAAGAGTCCTCCGGGAGATGATTCCCCTCTCCGGCAGGGTGCCGGAGGCGATCTCCTAAATCCCCCGAGATGGGATTGGTGGCGGCGGCGTCTCTGGAAGGTTTTCCGTATCCTGGCTCTCGGTACTGGGGTTTTCACAACGAAGGCTTTAAGTAGGCGGAAGGGTAGGGTTGGAGGCGGCGCGGGGGCCCCACACCATAGGGCGGCGCCCCGTCGCCCCACTTCGTAATCCCTTCGGTCTTCTGGAAGCTTCGTGGAAAAATAAGACCCTGGGCGTTGATTTCGTCCAATTCCGAGAATATTTCCTTTGTTAGTGCCGGAAAATGCATAATAATGACCTAAAGTGTGTATAAAACATGTGAGTATCATCATAAAAGTAGCATGGAACATAAGAAATTATAGATACGTTTGGGATGTATCAACTACCAAAAAGGCAAGTGACATTCAATTTCCTACCTACTTTGTTATGCATTAGTGTTTTTCTCAAACTAGTATGCATGGTAGGATTTTGTTTTCGAAAGTTATGCTATGCTTATAAATCCTAGTAGTGTGTAGTCACCCTGAACCCTTGCTAGGATTCTTAGTGTGCCTAGCAATAACAAAGTGCCACTGCTGATTTTCGAATTTATTTGGATTGTGAGTATTGAGAATTAAAATTAACAACTTTAATGAATCACCTGGGTGGATTGGTTGTGTGGTGGGCGGCTGCTCAGGGCTTCGACCCTGGAGTAACCGATGCGAGGTGGGTACCGAGAGTGCGCATTTGAATAGTGGTTGCCCTAGACTGCACCCCTGGTTTTCACCAGGGTATCGTGCGGGGGTTTATTATCTTTAATGATTTTAAGCCTGTGAGTTTCAATTGTGGATGGCCACCCAGGATTAAAGAGATTACTATGTCGTCCATGTTTTAGATAGCTTCTAGTGCAGCCTTATGGTATTATGGGCTCTGCCGGGATTAAGTAAGTTGTGAGGTCCAACTTGTCAGTTAGACAGTGGGTGGAGGCGACGGCCAAGGGAACGAGTCTAGCTAATATGGTTGAAACCTTCTTCTGAAAGATCTTGTCTCATTCTTCTCTTGGGAAGGGTGGGTCGTAAGGTGAAAGTGCACAACCTCTCGAGAGTAAACCTAAGATCTTAGCCGTGTCCCCGGTTACGGACAATTTGAGCTTTCTAGGCAGGGAATGTACGGAAGAATCTCATCACCTTTTCAGAATAAGTTAAAATTTGAGTAGCAATTGTCGGATAGTACATGGGAGATGTAACCATGATACTGTTTATGACATCAATTAGAGTTTTGTAAATGTTTTTGCTTTCAAATAAAATGTAGGATAAAATTGGCTTTATGCAAATTTGCCTAAACTCCACTTGCCAAATATCATGTAGATAGACATGCCCAAAACAGCCACATATAAGTGTCATTTGCCAGTACATCATTGTACTGACCTCCATTCGTGGGGCTGCATATTCAAACGTGCAGGTTCGTCTGAGGAGGATTACTAGGTAGGATCTCGAGTCTACATTCCAACATGTCTGCCTGTGGCACATGAAGATGATGAAGGCTCATTGATGATTTACATTTCCGCTGTGTTTATTCTGAACAATTTTGTTGAGCTAGTCCATGTGACTATGCAATTTGTAAGGTTTTATTGTACCCTCCGGATCAACGATGTAGTAATTTGATACTATTGCAATGATTACTATATTTTGTAATGTGTGTGCTATCAGTGATCCCGGGAATAGCACTATACACAGGTATCTTGCCTTTATTAAAAGGTAGGATGCTACAGAATGGTATCAGAGCATAGTGTTGTCTGTAGAATCGAGACCCTAGGTTTGGATTAGAAATAGGAAGACCCTAGGATGAAAATTTTGTCTAATCCTATTTTCAATTAAAAAGATGTTTGGATTTTGAACTTCTAGTATTCTCACCTACTCCATCTTCAAAAATGATTTCCTCCTTTCCCTAGATGACCCACTGATGGCGTGTAAGACACACGTCCGTTGGGAACCCCAAGAGGAAGGTGTGATGTGTACATCGACAAGTTTTCCCTCAGTAAGAAACCAAGGTTATCGAACCAGTAGGAGTCAAGGAACACGTGAAGGTTGTTGGTGGCGGAGTGTAGTGCGGCGCAACACCGGGGATTCCGGCGCCAACGTGGAACCTGCACAACACAATCAAAGTACTTTGCCCCAACGTAACAGTGAGGTTGTCAATCTCACCGGCTTGCTGTAAACAAAGGATTAGATGTATAGAGTGGAAGATGATGTTTGTTTGCGAAGAACAGTAAAGAACAAGTATTGCAGTAGATTGTATTTCACATGTAAAGAATGGACCGGGGTCCACAGTTCAGTAGTGGTGTCTCTCCGATAAGAAATAGCATGTTGGGTGAACAAATTACAGTTGGGCAATTGACAAATAAAGAAGGCATAACAATGCACATACATATATCATGATGAGTACTATGAGATTTAATCAGGGCATTACGACACAAAGTACATAGACCGCTATCCAGCATGCATCTATGCCTAAAAAGTCCACCTTCAGGTTATCATCCGAACCCCTTCCAGTATTAAGTTGCAAACAACAGACAATTGCATTAAGTATGGTGCGTAATGTAATCAACACAAATATCCTTAGACAAAGCATTGATGTTTTATCCCTAGTGGCAACAAGCACATCCACAACCTTAGAACTTTCGTCACATCGTCCCGCATTCAGTGGAGGCATGAACCCACTATCGAGCATAAATACTCCCTCTTGGAGTCACAAGTATCAACTTGGCCGGAGCCTCTACTAGCAACGGAGAGCATGCAAGAACATAAACAACATATATGATAGACTGATAATCAACTTGACATAGTATTCAATATTCATCGGATCCCAACAAACACAACATGTAGCATTACAAATAGATGATCCTGATCATGATAGGCAGCTCACAAGATCTAACATGATAGCACAATGAGGAGAAGACAACCATCTAGCTACTGCTATATATGGACCCATAGTCCAGGGGTGAACTACTCACACATCGATCCGGAGGCGATCATGGCGATGAAGAGACCTCCGGGAGATGATTCCCCTCTCCGGCAGGGTGCCGGAGGCGATCTCCTGAATCCCCCGAGATGGGATTGGTGGCGGCGGCGTCTCTGGAAGGTTTTACGTATCGTGGCTCTCGGTACTGGGGTTTTCGCGACGAAGGCTTTAAGTAGGCGGAAGGGTAGGTTTAGGGGCGGCACGAGGGCCCCACACAACAGGGCGGCGCGGCCCCACCCTTGGCCGCGCGGCCCTGGCGTGGCGGCGCCTCGTCGCCCCACTTCGTTTCCCTTTCGGTCTTCTGGAAGCTTCATGGAAAAATAAGACCCTGGGCGTTGATTTCTTCCAATTCCGAGAATATTTCCTTTGTAGGATTTCTGAAACCAAAAAATAGCAGAAAACAGCAACTGGCTCTTCGGCATCTCGTCAATAGGTTAGTGCCGGAAAATGCATAATAATGACATAGAATGTGTATAAAACATGTGAGTATCATCATAAAAGTAGCATGGAACATAAGAAATTATAGATACGTTTGAGACGTATCAAGCATCCCTAAGCTTAGTTCCTACTCGCCCTCGAGTAGGTAAACGATAACAAGGATAATTTCTGAAGTGACATGCTATCATAATCTTGATCAATACTATTGTAAAGCATATGAGATGAATGCAGCGATTCGAAGCAATGGTGAAGATAATGAGTAAACAAATGAATCATATAGCAAAGACTTTTCATGAATAATACTTTCAAGACAAGCATCAATAAGACTTGCATAAGAGTTACTCATAAAGCAATAGATTCTTAGTAGAAAGCTTTGAAACAACACAAAGGAAGATATAAGTTTTAGCGGTTGCTTTCAACTTCAACATATTTATCTCATGGATAATTGTCAACACAAAGTAATATAACAAGTGCAATAGGTAAACATGTAAGAATCAATGCACACAGTTGATACAAGTGTTTGCTTCTAAGATAGAAAGAAGTAGGTAAACTGACTCAAGAATAAAGTAGAAGATAGGCCCTTCGCGAGAGGAAGCATGGATTACTATTTTTGTGCTAGAGCTTTTCATTTTGAAAACATAGAAACAATTTTGTCAACGGTAGTAATAAATCATATGTGTTATGTATAAGATATCCTATAAGTTGCAAGCCTCATGCATAGATTACCAATAGTGCTCGCACCTTGTCCTAATTAGCTTGGATTAACATGGATTATCATTGCATAGCATATGTTTCAACCAAGTGTCACAAAGGGGTACCTCTATGCCGCCTGTACAAAGGTCTAAGGAGAAAGCTCGCATTGGATTTCTCGCTTTTGATTATTCTCAACTTAGACATCCATACCGGGACAACATAGACAACAGATAATGGACTCCTCTTTAATGCATAAGCATTCAACAACGAGATAATATTCTCATAAGAGATTGAGGATTAATTGTCGAACCTGAAACTTCCACCATGAATCATGGCTTTAGTTAGCGGCCCAATGTTCTTCTCTAACAATATGCATACTCAAACCATTTGATCATGAAAATCGCCCTTACTTCAGACAAGACGAACATGCATAGCAACTCACATGATATTCAACAAAGGTGTAAAATTTGATGGCGTCCCCAGAAACATGGTTACCGCTCAACAAGCAACTTATTAAGAAATAAGACACATAAGTACATATTCTTCACCACAATAGTTTTTAAGGCTATTTTCCATGAGCTATATATTGCAAAGACAAAGGATAGAATTTTAAAGGTAGCACTCAAGTAATGTACTTTGGAATGGCAGAGAAATACCATGTAGTAGGTAGGTATGGTGGACACAAATGGCATAGTTTTTGGCTCAAGAATTTGGATGCACGAGAAGAATTCCTCTCAATACAAGGCTAGGCTAGCAAGGTTGTTTGAAGCAAACTCAAGTATAAAAGGTGCAGAAAAGCTCACATATGAACATATTGTAAGTATTATAAGACTTTACATCGTCTCCTTGTTGTTCAAAAACCTTAACCAGAAAATATCTAGACTCTAGAGAAACCAATCATGCAAACCAAATTTTAACAAGCTCTACGTAGTTCTTCATTAATAGGTGCAAAGTACATGATGCAAGAGCTTAAACATGATCTATATGAGCACAACAATTGCCAAGTATCAAATTATTCAAGACATTATACCAATTACCACATGAAGCATTTTCTGTTTCCAACCATATAACAATGAACGAAGCAGTTTCAACCTTCGCCATGAACATTAAGAGTAAAGCTAAGAACATATGTGTTCATACGAAACAACGGAGCGTGTCTCTCTCCCAAACAAAGAATGCTAGGATCCGTTTTATTCAAACAAAAACAAAAATAAAAACAAACGAGACGCTCCAAGTAAAGCACATAAGATGTGACGGAATAAAAATATAGTTTCACTAGAGGTGACCCGATAAGTTGTCGATGAAGAAGGGATGCCTTGGGCATCCCCAAGCTTAGATTCTTGAGTCTTCTTAAAATATGCAGGGATGAACCACGGGGGCATCCCCAAGCTTAGACTTTTCACTCTTCTTGATCATATTGTATCATCCTCCTCTCTTGACCCTTGAAAACTTCCTCCACACCAAACTCAAAACAAACTCATTAGAGGGTTAGTGCATAATCGAAAATTCATATATTCTGTAATAACCCAGAACATAGGAACAACGAAGGGTAGATTTAGAAATGGGATGTGCATTTCATCACAAAACGGGGGAAATTTTCGCGCCTATTTGCAACTAAACCTAAGAGGGATAGAGGTTCTCTCTCATTTTGCACTTAGGGTTAGGCATTGTGAGTTAGGGAAATTTCGACATGATCTCTTTTGTATCTTGTTCATTTGGGGCATTGATTTCATTTGACCAATTTATAATACATTGAATAATAAGCAATAAGCACTATGAAAATTGAATTCGCAATTCAAATACAACCTATGAATTCAAATAACTTTGAATTTCAAATTGAATATTAAATACAACATTTAATCAAGAATATAATCATTACATAAATCAAAAGCTCATAAGAAAAACTTGAGCTTTATTGATACCATAACACAATTACATGGTCTTTACAATATTTTGGATACAAGAGAATTGATGAATAATAAACAGAAATGAAAAAGGAAGATTACAATATTGTCCTAAACTAAAACTTAGACTAAATGACTTGAAGAATATCTTCATGGTCATATTCATCTTCAAAACCTGCAACATAAGACAACAAGTAATAGCCAGAAAGTTAAGTGTTAAACAGAAATTCAGTTTGGACAGAGTTAAGGGTTAAACAGAAATTCAGTTTGGACAGAACCAGCTGTCCTGCACACTTGTGCTTGTCCAAAGCCCTGGACAGCACAAGATAAGAGCAAGCAGACCAAACCTGAGCACCATCAGAGGGCTCAAGTTTCAGCATATGAGAGCACACAGCTCATGTGTGCTGGGCAAGCCACATCAATGCAATGCATAAGCCTAGTCACCAAAGCAAGCCAGGCTTGTGTGTCATGGCAAGAACATAAGTAGGGCTCATATAAAAGGAGCACAAACCCTAGAAACTGTAACAGTCGACCAAATAAGGATTCACCAGGTAAGGGTGAAGCCGGAGCAACGATAGTTCATCCAGTTCTTGCTCAAGAACAGAACCAACACACACAACCACTCATCCACCAGAAATCATGGTGACCTGAGAAGATCATCCAAGACCTGGAGGTGAAGGACTGTGACACAAACCACAAGTCTGCATCAACACAAAATCTCACTCTAGGAGCTGGAACAAGGTATACCTAGTTCCTGGAGAAGATCCAATGGATCTAATCCATAAATCATGCATGGCATAGTCATGGGATTGAGCAGATGCTCAAAAGGGTAAATCATCACTTGGTTTTCACCAAGGATTACTGCCAGTCTAGAAGCCACTAAAACAGAAATCATCCAGATACAGATCTTGTGCACAGAAGCTAGCAAACATGCACAGATGCACACACTAGCAAGATCTCATGCACAGATAGCACCAGTAGATGTATTACAAGGATTAGCAGCTAATCAAGACTACACAGAAAATCCTAAGCATGCAACCATCAGGAAACCCTAGATTTCTTCACAGGCAAGCATATTGGCATTCATATTTGTTATGATCCCCAAATATGCAAGCAAAGATGAGTAGCCAACAAGATCCAACCAACCATGTGAGCAACCAGTCAGTAGCAAGGCTACTGAGGTCACAGTACACTCAGAACCATCCAAAGCAAAGCCATATGCAAAGCATCACTATCCAGAGATGGATTCAGACTCTATTTGCTTGTCAAATAATCATGAACAACAAATTCATACACAAGCAAGTAATTTAATCATCACTGCATAAGCAGTTCATCAGTAATTAATTTATTCCAGCATGAATACATAACAAATTCATGCTATATCTTGACAGTAGCACACTATGAGGCAACACAGCACATGTCACTGCATCATAGCCACTGGATCAAGTCCAGTGAGCTAGGAAGAGCAACAACACATACATACAGTAGCAATAGCATGCTTGAGCATCAGCATCAGTAAGAAAATGATTCACTTAGCCACAAGAATTAATCAACAACCAAGCCACTGACATTTAATTGATCAAATGGATCAGTTGAATCAAGTCAAGCCACACAGATAGGCTAGCCAACAAGAAATGGTTGATCCAATGGATCATTGGATTACACAGGAGGCACAGAAGCACCTCACAGGCATCACTGGTATCCACAAGTGTCACAGATGCATAGCAGTACACCTAGACAAGCAAGTATAAATTGCCAGTAAGCATAGCCAGCTTATAAGCATGAACAACATGGCATAACAAGTAGTAAGCAAGCAACACATGGCATGCACAGCAAGCAACACACACTGGCCAGTACCAGAAATTGGTGAATTGGCCAGAGCTTGCAGAGAATGGAAGCACATGTAGCTTAAGTAGCAGTACCAAGGCTCTGCATGATCACAGGATCATCAGATAGCAGTAGAGCAAGAGGAGAAGGAGCACAGAAGCTTGGGAGGCGCACAGGCATGGAGAGGAGAAGGAGATGGAGCAGAGCAACTTACACGCGCCTGGTGGCAGAGGCTATGGCATGGCGAGGCAGTGCTCGCGCGGCCATAGCAGCTGCAAAGCCAGGGAAGGCGCCGGCGTTACGCCGACGAACACCACCACAACAGCACGGCACGGAGACGACGACACAGGTACTGCGAGCAGCACCCGCGCCAGGTCGGTCTCGAAGGCGCACACGTCGACGGCGAGGGCGAGAGCTCGTCGGAGATCACCCAATCGCCCGAGGCGATTCTCCACGAGATCCAGAGAGGAGGCGATTCGCCAGGAGAGGAAGCAATCGGAGAAACCACGCGGACAGATCGATAGATCGTCTCGCGGCGGTCCAGATCAGGTAGGTGGCTAAGGCAGGGGAGCACGGAGATGGCCGGAGCACGGCGGCGGCCATGGTGGCGACGCCATCGCCACGGGTGTCGCCAGAGGTTAGGGTTAGGTCGAGCGCGTGAGAGAGACGAGTGAGTGAGCGAGCGAGGTGGACCGCTTCGGCGCCACCGACCCAATATGGGGCACGCCTTAGTGGGCTGTCCCATGGCCTTTAGTTAGTGGGCTGGCCCAATAGGGGCCAGGGGGTATTCTGGTCATTTCACAATTAGGAAATAGCCAGAATTTCACCAATTTTTAGTAAATAAAATACAACCCTAAAAATCCATTAAAAATTGGATTTGTGAATGAAAAATTATTCTTAACAATAATAAAATATGAAATGGAATTTAAGATACAAATTCAAATTTATGAATTTGATGAATTTAAAATAAAAACTTGGAATTTCAAACCATTATTTCCTTGTATCTAAAAATCAAGGAAAAATCTCAAATAAGTTCAAATACTTATTTTCAAACATTTCAAAATGAAATTCTATTATTCCAAGTCATTTCTATTGGAAAAAGGTATTTTCCAAAGGAAATACTCTATTCTTCTTTATTCTAAAAATATAGAGGTAACTCTATTATTACAAATCATTTTTGGAATAAGTAATAAATCACCAAGGTAAAGTAGTTTACTTTGAATTATTTTACTTTATGAGGATTAACATGGCTTACACATTAAAGCAATTGCAAATTACCGCCAAAGGCAGAAATCTTAACTCAACCATAAATTGTAATCACTCATTGGGGTAAAGGGATTCCACATAAAATAATACATACATGACTGCATTATTTGAATTTTATAACATTGTCCTTACCGGACAATGATGCTTCTTACAGAACCCGAGGTCCAGGTTCCATCCACTGCATTGAACTGCACTATCTCGCAGTCCACAAGCAAGTTCACCCTTGCTCATACCAACTTGAGTATTTTCTATTACTTTAATGCAAAGCTATATACTTATCATTCCTGCATCACAAATAAAATGTTACTTTCCAACTATGAATATGACTATGTGGCTGGCAATGGAACCATGGTATGTGTTGATATGGTGGAGGTTCCATTGCATGGGTTATATTAACCTAGGAGTAACTACCAATGCCGTCCAGTGATTCTAGCACCGTACAAACCGCGTTAACCATGAGATCTATAATGGCTCTAGGGAAGCCAGCCGTATCTTTTCCTTCCTGCACGCCAACGGACTGGTAGAGCTGCGGGGTGTTGGAGGCACTGCCGTAGGTTGGGATAGCCTTTTAAATCCCCATCCGTATGTGATGTTGAGCTCTACGGTCTATGATGGATTGTCCAAAGTACACCGTGAGTAAAGCCGTATTATTGGGAGAAGTCTACTGGGGGTGTACGGGTGGACAAAAGGGTGGGTTTGCAGGGTCGCGGAGAAGGCGGTGTGGGCTTGGATTTTCATACCTGGCCTCACACCAAAGGAAGTGTGAACGGGGGCAAGTCCCTGCGGATGGCAAAAAGGGTGGGTTCTCTTGTGGGAAAAGTAACGCACCTCTGCAGAGTGTATCTGTTATCACCAGAATTTGACCGAGTCAGAGGTGGGCCGCGATCAAGATGGACTCGGAGAATATATATATAGAAGAAATACGTGAATCGGCCTTTTATACCAAGTTGGGCTTAATTGCCTGTGTATCTGTAATATATTAGATCGCATCTTAATTTAGAAGATAGAATCTTACTCGTGCACGGTTTGGTGCACGCCCACATTAGAAAGTCCGCTGGACTATAAATATGTATCTAGGGTTTATGGAATAAAACAACAACCAACGTTCAACCACAAACAAATCTCGGCGCATCGCCAACTCCTTCGTCTCGAGGGTTTCTACCGGTAAGCACCATGCTGCCTAGATCGCATCTTGCGATCTAGGCAGCACAAGCCTGCCCACGTTGTTCATGCGTTGCTCGTATCGAAGCCTTTTTGATGGCGAGCAACGTAGTTATCTTAGACATGTTAGGGTTAGCATTGTTCTTCATATTACATGCTTTCGTAGTGCAACCCTTGCATGTCTAGCCGCCCTTACACCTATCTTAGGTGTAGGGGCGACACCCGCTTGATCATAGTTTAGTAGATCTGATCCGTTACGGTTGCTCCTTGTTTCATCAAGGATTAGTTTAACATCCGCAATAGTTAGGCCTTACAAAGGGTTGGAGGATCCAGCGGCGTGTAGGGTGGCGTTTGCTAGCCCTAGAAAGGATGTTCCGGGATCAACCTCGTGTTGGTTTTTAGGCCCTGTCTAGGATCGGCTTACGGTCACCGTGCACGAGCGCGAGGCCCAATCGTGAGTAGGATGATCCGATTATGCGGTGAAAACCCTAAATCGTCGTAGATCTCATTAGCTTTACCTTGATCAAGCAGGACCACCATATATTCGGACACCTCGTCCGAATCATGGGTGGATCGGCTCTTTGAGCCGATTCACAGGATAACCCGAGAGCCGATCGAGGCTCGTATTTAACGTTTACGTGTGTGCCCCGCAGAAACTAAGCGAGGCATCATCCACACCTTCCCGACCAGGTATAGGTCGGGTGGCACGCCCTTGCGGTTGGCATCGGCGCGTGCGACCGGGAGGCTTTGCGGGCCGTCGCTCCGAGGGACCGGGGCCGGCCGCAGCCCTAGTTGTTCCCGGCTCTCTCGTGTTGCCCGTCTCTGCCCGCCGGGGGGTTTCGACGTCAACACATTCTCGGCACGCCCGGTGGGACAACCTTCGACATCCACAACATCGCCATCTACATCCGAGATGGCGGAAGACACTCCGGTCACGTACGAGGATCTGCCTGATGAGCTCAAGAAGAAGCATGACGAGATCAAGGCAACCCTCGAAGCCGAACTCATCGGCTCTTTCCACCGAACCCGCTCCCATGGCGTCAGGTGGAAGGGTTTCACACCTGAAGGCGCACTCGATGGAACAAGGACCTTACCGGTAGAAACCCTCGAGACGAAGGAGTTGGCGATGCGCCGAGATTTGTTTGTGGTTGAACGTTGGTTGTTGTTTTATTCCATAAACCCTAGATACATATTTATAGTCCAGCGGACTTTCTAATGTGGGCGTGCACCAAACCGTGTACGAGTAAGATTCTATCTTCTAAACTAAGATGCGATCTAATATATTACAGATACACAGGCAATTAAGCCCAACTTGGTATAAAAGGCCGATTCACGTATTTCTTCTATATATATATTCTTCGAGTCCATCTTGATCGCGGCCCACCTCTGACTCGGTCAAATTCTGGTGATAACACATGCCCCCCTGGTTTTGGAAATGACATTTCCAAAATCATTACGCTTGTCTTAACAATGTTTTAACAATGTTTCTGTAATATATTAGATCGGCTACATGCAATGTTTCTGACAATGTTAAGACAACTTGTTAAGTGCCCCTTCTGTAATGTTTCTGTTGTACCACTCTGAGGGATATGACAATTTGTGAAGAAGCCCCTTCACAAAGATCATATCAACAACTTGTATACTACAACATGCAGTGGTATGCTGGGTCACCGCATATTCAAAGGTGACATAATCATTCTTAACACTTCTGGACATTGCACAAAGCTACTGAAAGTTAATGGAACAAAGAAATCCATCAAACATAGCAAAACAGGCAATGCGAAATAAAAGGCAGAATCTGTCAAAACAGAACAGTCCGTAAAGACAAATTTTTCGGGGCACTTAACTTGCTCAGATGAAAATGCTCAAATTGAATGAAAGTTGCGTACATATCTGAGGATCACGCACGTAAATTGGAAGATTTTTCTGAGTTACCTACGGACGGGCGGCTCAATTTCGTGACAGCAAGAAATCTGTTTCTGCGCGAGTAATCCAAATCTAGTATTGACTTTACTATCAAAGACTTTACTTGGCACAACAATGCAATAAAATAAATATAAGGAGAGGTTGCTACAGTAGTAACAACTTCCAAGACTCAAATATAAAACAAAAGTGCAGAAGTAAAATAATGGGTTGTCTCCCATAAGCGCTTTTCTTTAACGCCTTTCAGCTAGGCGCAGAAAGTGTGAATCAAGTATTATCGAGAGACGAAGCATCAACATCATAATTTGTTCTAATAATAGAATCATAAGGTAACTTCATTCTCTTTCTAGGGAATTGTTCCATACCATTCTTAAGAGGAAATTGATATTTAATATTACCTTCCTTCATATCAATGGTAGCACCAACAGTTCGAAGAAAAGGTCTTCCCAATATAATGGGACAAGATGCATTGCATTCAATATCCAAGACAACAAAATCAACGGGGACGAGGTTATTGTTAAACATAATGCGAACATTATCAATCCTCCCCAAAGGTTTCTTTATAGCATTATCAGCAAGATTAACATCCAAATAACAATTTTTCAATGGTGGCAAGTCAAGCATATCATAGATTTTCTTAGGCATAACGAAATACTTGCACCAAGATCACATAAAGCATTAC
Organism: Lolium rigidum; assembly: GCF_022539505.1. Classification (NCBI taxonomy): domain Eukaryota; kingdom Viridiplantae; phylum Streptophyta; class Magnoliopsida; order Poales; family Poaceae; genus Lolium; species Lolium rigidum. The sequence goes on along the minus strand of NC_061510.1, from coordinate 228,911,487 downwards.
AATCAAAATCATTGACCCTCATCTTAATGATAGGCTCCCAACCGTCTTCTAACTTCCTAGGAATAGAGGTTTCAAGTTTTAGTTTCTCTTCTCTAGCTTTTATGAGAGCATTTGTAATATGTTTTGTAAAGGCCAAATTTATAGCACTAGCATTGGGACTTTTAGCAAGTTTTTGTAAGAACTTTATAACTTCAGAGATGTGACAATAATAAAAATCTAAACCATTATGATCTACAGCAATGGAATCATTGTCCCCAATATTTTGAAAAATTTCAGCAGTTTTATCACAAAAAGTTTCAGCAGTTTTAGTAGTTTCAGGCAATTTTGCACGCTTTGCACTAGGAGTAGAAACATTGAAAACACCAATTATTTTACCATTGATAGTAGGAGGTGTAGCAACATGTGAAGCATTATCATTACTAGTGGTGGTAATAGTCCAAACTTTAGCTACATTATTCTCTTTAGCTTGTTTTTCGTTTTCTTCTCTTTCCCACCTAGCATGCAATTCAGCCATCAATCTAATATTTTCATTAATTCGAACTTGGATGGCGTTTGCTGTAGTAACAATTTTATTATCATTATCCTTATTAGGCATAACTTTCAATTTTAAAAGATCAACATCGGAGGCAAGTCTATCAACCTTAGAAGCAAGAATATCAATTTTATCAAGCTTTTCTTCAACGATTTGTTAAAAGCGGTTTGTGTACTAATAAATTCTTTAAGCATGGCTTCAAGACCAGGGGGTACACTCCTATTATTGTTGTAAGAATTCCCATAAGAATTACCATAACCATTACCATTAGCGGAAGGATATGGCCTATAGTTGTTACCAGAATTATTCCTATAAGCATTGTTGTTGAAATTATTATTTTTAATGAAGTTCACATCAACATGTTCTTCTTGGGCAACCAATGAAGCTAAAGGAACATTATTAGGATCAACATTAGATCTACCATTCACAAGCATAGACATAATAGCATCAATCTTATCACTCAAGGAGGAGGTTTCTTCAACAGAATTTACCTTCTTACCTTGTGGAGCTCTTTCCGTGTGCCATTCAGAGTAATTTACCATCATATCATCAAGAAGCTTTCTTGCCGCCCCCAAAGTGATGGACATAAAGGTACCTCCAGCAGCTGAATCCAATAGGTTCCGTGAAGAAAAATTCAGTCCTGCATAAAAGGTTTGGATGATCATCCAAGTAGTCAGTCCATGGGTAGGGCAATTCTTTACCAAAGATTTCATTCTCTCCCATGCTTGAGCAACATGTTCATTATCTAATTGCTTAAAATTCATTATAATACTTCTCAAAGATATAATTTTAGCGGGTGGATAATATCTACCAATAAAAGCATCCTTACATTTAGTCCATGAATCAATACTATTTGTAGGCAAAGATAGCAACCAATCTTTAGCTCTTCCTCTTAAGGAGAAAGGAAACAATTTTAATTTTATAATGTCACCATCTACATCCTTATACTTTTGCATTTCACATAGTTCAACAAAATTATTAAGATGGGCAGCGAGCATCATCGGAACTAACACCGAGAAAATTGCTCTCTCATAACAAGATTTAGTAAAGCGAGGTTTAATTTCAAAGAATTCTGCTGTAGTAGCAGGTGGAGCAATAGGTGTGCATAAGAAATCATTATTATTTGTGCTAGTGAAGTCACACAACTTAGTATTCTCAACGGTACCCATTTTAGCGGTAGTAAATAAAGCAAACTAAATAAAGTAAATGCAAGTAACTAATTTTTTGTGTGTTTTCAATATGGAGAACAAGACAGTAAATAAAGTAAAACTAGCAACTAATTTTTTTGTGTTTTTGATATAAGAGCAAACAAAGCAGTAAATAAAATAAAACAAAGCAAGACAAAAACAAAGTAAAGAGATTGGATGTGGGAGACGCCCCTTGCAGCGTGTCTTGATCTCCCCGGCAACGGCGCCAGAAAACTGTCTTGATGGCGGTCCGTTGGGAACCCCAAGAGGAAGGTGTGATGTGTACAGCGACAAGTTTTCCCTCAGTAAGAAACCAAGGTTATCGAACCAGTAGGAGTCAAGGAACACATGAAGGTTGTTGGTGGCGGAGTATAGTGCGGCGCAACACCAGGGATTCCGGCGCCAACGTGGAACCCGCACAACACAATCAAAGTACTTTGCCCCAACGTAACGAGTGAGGTTGTCAATCTCACCGGCTTGCTGTAAACAAAGGATTAGATGTATAGTGTGGAAGATGATGTTTGTTTGCGAAGAACGAGTAAAGAACAAGTATTGCGGTAGATTGTATTTCGGATGTAAAGAATGGACCGGGGTCCACAGTTCACTAGTGGTGTCTCTCCGATAAGAAATAGCATGTTGGGTGAACAAATTACAGTTGGGCAATTGACAAATAAAGAAGGCATAACAATGCACATACTTATATCATGATGAGTACTATGAGATTTAATCGGGGCATTACGACAAAGTACATAGACCGCTATCCAGCATGCATCTATGCCTAAAAAGTCCACCTTCAGGTTATCATCCGAACCCCTTCCAATATTAAGTTGCAAACAACAAACAATTGCATTAAATATGGTGCGTAATGTAATCAACACAAATATCCTTAGACAAAGCATTGATGTTTTATCCCTAGAGGCAACAACACATCCACAACCTTAGAACTTTACGTCATCGTCCCAGATTCAATGGAGGCATGAACCCACTATCGAGCATAAATACTCCCTCTTGGAGTCACAAGTATCAACTTGGCCAGAGCCTCTACTAGCAATGGAGAGCATGCAAGAACATAAACAACATATATGATAGATTGATAATCAACTTGACATAGTATTCAATATTCATCGGATCCCAACAAACACAACATGTAGCATTAGAAATAGATGATCTTGATCATGATAGGCAGCTCACAAGATCTAACATGATAACACAATGAGGAGAAGACAACCATCTAGCTACTTCTATGGACCCATAGTCCAGGGGTGAACTACTCACACATCGATCCGGAGGCGATCATGGCGATGAAGAGACCTCCGGGAGATGATTCCCCTCTCCGATAGGGTGCCGGAGGCGATCTCCTGAATCCCCCGAGATGGGATTGTCGGCGGCGGCGTCTCTGGAAGGTTTTCCGTATCGTGGCTCTCGGTACTGGGGTTTTCGCGACGAAGGCTTTAAGTAGGCGGAAGGGTAGGTTTAGGGGCGGCACGAGGGCCCCACACAACAGGGAGGCGCGACCCCACCCTTGGCCGCGCGGCCCTAGCGTGGCGGCGCCTCGTCGCCCCACTTCGTTTCCCTTTCGGTCTTCTGGAAGCTTCGTGGAAAAATAAGACCCTGGGCGTTGATTTCGTCCAATTCCGAGAATATTTCCTTTGTAGGATTTCGAAACCAAAAACAGCGAGAAAACGACAAGCGGCTCTTCGGCATCTCGTCAATAGGTTAGTGCCGGAAAATGCATAATAATGACATATAATGTGTATAAAACATGTGAGTATCATCATAAAAGTAGCATGGAACATAAGAAATTATAGATACGTTTGAGACGTATCACCCACTTCATGAAAAGCATCAAGGAAGTAGAGATGATGACCTTGTGCCTGAAGTGAGGGACTGCTGCTTCATGTGACATTCTTCGACTTTGCTAGAAGTGTTGCATGGGAGACAAATGAAGGACTTGAAGGAAAACTTCGATGCAGACTGCACAACACCCGAAGATACACCGAAGGAGTAGAATAGAAACTTGATGCATCCAATATAGAAATAGACTAGACCACCATTAGTTCTCTTATTATTTAAACAACACTAGCATAAAAAAAAAGTACTGATCTTACCAAATTGCGGTGTGATCATACTATTTTGTTTGAACCATGTTGCTTGATGCTTGTTAGATGATTGTTGTTTGCCGAATTGCCTTGATCTGATGCGTTTGGGTAGGAAATCTTCTTTAGATCTCTCCATCTATTCTCGTCTATACCCAACCCAGAGAATGTTTTCTCGGCAACTTGCCCTGAAGAAAATAGTAGTGAAATCAACCTAGATGTTTCCTATCAGATGAAGAAGCATAGGATGTGAGATACGCAAAATCCTAGTTAAGGATCGATAGAAGTGTTTTCTAAACAATTCAATAATGGGGATTGAAACATTGATTCAATTATTCCATGAAAGTTTATGTAAAAATTGTGAGGTTGACCAAGTGTTAGAATACGAGATTCAATAAATCAAATACGGAGTAATGATTTGGGTGCAGGATGGATTGATCACCATTCCTACTACTCTTATTATTCGCTTTCGTAATATTGACTTTGCGAATCTAGAGAGACATACATACAAAAGAGATATCGGCAAATAAGCCTAAACCCCAGGGTGGATAAATATTATACCCTTATAGTAGGCAAGTGCTGCCAAGCGTAGGGCTACGTTTAGTTTGAAGATCCAACCACTAGTTTAAGGGTAGTGTTTTATCTTAGGTCTCTTTGTATTTGCATCTTACCGTGTCCAAACCCAAACAGATGCCTCTACATCGTGCTCACAACTACAATGACAACAACGACCCTAAGATGCCACCCACATTACCAGAGTTGATGGGACAAGCTCAGTTGGTTCAGCAGATGACCCAAAGCCTAGTCAACAGCCACACAAATAATGATTTACCGCCAGAAATGCTGCAATTGTTGGAGTCCCAATCTGAAATGTTGCAGATGATGGCCCATGGCATGACCAACTATAACAACAAAGAGGATGATGTAAACGGACCACGAGCATGCAAACTATGTGGAGACCTAGGGCATTCACGTGGTGAACATCGGAACCAGTGCCCTAACTGCGATGGAAGCCATCCAACCAAAGAATGCCACACCTATCAGATTACGTGTTTCCTATGTGAGGGAGTCAATCATGTCCCCGCTCAATGCCACCTCTACCCCATAGTGCAAGAAATGAGTGTACAAGTCAGGGATGGAATGTGTCAGTCTATGAGAAATATCCATGAACGTAGGTCCAAGATGAAGGAAGAAGTTGAAATCAAGCCCCAGGAAGCGGCACACACTGTCACCACCAAGTGTTGTTATACATGTGGAGGAGAAGAACATTTATCAAAGAACTGCTCTAGAAAGCGAGAAAGGTTCCCCACATTTAAGGTGGAATATGAAGACCAGGAACTAGAAGATCTCTTAGCCTTGGAGAGACCCAAAAGGAAGAAAAATCACCACCACTCTAAGGAGAAGGAAATTAGACACTTGTTGTGTTACTATTGCAAAGAACCAGGGCATTATGCATCAAAGTGCCTAGAAAAGAAGAAAAAGAACAAAGCGAGAGGAGCGAGAGAGTAAAAAATGGAAGCACGAAGAAACGTATGAGAGACCTCAGCCACATCACATGTTTCAAATGTGGCAACAAGGGTCACTACGCGGATAAATGCACAGAGAAATTACTTCTGTAAGCCACCAAAAATTACGAGAGGCCATCTAGTCAGTTTTTCTTTTAAGGGTGGTAGCACCCATGCCTATCTGGAACCCAAAACTTTCTAACCTTTCTCAAATCTCGAGGACGAGATTTCTTTTAAGGGTGGTAGTCTGTCACATCCCGAAATTTTCCAGATTTCGAAATGTAAAATAAAAATGAATTTAATGCTTGATTGTTTGAACTTGATTGAAAATCCACAAAGAATTAAAACTTTTTGGAGTTTTTAAAACGTATTTTCAAACTATTGGTTTCTAAATACTTTTGGTTTCAAGTATTTTCAAAATCAAACATATAGATCAAATGTATATAATAATCATTTTAATTTCACAAAGGGATATTAAAAGGGTTTTGCAAAATGGAGTTTTCGTAAACCATAGTTTCAAAATATTTTATAATCAATACTCTATTTTTTTCGGAGGTTTTGAAATTTATAAAATATTTTATTTTTGAGAAAACCTTAAACCCCAAAAGGCACTATAGCCACATAGACATATATGTCAAATTTTGTTTTTATAAAGTTTATAACTTGTCCCAAGTTTAGTCTCATATTGAAGTATTTTTCATAACGAATCCAACGGTACCTTATTTGCATTTTTTTCGATTTTATTTGAAGCCCCAAAATGTATTTCCAATTTCAGTATAATAAAAACCAGAATCGGGCCGGCCAGCCGAGCCGACCGGCCCAGCATGACGACCCAGCGCCCGCTCGGCCCAACGCCCCCAGCCCACCCGGCCTCCCTTGCCCCAGCATTTTTTTTCCTTGGCCGCACCCTGGCCCAACACACCCACGTCACCAGCCCATCTCAACTCCTCAGCATGCCACGGCCCGGCGCAGCCACGCGCGTAGCGCATCTGCCTTTTTTTTTTCCTTTTCCCTTTCTTTTAGTCCCACTACAGCCTATAAAAAGGACCCCAAAGGCAGCCTCAATCA
>NC_061510.1:228846116-228904999 GCF_022539505.1 Lolium rigidum | reverse complement strand
CGACCAAGAACGAAGTTTGCCATCACCAATTATGATTTCTCATGCACCTTTACTTGTGATTACCTTATACTTGTTTCAATATAAGTTATAAGAGGTTGTTTACTATAATGTCCTGTGTGAATGAATATGATGTTTCTTGTCCGTATTTTGGTTATCGACTCTTCACTCCATAAACATGTGGTCATTTCTATTGAGTTCAGTTTCGCTTGGGGACAAGCGAAGTCTAAGCTTGAGGGGAGTTGATACGTCCAATTTGCATCACTATTTTATATCATAATTTGCTGTTATTCATTGATATATTTCATATTGGGACACAATACTTATGTTATTTCATCTATTTTGCATGTTTCATCATTATTGGAGGATCGAACACCGGAGCCGAGATTCCGCTGGAAAAAGCACCGTCGAACGCAATATTTCGGAAGATCAACTGTGGAAGGAAATTATACCAAAAATCCTATTTTTCAAGATGACGAAGGAAGCCGGAAGGAGGAGCCGGGAGGAGCCGGGGTGGGCCCACACCCTAGGGCGGTGCGGCCCGAGCCCCGGCCGCGCCGCCATGTGGTGTGAGGGGCCCACGACCCCTTTCGCCTCCTTTTCTTCGCCAAACCCTTCGTCCCGAAGACCTAAGCCAGAGGGGATACCTCACGAAGAGTTACAGCCGCCTCGCGGGGCGGAGAACACCGGAGAGAAAAGAGCTCTCCGGCGGGCGAGGAATCCGCCGGGGAAATTCCCTCGGGAGGGGAAATCGACGCCATCGTCACCGACATCGAGCTGGACATCATCACCATCACCATCATCATCATCTCCACCATCATCACCGCCGTCATCACCGCTGGACACCGTCACCGCCGTAGCAATTTGGGTTTGATCTTGATTGTTTGATAGGGGAAACTCTCCCGGTATCGATCTATACTTGTTGTTGATGCTATTGAGTGAAACCATTGAACCAAGTTTATGTTCAGATTGTTATTCATCATCATATCACCTCTGATCATGTTCCATATGATGTCTCGTGAGTAGTTCGTTTAGTTCTTGAGGACATGGGTGAAGTCTAAATGTTAGTAGTGAACTATGGTTGAGTAATATTCAATGGTGTGATATTTAAGTTGTGGTGTTATTCTTCTAGTGGTGTCATGTGAACGTCGACTACATGACACTTCACCATTTATGGGCCTAGGGGAATGCATCTTGTATTCGTTTGCTAATTGCGGGGTTGCCGGAGTGACGAAACCTAAACCCCCGTTGGTATATCGATGCGGGAGGGATCGCAGGATCTCGAGTTTAAGGCTGTGGTTAGATTTATTCTTAATTACTTTCTTGTAGTTGCGGATGCTTGCAAGGGGTATAATCACAAGTATGTATTTAGTCCTAGGAAGGGCGGTACATTAGCATAGGTTCACCCACACAACACTTATCATAACAATGAAGATTATTTAGCCATATGTAGCGAAAGCACTAGACTAAAATCCCATGTGTCCTCGAGAACGTTTGGTCATTATAAGTAAACAAACCGGCTTGTCCTTTGTGCTAAAAAGGATTGGGCCACTCGCTGCAATTGTTACTCTCGCACTTTACATACTCGTACTTTATTCAACTGTTACATCAAAACCCCCGAATACTTGTCTGTGAGCATTTACAGTGAATCCTTCATCGAAACTGCTTGTCAACACCTTCTGCTCCTCGTTGGGATCGACATTCTTACTTATCGAAGATACTACGATACACCCCCTATACTTGTGGGTCATCAACATGGTATTCTCTATCCATCGGATCCCGACAAACACAACATAGAGTATTACAGATAGATGATCTTGATCATGTTAGGCAGCTAACAAGATCCAACAATGAAGCACAATGAGGAGAAGACAACCATCTAGCTACTGCTATGGACCCATAGTCCAGGGGTGAACTACTCACTCATCACTCCGGAGGCGACCATGGCGGTGTAGAGTCCTCCGGGAGATGAATCCCCTCTCCGGCAGGGTGCCGGAGGAGATCTCCGGAATCCCCCGAGATGGGATCGGCGGCGGCGGCGTCTCGCAAGGTTTTCCGTATCATGGTTTTTCGCCTCGGGGTTTCGCGACGGAGGCTTTAAGTAGGCGGAAGGGCGGAGTCGGGGCCCGACGAGGGGCCCACACCATAGGGCGGCGCGGGCCCCCCTTGGCCGCGCCGCCATGTGGTGTCGCCACCTCGTGGCCCCACTTCGTATGTTCTTCGGTCTTCCGGAAGCTCCGTGGAAAAATAGGCCCCCGGGTCTTCGTTTCGTCCAATTCCGAGAATATTTTGTTACTAGGATTTCGAAACCAAAAACAGCGAGAAAACGGAACCGGCACTTCGGCATCTTGTTAATAGGTTAGTTCCAGAAAATGCACGAATATGACATAAAGTGTGCATAAAACATGTAGGTATCATCAATAATATGGCATAGAACATAAGAAATTATCGATACGTCGGAGACGTATCAGCCGCCATCAACCTTCGACGTGCTTCTTGACTCCTACTGGTTCGATTAAACCTTGGTTTCTTACTAAGGGAAAACTTGCTGATGTGCGCATCACACCTTCCTCTTGGGGTTCCCAACGGACGTGTCATCTACGCGCATCAGCCGTCGCCGATTTATCCCGGCCATCTCCCGCGGTCTCCGGCGACGAGATCGGGCGTTATCGCTCCACTGTTCGATGGTGCACCCATCGGTCCGTATCGATCTGTGATTGGCGGCCTCCTCCGCTCGCCCCCAACCCTACTGCAACTAGGGTTGCGTGGTGTCCGCGGCGATTCGCCATTCGCCGACGCTCCTGGTCGTTGTGGTGATGTCGTGTGCCTCGCAGTGGTGGTGCTCGAGCACCTGTGCTCGGCGACGCCTGGCTTGGCCGCGGCTTGGCGCTGCCGTGCTCGGGTTGTGCCGCCACGGTGACGTCGTGGTGCCTCTGCTCCAGGTACGCCTCCTCTCTGCTCCTCTTTCTCCTCCTCATCTTCTACTTGCTCTAGTCGTCGGCCTTACCCTCCTCGTTGAGGTGCTGGCCATGCTCTAATGCTCGTGTGCCATGCTTGCTGCTGCTTTACTGGCCCTAGTGCCTTGCCTGCTGTTGTGTCGTTGACTGCTGCTATGCTGCACCCCCTGGATGCCATGAACTGCTCTTGCTATTCCTTTCTTGCTACTATCCTTGCTAAGGTCCGCTCCATTGCTTGCTTGATCCCTCTAGTTGTGGCAGTAGCTTGACTATATGTGTAGGCCATTTATATGAGCATCTTGATGACCCACAAGTATAGGGGGTGTATCGTAGTACTTTCGATAAATAAGAGTGTCGAACCCAACGAGGAGAAGAAGGTGTTGACAAGCAGTTTCGATGAAGGATTCACTGTAAATGCTCACAGACAAGTATTCAGGGGGTTTTGATATAGCAGATAAATAAAGTACAAGTAAGTAAAATGCAAGAGTAATAATTGCAGCGAGTGGCCCAATCCTTTTTAGCACAAAGGACAAGCCGGTTTTTTTACTTATGATGACCAAACGTTCTTGAGGACACACGAGATTTTAGTCTAGTGCTTTCGCTTCATATAGTTGATTAATCTTCATTGTTTTGATAAGTGTTGTGTGGGTGAACCTATGCTAATGCACCGCCCTTCCTAGGACTAATACATACTTGTGATTAAACCCCTTGCAAGCATCCGCAAATACAAGAAAGTAATTAAGATAAATCTAACCACGAGCCTTAAACTCGAGATCCTGCTATCCCTCCCGCATCGATATACCAACGGGGGTTCAGAGTTGTCTGTCACTCCGGCAACCCCACAATTAGCAAACGAATACAAGATGCACTCCCCTAGGCCCATAAAGGTGAAGTATCATGTAGTCGACGTTCACATGACACCACTAGAAGAATAACACCACAACTTAAATATCAAACCATTAAATATTACTCAACATAGTTCACTACTAACATTTAGACTTCACCCATGTCCTCAAGAACTAAATGAACTACTCACAAGACATCATATGGAACATGATCATAGGTGATATGATGATGAATAACAATCGGAACATAAACCTTGGTTCAATGGTTTCACTCAATAGCATCAATAACAAGGAGTAATCAATACCGGGAGAGTTTCCCCTATGAAATAATCAAGATTCAACCCTAGATGTTACAGCGGAGACGAGGTGCAGCGGTGGAGATGATGGTGTCGTTGGTGGAGATGATGGTGATGATGATCCCAATGAAGTCCAGCTCGATGGCGGTGATGATGGCGTCGATTTCCCCCTCCGGGAGGGAATTTCCCCGGCGGATTTTAGCCTGCCGGAGAGCTCTTTTCTCTCTGGTGTTTTCCGCCCCGCAGAGGCGGCTGTGTCTATTCTCGATGCCTCCCCCCGCCTTAGGGTTCTCGGGAGATCAAGTACGCAAAGGAGAGATGGCCGAGGGGGTCGTGGGCCCCTCACCACATGGCGGCGCGGCCAGGGTGGGGCCTGCGCCGGCCTATGGGGAGGGCCCATGGTGGCCCTCCTCGGCCTCCCCTTTTGGCTGGCTCCGTCTTCTGCGAAAATAAGATCTTCGGTATGTTTTCCGTCAATTGTTGATCTTCAGAAATACTGTATCCTGACGGTGCTTTTTCCAGATGAATCCCGACTCCGGTGAGTAATTCTCCAATAATCATGAAACATGCAAAATAGGTGAAATAACATAAGTATCATCTCTAAATATGAAATATATCAAGGAATAACAGTAAATTATGATACAAAATAGTGATGCAAAATGGACGTATCAAGTCCCCCCAAGCTTAGATCTCGCTTGTCCCCAAGCGAAACTGAACTCGGTAAACAAGACCACATGTTTATGGAGTGAAGAGTCGATAAATGAAATACGGACAAGAAGCATCACATTAATTAATTCACACAAGACATTCTAGTAAACAACTTCCTCATATAACTCCACTTGAAACAAGTAAAGGGCAATCACAAATAAAGGTGCATAGGAAATCATAATTGGTGATGGCAAACTTCGTTCTTGGTCAAAGAACAATTAATAGGTTGTACTTATCTTTCGAGCAAAGCCCTTTATATTAGAGCTTATATGGCAGCTCTTACATACTCAGTCATAACAATCTCCTCATAATCATTGATAACCTTCAAAGTCATATTCATTCAGATAAAATTTGTACTAAACAAGGAAGAATAAAAGACATGATTAAATAGATCACAATATAAATGGTTGGATCACAACAACTCAATTGCTTGCTTGACATAGAAGGAAATAGGTTTACGGACTCAACATAAAAGTAAAAGATAGGCCCTTCGCAGATGGAAGCAGGGATTAAATCATGTGCTAGAGCTTTTCAAGTTTGAAATCATATAGAGAGCATAAAAGTAAAGTTTTGAGAGGTGTTTGTTGTTGTCAACGAATGGTAGTGGGCACTCTAACCCCCTTGCCAAACAGACTTTCAAAGAGCGGCTCCCATGAAGGACGTTATCTCTACCAGCAAGGTAGATCATCCCCCTTCTCTTTTGTTTACACATGTACTTTAGTTTTATTTATGGATGACACTCCTCCCAACCTTTGCTTTCACAAGCCATGGCTAACCGAATCCTCGGGTGCCTTCCAACATTTCACATACCATGGAGGAGTATCTATTTGCAAAATTAAGTTGCTTACTGATGAATCAGGGCAAAACATGTGAAGAGAATTATTAGTGAAGGTTAATTAATTGGGGCTGGGAGCCCCGTTGCCAGCTCTTTTTGCAAAATTATTGGATAAGCGGATGTGCCACTAGTCCATTGGTGAAAGCTGCCCAACAAGATTGAAAGATGAAACACCACATACTTCCTCATGAGCTATAAAACATTGGCACAAATAAGGAGTAATAAGGTTTTGAATTGTTTAAAGGTAGCACATGAAGTATTTACTTGGAGTGGCACAAAATACCACATAGTAGGTAGTTATGGTGGACACAAATGGCATAGGTTTGGTTTAAGGTTTTGGATGCACGAGAAGTATTCCCCTCTCAGTACAGGTCTTTGGCTAGCAAGGTTGGTTAGCAAGCATAAGAGTTGAGGGAAACAAACAAACATACATGTGATAGGAACAATCATGCATCTTTCTTGTAAGCACAAATAACTTTAACTTCAGAATACTAAACTCATTAGCTAACAAGAAAGAAAGATAATGAAATAACATATCTACATGCATTTCCCTCTTTTCTACTTAAACTTCAAGGTATTGTTTCTATTGACCAATGCTAAGTTTGCCAAAACCAAATAGATTTACTTGATGCTCCCAAAGTGATGTCAATACTAATAACAAGATCAATCATATAACAGAAATTGCAAACTAAAATAAGGTGTGCAAAAAGTAAATGATAAAACTTCTCATTAATATTTCATAACGATAACTCACACCAAGGGATACATAGATAACCAACTAAAGGAGAGATACTTCCACACTTCAAACCATCTTATATGATAACTTCCCTACTCATGATATGACACTACTTGCTAGTAAAAAGGTAAAAGATAGTCATGATGTGATACCGCGGCACTCCCCCCAAGCTTGGAACAAACCAAGGGGGTGCCAATACCAATGATGAATTACTCCTTCGGTGGTGGTGGTGAATTCTTCCCGTCATCAGACTTCCAAGGAAGAGGCTCTCCATCAACAAACGACATCTTGGTCTCAGGAATCCTGAAACTGGCAGCATAGCTTATGTGTTTAAACCTATTTTAATACTCACAGTTTTGATTCTGAACATCATAAAGTTGCGCTTGGAGTTTGTTGGTAGTGTTGTGAAGCGAGAGGATATCGTCCCACAGCTTTGCAGTCTCCTTCTTGTGTCCATCAATAAGTTCGGACACAATCTTGTGGAAGATGTCCACTTCACGTTCAGCCATCTTCTTGTAGGTGAAGACCTCTTGTTCTAGCTTCTCCATCCTGTCCTCCAAACTTCCTTCTCCTTTAGGGCCCCGGACATCTTCAATCTGCAACTCTCCATCTACGAGCAGCAATTCCTTGGGATGCATCTTCAACTCGTTCATATACGGGTTGACGACGTTCTCAAAGAAACTGTCCTTCGGAGTTCCCGACGAAGACATGGTGGCTCTAGATCTGAAAACAATATCTGGCAGAAAACAGCTCGAAACAAAACACGACGAGAAAACAATATACGGACCTCGGGGGATCCGGGGGATTATATAGCAAAAAAATTCACGAGGAAAGTACCAGGTCGAACCCCTGTGGAAAAGGGACTCCGAGGGGAAGTCCTCATAGGGCGGCGCAGCCAGGGTGGGGCTCGCGCCGGCCTATGGGGGCACGCCCTCGTGCGTCTCCTCCGCTCCGATTCGATCTCGTAATTTTTCATATTTTCTAAAAATAGCAGAAACATTGTTCGGAAAGTTAAACGCGAACTTTTTATTACCAGAACTGTTACCTATTCGAAGTCGAACTCTGCAGAACTATCAATTTGATCTTTGATGAAAGCTTCCGGAGTCACCACTTGAATAACATCAATATCTTCATTATAAGAATCTCCAGAAATATAATGCTTGAGTCTTTGTCCATTCACCACTTGTGTGGCATCACCTTTCGGAGAACCAATTTTTATTGCCCCTGAACGATACACCTCCACAATGACATATGGTGCTTCCCATTTTGAGAGTAATTTCCCTGCAAAAAATCTGAGACGAGACCGATACAATAGGACTTTATCTCCAACATTAAATTCTCTTTTAATAATTCTTCTATCATGCCACTTCTTAACTTTCTCCTTAAAAAGTTTAGCATTTTCATAAGCTTCACTTCTCCATTCATCCAAAGAACTCAATTGTAGCAACCTTTTCTTACCGGCAAGTTTAGGATCTTTATTAAGTTCTCTTACAGCCCAATAAGCTTTGTGCTCTAGTTCTAAAGGTAAATGACAAGCTTTTCCATAAATCATTTTATAAGGAGACATACCCATAGGATTTTTATAAGAAGTTCTATAAGCCCATAGTGCTTCCTTCAACTTACTAGCCCAATTTTTTCTAGATTTATTAATGGTCTTTTCCAAAATAGATTTAATTTCTCTATTTGATAATTCTACTTGCCCACTAGTTTGAGGATGATAAGCGGAAGCAATCCTATGATTAATACCATATTTAGCAAGAGTTTTTCTAAAACCACCATGAATAAAATGAGAACCTCCATCAGTCATAAGATATCTAGGTACTCCAAACCTAGGAAAAATAACATCTAAAAGCATTCTTAAAGAGGTCTCACCATCAGCACTTTTCGTGGGTATGGCTTCCACCCATTTAGTAACATAATCAACAGCAACAAGTATATGAGTGTTACCTTCTGAAGAAGGGAAAGGACCCATGAAGTCAAATCCCCAACAATCAAATGGTTCAATAACAAGAGTATAATTCGTAGGCATTTCATTGCGTCTAGAGATATTACCAACCCTTTGACATTCATCACAAGATAAAATAAACTTTCTTGCATCTTTAAAGAGAGTTGGCCAATAAAAACCTGATCGTAGAACCTTTTGTGCGGTTCTATCTCCGCGTGATGTCCTCCATAAACACTTCCATGACACTTACTCAATATCTCTTGTTGTTCATATTCAGGGACACATCTTCGCATAACACCATCCACTCCTTCTTTATACAAGTGTGGGTCATCCCAAAAATAATGCCTCAAGTCATAAAAGAACTTCCTCCTTTGCTGGGCTGAAAAGGTTGGAGGCAAGTACTTGGAGACAATAAAGTTAGCATAATCAGCATTCCAAGGACTATCTCGCGAGCTCACCTTTATTACAACCAACTGTTCATTTGGAAAACTATCATTAACAGGAACATGATCATAAGCGATATTTTCCAATCTAGACAAATTATCAGCAACAGGATTATCGGCACCTTTCCTATCTACAATATGTAAATCAAATTTCTCCTATAAATATTGCAAGACTACCCAGCCATCTAGGGGGTCTGAGAGGGGCAAAACAATCTGGTTCGTTCGTTTCACCAGCCACAATCCCACTTTTCGCCACAGCCGTCGGATGCGGTAACATTTTTCTCACCTTCTGCTTGTCTGATTAGGTCCATGACGAATGGGACCTAGCGTGTGTGGGGACGGCGAGCAGAGACAACGAGGCCGCTCGTTCACGTCGCCTTTCTTCCCTCGTTTTCCTGTGCGGGCGTGCGGTGGGTGAAAACCCTAGATCAGGGCGTGGTGAAAAGGTTCCCCAATCCGGTGCTCTCCTTTCCTCCCCAATCCTGTTTCTCCTTCCCAACGGCGACCTCTCTCCTGATCCCAATGGTGGCACGCCGCCTCTCCCAGAAATGGAGCCGGACGGGGACGACCGAGGTGGCAGGCCGGAAGAGGAGATGCAGGAGAGCGCACGAAGGTGGGCGATAGCGCGGAGAGTGGTGGTGACGCGAGCGCCGCCTTGAGGAGCTCTTCCACAGACGGCGGGGCTTGATGAGGATGGGAGGAGTCCTGGCGGCCATGGATGAGAGGAAGGATGCGTGGAGTTCAGGGATGGAGCGTCGGCCGTCCCCCGTCGACCGGGTCGGCGGCGAGTAGGCGCTACGCGCGCCATCGATTTCGTCCAGCGGCGGAGAGAGGAAGCAAACGAGCGGCGACGGCTGGTGCGCGCGCCCTCGATTTCGTCCTCGGCACAGGCCTGAGGTTCGTCTTGCTTCTCCCTCCTCTCGTTCTCTGTCTCTTCCTCTCCGTCTATCTCTCAATCTCTTTTCTCTCCCCCGATCCGCCAGCCGCCGCTGCTCTTCTCCCTGTCCGACTCCCTGTGACCGCCGGCCGTGGCTTGGGTCGCCGCAGACTCTCACTTGGACGGTGGACCCCGACCACGGAGCTTGCTCCTGGATGGGATTGAGCTGCGCAAGGCTGGTAGCAGGATCCGGAGCCGCGCGGGACACCAGGGAGTCGTGCGACGCGTAAGGTCAACAATCTATCTTCTCACGGCTTGAACTGATGGATGGTGCTAATTTGATGTTGCCTGCCATAATTTATGAAGGTGTCTTCAGGATCGATGGTTCATCTACCGCAAGAAAATACGCAGATCGGTGCTTCGGTGGTGCTTCAGACAAGATGACATGAAAAGTCCTACTAATCAGAGTTCAGATATTTTTTAATCCCTCTATTAATGCTCTGGTGCGTGGTTCTCATCGAATCTTCAGGTTTCCATCTACTTGCAGGCAAACAAATTGGCAGAACTGCAGAAGCAGCTAAATTGGTCGGATCTAAAAAAAAGACTTCTTCCTTGGGTTTTACTTTGGACATATGTACGTTGGCATCTCCATCTTTGTTTTATTCATCGGTTTGATCCACATGGTGGTGTTTGCATCATTGCTTAAGTTCTGGCCATGCATTTGTGCGTACATTATGATCAAATAGCTAACATAAATCAGATTGTTTGCTAAAGTTAATTACTTGGAGGGGGCTCTATTAATCCCTACTTCCTAATAGATGTCTAAAATTTTGCATAGTCTTGATTTCTTATTAAACTTATAACCCTTACTTTTCAATAGCTGACAAAATAAGCATGTCTGTTGCTTTGGTCTTTTCCTTTGCAGACCCGGCTGTTTATTTAGTAGTGTGTCTGATAGTGAGTTTTTTCCATTCTCAGTGCAGGTGTGAAAAAATTATTTTGTATTGCATTGGGTGTATATGCTGACTCCAACTCAAATCTGTAATCTCAAGGATGAATAGAGATGCAGTGAGAGAAAAAGTTCGTTTTGATTTCAGAATAGGTTTATATATTTTCCTCTTTTCATTTAAACCTACAACTTTATATATGGTCTGACAAATAATGTATGTGTCCGGTTCCAAATTCAGCTATCTAGCATTACTGCGACAGCCAAGAGCATGGGTGGAAGCAAGTCCATAAGTTGCTGCTATTTACAAAAGTCTTCATCTAATTCTTGTGATTTCTGCGCTTTACAGAAGTCAGAGCTACCGGGCCTGGAGAAATTCGCCGCGGTGCGCCAAGACCACCTTCGTCTCCGTCTACTTCTCAAACCTCATCCGGAAGGTTCACCCTTCTTCCTTTGTGTGTGGTTAATGAGAATGGAAATGCGTGTTTTTGGCGCTTTGATATGATCGATTTGCTTGTACCTGTGTTGTGTGTACTCTAATTGGGCTGATTTTCCCTGTAACATATAGTGATTCCGTGAACTTTTTGTTCCATCGTATTCTGTGCCCAGTCAGATCACTCTCTGAATTTGCGTACTGATTCACATCTATTTTGCCTTTGATTGGTGTCTAGGTAGTTTTCAGTAGAAAGTTCAAAGGAGTGTGCAAATTCTCCAATAATTTTATGGTGCGCTTACTTAAGCTGAAACATTTACTAATCTTGGTTCAGATCTATTTTGCATTTGCTTGACTAAAACTTGTGCTTCATGCATTGAAGAAGCACTACAGTTTTTGTTTTTCGCTTGATTCTTCCGAATGGACCCTACAAGGATTCCACGAATCAAATATAAGGATCCAAAGGACAAGTTAAATGCCACCTATGTAGAGCTTATGGATTTCCTGCATTGTAGCTCAGAGCAAATGTCCTAAACCAACACTCAATTTTCATTTATATCGGTAGCTCGGCTGGACACGGCAGCGGCGGTGGTAGGCACGACGGCGTTGGGGCCGGCCCATGCGTGAACGCGGAGTAGCAGCAAGCTCTAGGTGCGAGCTCGTCCGTTGTACTTCGTTTCTGGAGGCGTTGGAGCGGAGCGCGCCTGGCTGAACAATGGTGCTCCCCTGCCGTCTCCCTCCGTTGGAGCTGCTGGTACTGGTATTCCTCCCCTCTCTCCTATACTCCCTGCACGCCTCATGTCATCTCTCCTCACATGTTGTACTGCAGTCTGTAGCAACTCCTGAGAGGAGACCAGATTCATGATGGATGGCTTTGGTATGATGCTAGCTTGGGAGATCCCACTCTATCGGATCAACAAATTACCATGGTGAGTAATTATAGACATATATATGACAGATTAGCCCTATGTCTGCTTCAATTTTGAACTGATTTGGTGCGCTGAATATTACAGGAGAGCATAGTGAAAGAAAGAGGAGATAGGATGGAGTCATTGAGGCCATGAAGTTGTGATGGGTAGACATGTAAGTTTACCAATGATATGGTTGAATACTAGGTCTATTTTTCTCTTGAGTATTCATATGTTAAATAACCCCATAGGTGAATGGCTGACCAACTTTTGGCAAAGATGCATATGTGTGGTTTTGATCTCGTGTTCCCTTTGGCTTGTGATCATTTATGTGTATATTTATTTTGCTGCAGGTGGCAGAAAATAAAAAACAATGTTAAATAGCTATTTGGAATGCAAGGTTAGTATTGTCTCGCTCTACAAGATAATCTCTGTGTTCTGAGATAAACTTGAGTAATTTTTGTGATGTATGAATCACGACAGATGAAAATCGAGGACACGTCGATGCAACTTCCGGAGTATCTTGTTGATGAAGTTTTCATAACGTGGTTAGTTATTGGTTATATGAACATATAGCTTTTTTGTTGGGATATTCATATATGCATAACTGGAGAGGAACTATTCATTTGCCACTGTAACTTACCTATTGCTTGAAAGACAATCTCTCTTCTTTGCTTACTAGGAAGATGATACATTTCAGAACTTCCATAGCAAGAAGTGGTCAACAACCACGACATGCAGCCTTTTCTATGCCAAGGTCTGGTTCAATTGTTATTTGAGGTTCTTTATATCCTCATCATATTTCATGTACATCTATTAATTAGTGCTCGAAGGAGACTGGGAGGTGTTTCACTATTATGAAATCTTTTATCATCGTGTTTGTTTATTGAACTATCTTTCAAGCATGCTCGATGCATTTAAACCTGTTGGTGCTTTCTCACAACCAGATGTGATAGATTTTGTACAACTATTTATTCGATAGGCTTGCTTCTGAGTATGTTGATCAATTCCGGAGCATTAAGATTTCAGAAAAAAAATCACTTCGTATTATAGTGCATGTGCTCCTTGGCTCCAAGTTCAATTGGGGAGCCAAGACAAGTTGTTTATTTATTAATAGAGTTTCAGTACTTTGTATGTATAAATTTGACAAGAAAAGTTCTTATTTTATTTTAAAGTTGCCTCCCAGATGATAGTTTATAGCTTACTGGTTCATAAGGAACCATCAAGCATATTTGCCTTGTATTCATATTTCTGACGGTTGATGTTTTTTTGAGAGAGAGACGCTTGGATGGTTGGTGTTGTAGCAGCTTGATTTTGTTGACACTGAAGCTATAGGTTTCATTTCCGAATTTGAACAAATCACCACAGTGAATGGATATTATTTTTTACAGTGCAGCTTCTCTGTATGTTATTATTGGCATGATTAGGAAAACTCGCATTGCAAAAAATCATAAACGATCCGAAACGCGGCACTCGTTTTTTGTCCCGCTTCTGCGCCATCCTATCATAATTTGGGAATTGCCGAGACCTGTCATATTTTGCGGTTCCGGACTTCCGAGACGGGAACCCCGATGCCGTGTGCTCCCCGCTGACCAATGCAAAGAAAAATGGGAAAGACTTGGTGGTAATCGATCGAATACATTCCTTTTTAGTTACCTCGACCATATATGAGCACTTATGGTTTTGTTAGTTTCTTAGGCATCTTGAAATCTTTCTGGAGATGAGAGCAAGTAAATAAAGTTGCATATGTCTCTTTCTTGCTTTGAAACTTTAGCTACACTAGGTCGATTCTTATTATCTAAAGAGACACTGACCAATGAGTGTAGAATGAAAACTTTGAAATGTCAAGTCCTCCTACAGATCCTGTATATGCAAAGGGAAAAGTACAATGACGTTAAGTGGGTATTATGGATGAGCCAACAGTGATTTTTCAGCCCGTGCCCCTTCCTCTTTGGATCTTTTTATACTTTTACATTTCAATCTAAAATACAATTACATAATGATAACTAAGCACACGATTATCTGTTTCTTAAGATAACCAGAGTAATGCAATTAAGTCTTGAAGTATTATGGCTTTAAACAATTCAAATTTTATATCAACGTGGCAGTAAAACATGTTTTTAACTATCTATTTATGTTATTGTGACTAATCTCATTTCTTACCTGATTTGTTATTTCCTTATCTTCTTTCTTTGTTTCTAGGTTGTTACTTTGATCAATCTTGATGTAACAAGTTCGGTCGCCTGGTCGTCTATCCACCAGAGGTGAGAGAATCTAGATCGAACGAGGTCCTCAATCCTGGCCTCGCTCCTCGCTCCTCCTCTCCTCTCCAATGGCAGCCTCTCCTCTCTCCCCCTCGACTGGATGCGGGCCGCCGGTCGCGGGCGTCGCCGTGCGAAGAGCAGGTGGAGCAGGTGGGAGCATGTTATCTATGTGAGGTCTCCTCTCACTCTCAGGTAGTACAAGGATACTTTATTTGGTAGCATCATGTGTATTTTCCTTGTGCATATCATTCTATGTTTCACTGCCAATGCATATTCTTATTTTAGTCATCTGTAACATTCTTCCTTTTCTTATAATTGATTTGGTTTTCCACATTCTTTGCTGCAATTTTTCATAGATACACATGGAGGTACCAAGAAAAGCTTTTGATATGCGCATGAACCTCATTTTTATCCGCGCTCCCTTCTAAGGAGTCCCTGAGCTCGGAACAAAATGAAGGAATGAAAAGGTAACCAGCAACGGAATTTATCCGCATCTATCATCTCTCTAAACCAATGTGATCCAGCCTAACGTTTGTTCTTTGTAAGTAGTTGCATATATCTTGTGCCTTCCAGTGTTTTGCTTCTACATGATTTTTGCTTGACATAGTTCCTCTCGTTCTTCTTTTCTTTTGTACTCATGGAAGCATGGCCGCTGACTTTCGTAACGCTCGTAGAGTTGTGGTTGGTAACATCGCAGAAAGGTATAAGTCATCTCTCCCGCGTTGAATTTATTTGTAATTGTGCAGCTGGTGCTACAGTGATAATTATGATTTAAGTTTCTGGATGCGTAGTTCAAAATTTAGTAATAGTAGCGACAATGAGGATGTTGCCTATATATTCTTACATTCAGCTGCAAAAAGAATTACTTGGTCCTTTTGGTAAAACAGTGTATTAATGGCTTTTTTATGTTATTTCTTTTTTGCGGGGTCGTATGTTACTTTAAGTGGGGTGTAAATATTGCAATTCTACAACAAGGTAATGTCAGCTCGTGTAACAATTAACTGGTGGTCTTGACCTCACTGCCCTCCCCGTGGCCATGGATGGGGATGGTGCCCTCCACCTCATGCCCTCCCCGTGGCCTCTCGCGCTAGATTGGTGCCGATCAATTGACCCGTGGCATCCATTATGCCGCAAGGAGATCCCTCTCTCATGACTCATCTAATCTCATGTTATCACTATGTGAAAAGGTAATAGATTGAATCTTCTCGCCTAGTGTCTAATTTACATGAGTTGTAGTAGCCATGTGGCAGCCTCCAAATCTAGCATGGACTGGAGTTAAAGTAGTGGATTTTTATATTTGCATTGCGATGCTAGATGAATAAGATTGACTCGTGTCTTTATTATTCCCTGTGATATGAGACAATATGCTCAATTATTGCTAATTTAGAAAGTGCAATTCTTCTTTTATTTATAAGAATATGGTGACTAAAACATAGGCCTGGATAAATAAATGTGAGGTCTTCATTATTTTTCTTTATCCTCTCGAATCGCTGCAATTTTTTTAAAGATGCTTAGGCTACATGTACTCTAATTCCAGATAGTGAGTTTTCTCAGTATTTTCTTTTTAAAAATGATGAGAAGAACTAATATTATCTGCGTTACAATATAGGTTCCATCGGGAAATTTAGTTCATAGTGAATGTGATGTTTCACTATTCTGCTGCTCCCAAGCATCAGGTGTTCTGCTTATTCTGTACTCTTTGTCTTTAGAGATAAGGAGATTGTGGTAGCTGCAGCTGAAGAGGAGTAAAGGGATATTCAAAAACTTGAGTAAGCCATATATTTGAAGGTATATTGTTTCCACTTTCTTCTATCCTTTTGTTCCTGGTCTGATTTGCTAGGAGTTTTTTATCGAGGCATTTCCAAAAAAAAATTAACTAGATATTATTGGAAGGATCGGTACGGCCTCGGACATCATACTTGTCCAGTGCCATGTAATAATCTGTATAGTTGGGAAATTCATGTTTCATATTTATTGCACTAAATCTTCCATGTTCTCCTTGTATTCATTATTGGTAGCAAGTTACAAAAATTTCAGCTTTGTTGACATTGACAAGGGGATGTGGACCTGCAGGTCTCCACGAATGATGAGTCCGCCATGAGAGAGAGAGAGGTTTCATGTTTTGGTATCATTCTGTCCCCTTGACCTCTCCCAAGTCCTTTTTTTCATATTTTTCATCGTTCCGTCAATGCTGCTAATTCTGTGGTGGATTTGGCTTCAATATTTTTTTATTTATCCTACTACCTTATTATCACTTAACTATTGTAATAATTGGAAGTCTGCTTATGTTTTATCATGTAATTGAGAGCATAGTTTTGGCGTATCTCTGAATTCATTAATATTTCAGCGAAGGCTTATTCAAATGGCCTGGCCTCTGATTTCGGTACTGATAAAAAATTTGTATTCTCTGCATTTAAATATATGCTTTGGGCTGACTAAAGAAATGAATATGCTAGGAACTTATGAAGCTGGAATAATTATGCTTGTACCTGTGCTTCTACCACGACCATTTGCCTGCCTACTTTCTGTTCTTATTTTTTGTTCAACTGAATCCTGTTGAGTAACATGGTACCCTTCTACGTACACATATATCTTACTTGATTGGATTGCGGTGAAAGAATTATTGTGTAGTTCTTAGAGAATTAATGTATTACTTAAATTCACCGGTGCATTTTAGTAAATTGTGCATATCTTGATCGTTGTTGTTGCAATTTGCTTGGTGAGAAAAGATAGATAATATGGGGCGTTTATATGCTTGCCCGACATGCACACCGATGTATGGTGCAGATGACTAGCAGTATGCACACCAATGTGCCTCTTTCTATTGTTTTTTATAAAATAGATTTATCCTTAAAAGGAACAAATATGGTACTTTGTTTCTCTCTATTGTAGTAAATTTATATATAAAAATTGCAAAAAGTTCAGTTGGTATTAAAATTTGCATTTTTAGTTTTTAGAAATTAATTGAATATGAGGCCAGCTACTCGTATGCGTCCAATCTATATTTATTATGGGGGTCTTTCATTTTGCTTCGATGGCTTCTTTGCCGCCTAATAGAAATAATATCTTTGTTGTTGTTTCTTGGCTGAACTTTCCCATATCATGAAGTTGAGCTTTTCCGAAAGATAGTGTTTGCGTGGCAATTTTTCATGTGTTGGCTATAAATTGGTTCAACTCTTCCCTATGTCATTGCGGCTCTGAAGTGATTTTGTTACTATGGACCATGTGCAGGTCGAACATGCTGTTTGGGTGTGAGCGCTTCAGGTTTTATGCAGTGAGGAGTTGGACACTGGAATTTCAATTTTGATTATGTGATGACCTGATGACCTGGTTGGACCCTAGAGACTCAAGTTTACTCTGATGACAAATACAAGGGCTAAGGTAGCTTGAGGTAAATCAACTCGAAGCTTTGATTCCTCTACATGTGTTCCGACTACATGAAAACTAATACTCCCTCCGTTCTTTTTAATTGACTCGGATTCGGTATAAGTTTGTACTAAATTCGAGTCAATTAAAAAGGAACGGATGGAGTACATGACATTTAAGATCTTCCATTGCTAAAGCCTATTCGAACCACTTGGTGAGCTCATTGTTGACAACAAGGCTATGTAGTACTTTGAAAACGGAGCCACATTTTGCAAGTTTCGGTGACTCTTCAGAGTTCTTCATTGATCCTGGTGGCACATCGATAGCCTGAAATTTATCCTCTTGGCAAGAACATGAGCAACCATCCTTACTCGTCGAATTCTTGCGGAGCAATGTCGCCAAGGTAACCATTCACACATAACCATTCACACATGTTGCTTTTTAGAGAGCTTGATTATTACAAGGTGGGAATTCATTGATTCTGATCCATGATATGCAGAGCCCTATTGTACTATTTGTCTTGCTTGTTCTCTTCGCATTTATATTCTACGAAGAAGCCACACTGCTGATCCATGAATTATATATGATACATGTGCATAATTCTATGGTTCTGAGAATTGCTATTTTGGCTATACAGGACTATGTCCGGTGGTCTCACCCTTGTGTTATGTTCTTTTCGCCCCTTAGATGATTATTTTGCTCATACTGAGTTATGTGGTTTTTCCGTGTTGGGTTGGTTGGTTTGTCCTTTCTTATTATAATGAGAAACAAGTCTTACAGGAGCATGGAGGATTACTGGTCAGTGTAATTGGACTACCTGGGCATCAAGGCGTCAAGTATAGATGTGCAGAGAAAGAGGAAGAGCACATCCTTGAGCAGTAGTTCAGTTGATGCCCGGTATGTCTATTTATGTCGGGATAATAAAGCTTTGTTGTAAGGAATTTGGACGGTGCTTGGTGGATTTGAAATGGTGGAAGGAGAAACGAAGCCGAGGCCATGTGCCCATGTCAAAATGTACAGCCGAATATCGAGGTTTATTTTCTTTCGTTCTTGGAGGTGCTTTTGCTTTTTCTCGTGAAATACTACCGAACCCGTGTTTCCCCTTTACAACCAATTCTTAGTATTGAACTACTTATTTTGCTATCTGGTCCAATGACATTTTATTCACTATTCATTCGGAGAAGATATGCCGTTGGTTGGGGTGACACAACGGCATGTGTTGCAGCTCGATAAGTCGGCCCAACCAGTGTCATGCTCCCCGAGTAATACTGCTTTTATGCTTCTCTTTTGAATTTCATAAATTTTATAGATGTATGCTTGTACCGAAAGGTAGGATTTTGATACAAAACTAAACCTTTATTAGGAAACCCCTTGGATAAATAGGTAATCTTGATGGAGAAACTATTCCCACCCAGGCTATTATCATTTTGTTTTGTGCAAACGGAGATCCAACACTAGAAATATTCTTGATATGGTCAAGGTTCTGTTCTCTGTAGATGAGGAAAATCTTTTGAATCACCATAATTGATATATATTCCCATTTTAATAGCATAATGCTTAGTCATATTGGTTGCCTATACTTGCTATGTATTAACCGGTTAGTTAAATAACTCTGATGACATCTCTGCTCTATGGGAATAAAACAGAATCGTAGGAGTTGGCTCTCACATGAAACCAATAAAAAGAGTATTTAGTTTAGTTTTTTTTTTGTCTTGTTTGCTTACTGGAACAAGCATCATATTATTGATTTATGCCTTGTTTGCTTCAGGCCTTCAACTTACCCATATGTAGCTTTAGGTTCAAGTTGGGAATGGAACAATACTCGTTTCAATACCATGGTGAGCAGCCTCGTGATATTTTGTATTATCTACTAGGTTTACTCATGAAGTGTACATGTACAAATCTGAGCTGAGCTATTTTTCTGAACTCCATCAGCTTGCCTACGGGGATTGTATGATTCAAATAAATTTTTATGGTTACCCGTTTAGAATTTTGTTGTTGTTGGCTACCCATTTCTATGATTGCTTTGTGTTTAGTTTCTTATCTGTATATCTGTTCTGCAGATTACTTTAGTGGCCTTGTTCAAAAAAGATAGTAGAAAGATAGTATCAAGCACCAAGATACTGCATCCTGCCACAGTTCGCCGTCTCGCCGCTCCATGATTATTTGACTCAGTTGTGGCAAATGAAGCAAATGAGTTTTCCATGTATTCTTATTTGTAGCAAAGTATAAGGGCAATAATTTTTTCAGATGGCTTATTAACATTTGTGAAATAGTGGAGATGTTGCTTGTTCCTTCACCGTACCACATGCTTCAAAGGGTGGAGCATGTTACCATCCTCAATCCATGAGTGTGCTAAGCATTCGGTGCGTCATGCTGATTCCATGTGTATGTGACAAGCCGAAAAATATGCTAGAAATGTTGAACCATTTAAACTTGTCGGAAGCATGCGCTCCAAGAGCTATGGAGTTATGAAGTTTCTCCTTCCCATGAGTATTCTATGATCTATGTTCATCCTCTGAATCTGGTTGATCGTCCGTCAAGCGGAAGGAGTGTGGTGATGCAAGATGAATAATTTTATATCATTCCGCTTAGGAGATTTCATTATTTTTTCTAGGGGACGCTTTGATCTCAATCCATTTCTTATATGGAGCTGCTTTGATCTCAATCCTTCTTATATGGAGCCGGTATGAAAATTGGACCATCATCCCAAGTGGCGTTAGGGACATTTTTTCTATTTCCTTGCATTATTGGTTATAGTATATGCCTCGAAAATTAATAACCACCACTAATTTATTTACCTCTATTACAAAATAATTAGAATTCTCCTCTCAAGACAACGGAGAACAAGGAGCCGATTATCCCAATCATTTTAGGACCAACCCTCGTATATGCGTAAGTGACACACCCTTTCTAATTCCATATCGAGATTCTAGCACTCAGCTTGGCACTCAGCTACACGAATATGTTTCAAATAGGCACTCACCTGCACGAATACTGCTCAAATGAGTAATTTGGGAATTGATCTTACATTCAACAGAAGTGCGATTCATTTCCAAAGGGAATGCGATGCTTTGTCATGCTGTAACTCATGATTTTCCTATGTAATATATGCAGGTTTCAATCTCAAGTCATTCCATAATTTTACATCAAGTTCCTGTAGGACACGTTGGGGTAGGAGGTGCTCTTTTGAAAACCAACACTGCAGGTAGTTTTTTGTTCAAATGTTTCTTGGCTTTATTTTCTGTTTGATTGCCTTTTCATCTGAAGTTGTCATTTATTATTATTACCCAGTTTGAGCCACTACAGGTTACACTCTGTAATACCCTTTTTTAACGTATGATACCTAAATTCCTGATGATTTGTTTTTTGCTTCCTCTGAAATCCGCTACTGCTCATCCGTAAATTATGAGGTTGTTTAACTGTTTCAATCAATCTATTGTGTTGGTAGCTCAGCCTTGATGGTTCGGATCAAGTACACAACAACTTCGAGTGTTGCGACTATTAAGACATCAGCTTGCACAATTTATTATTGATGCTCTCAGTAGGAGATAAAAGAAATTAAGTCTCATGTCTGTAGGAGATAAAAGAAAGATTTTGCCTATATGGAATTAACCATCATTCTTCCTCATTCCACTTCTGTTACGGGGAAGCCTGTATTTAGGCTCACCTGAAAGTACACAATCCAGCATATTAGGCCATCCAAGAAGCTCATCGGATCGATTAAAACATGTTATGTTGAGGTTAGCTCGAGTACAACGGTGGACTAAATCTAAAAAAATCAAAACATTAACTAACAAGTAGGGATGATCCAGTACAAGTAATGAAATATGGGTCTCAAGCTAGAAACTTAGCGCTTCCACAATTATATCTCCCAATTAAACCATGTTAGTAACCTCTAGAAGACGACTAAAATGTTATTGTTGTCTTGTTCATACCGCAACAATTTTTTGGCTTGATACTCGCTTACATGAGCCTAAGATTTCCATTCTTTCAAATCCTCTCTTCTAATGATCCTCACATCCTGTGGTGGTCACTGAAACCGACTCTCCACCGATAATATGATTTTAATTCGGTTGAATTGGCTTTGATCCATCCAGACCATATTACTTTTTATATTATGTCTCCAGACAACATTACTTTTTCAAAGCGATTATTTAGTAAGAATAATGCACTTGGCTCCATGTTTCTTGCGGCCATATTTCTGCATAGGAACTTTGGATTGTTGAGAATGGGTATCTCTTCTGGGTAATATTTACCCACCGATGGATCCATCAAATTTGCTTCTACTCGGTCTTCACTAATTCTTGTGATTTTCCGAGTTGTACGGAACTTGGAGCTGCCGGGCCTAGAGAAATTCAACTGCGTTGAGCCAAGACCACCCGCATCTCCATCAATCAGTCCAGTGGCAAAGTCACGCCAACCTCATCCAGAAGGTACACTCTTATTCCTTTGTTTGTGGTTAATGAAAATGGAAGTGTGTGTTTTCTGGGTTTTGATAGGATCGATTACCTTGTACCTGTGTTGTGTGTACTCTTCCTGGGATGAGTATGCTTAAACATGTGCCTTCATGTCTTAGTAATTCCTCGTAACATGTATATTCCATGAACTATTTGTTCCATCATATTCTGCACCCAGGCTGGTCACACTTTGAGTGATGTGCCAAGATGCTCAAAACAAGCTTTGCGATCTTGCTAGGCAGAAATCTGCAGAAGAAACTTTTACCATCTACATGACACAAAGAACTTACTGATATGCCAATAGTTATGATTTCAGAAAAAAGTCTGAAAGATGGGGGTAGATAATAATCTGACATGCAAGCTTAATTACTTTGCTACTGACATGCTATCTTGTCATTATGTCATAGCTTGGTCAAAAGAAGAAAGTGCAAACGGCGGCTTATGATTTCTACCTCGATGCATGCCCCGGCAGGCAAAACGACATGAAAATATAAGGTAGGGTGGATTAGTGTTAATGCAATTTTGTTGTCAAGG
This sequence comes from Lolium rigidum, assembly GCF_022539505.1. Taxonomy (NCBI): domain Eukaryota; kingdom Viridiplantae; phylum Streptophyta; class Magnoliopsida; order Poales; family Poaceae; genus Lolium; species Lolium rigidum. The sequence continues at coordinate 228,882,449 of NC_061510.1, read as the reverse complement.
TAATGGCTCATGCTACAAAGGTTTTATGAAATGAGTGCGTCTCGCAGCAAGTAGGATCAAATGCACCGGTATGAAACCGGGCCTAACCATGTTGTATGTTCTTTCTAGGAGATCAGAGCATGTTTCCTTTTTTTCCATGCCTACATCTCGATGCAGGTAATGCTATTTTTATTTGGCCGTGATATTATTATTAGCGTAAGGATCATTTGGTGAAAAAACATATCAGCCTTCTCTCTAATAAGTAAACTTAATAGTATGTTATAGTGCATCATTACCATACAAAGCAATCTGACTTGACAAGTGGATGTTATAATTTCTGTTTGCTTGAAATGGGAGTTGAGGGTTGATTTGTGCAATATTTGGCTATGGTTATTCTATTACAAGTGCATATCCCGCATTTGATTGATTTCATTGGAAAACTTGCATTGAAATTAGATAATGGTTTCTTGCACACCACTTTCCTTTCTCCGGATGCCATATAATAATAACAGACTACACAGTTCAACATGATGCCATATAATGCTTGATAAGATCAGATTTGTTTTCTCTACGTAAATCTGAAGGCACTATATAAGCATGTGTTATTCTAAGTTTAACGAGAGATGAACTTTTTCTGTTTGGAACAAGTAGCGTTGTTCATGGCTTAGTGATCAAGATAAAAGTTCATTCCTCTTTGTTTCAAGGGTGTGGTAACCTTTTCATTCTTGATATAGTATTTGAACCCTTCTACTCTATCAAAAGGTTGTTTTCCTCTTTGGAAGTTCAATGGTATTATCCAATTAAGCTCCTTAACGGGGATAAGTTATTTATAACTTCATATTTCTATTTCCTTTGTCGTACCAAGGCACACCAATTGTGATATCTTAGCTGAACTCTGAGTTGGAGAAAGCACATATAATAGTACTATTACCAATTGTGATATCTTAGCTGAACTCTGAGTTGGAGAAAGCACATATAATAGTACTATTATGAATATATACTGCGCAAACACATAGGTATTGTATATGAGGTTCCATTATACTCACTGATGTTCCATCTGCTTTCAATTTCATGAGATGATGTGCGATTAAAAAACAACTCTGCAGTAGTTGTGGCACTTAGAGTCATGCTATTATGGTGCTTCACCTTCCTTTTATATGTCTGTATCCAATTTTTATACAAAGTCTTTGCAGTGAACTTTTTAATCACATTCAGTTATTCCTTCCGTCGTGCGATCTTTTCAGCTCAAGAGCTCTTACCGGACCAATATCTCTATGCGTTGTACATTGTCTATCGACGAGTATGTGAAGATAGCGAGGATTGCTACCGGAGCATGAGCCGCTTGCGCTGGTTAACGAATGAGCACAGATGTGACAGTTAATAGAAAATCCGTGTTGCCCGAGACCAAGCTCAAGGACAGGGATAGAGTTGAAGTGAGGTTTTCTCTGCATATTAGCCGGAGTAATTTATCAGGTTGGCTACCGCCTCCTAAATTTGTAAATAATGAAACCATCTGGTAGTAATTTGTGCTGCAAATATAAGTTTTCATGCAATAAATTCAAGTTTGAATTGCATACTCGTGCCTCTCGCTTCCCGAGTTTATACATAGTGCTATTGTCGGCGGGACAATGTTATTGGACATTCTCTAAATTTCCGTAGAATTTACATGCGAATTCCACCCCTTTGCGTTGGGGACGGAGTTGTTATAACCCTGAAGCCCATTTATAATAGTTTCTGGTTTACGTGGTACTGGTTAAGTGGGTTAAAATTTCGAACCAAACTTTTTATCCTCTTGCTCGCAATAAATACAATCAAAGCTAAATCTTATAGTTTAGATTTTGCCATTTGCACGATAGCGCAACCGGTCATCTAGTTCTTGTAAAAGAAGCACCCATCTAATAAGCCTTGGCTTAGCATCTTTCTTTTCCATAAGGTACCTAATTGCAGCATGATCATTATGAATTGTAACTTTTGAATCAACAATATAAGGTCTAAACTTATCACAAGCAAAAACTACAGCTAATAATTCTTTTTCAGTTGTTGCATAATTTCTTTGAGAAGCATCAAGGGTTTTACTAGCATAATGAATAACATTCAATTTTTTATCTACTCGCTGTCCAAGAACAGCGCCAACAGCAAAATCACTAGCATCACACATAATTTCAAAAGGTAAATTCCAATCAGGAGGTTCAACTACAGGAGCAGTTGTTAAGGCTTTCTTTAGAGTTTCAAAAGCTTCCTTACAATCATCATAAAAAACAAAAGGTACATCTTTTTGAAGAAGATTAGTAAGCGGCTTTGAAATTTTAGAGAAATCTTTAATAAATCTTCGATAAAAACCAGCATGACCCAGAACACTACGAATACCTTTAACATCCCTAGGATAGGGCATCTTCTCAATTGCTTCATCTTTAGCTCTATCGACTTCAATACCTCTCTCAGAAATTTTATGTCCCAATTCAATTCCTTCATTAACCATAAAGTGGCATTTCTCCCAATTAAGAACAAGGTTAGTTTCTTCACATCTCTGCATAACTTTATCAAGGTTTCGCAAACAATTATCAAAAGAATTCCCATAGACAAGAAAAATCATCCATGAATACCTCTACAATCTTTTCACAAAAGCCATGAAAAATGGCAGACATGCATCTTTGAAAAGTAGCAGGAGCATTACATAAACCAAAAGGCATACGCCTATAGGCATAAGTTCCATAGGGACAAGTGAAAGTGGTTTTCTCTTGATCTTTAGTTTTGACAGCAATTTGTGAAAACCCAGAATAACCATCAAGAAAGCAGAAATGAGTATTTTTAGATAACCTTTCTAGCATTTGGTCAATAAAAGGTAAAGAGTAATGATCCTTCTTAGTAACTTTATTAACTTTCGACAATCAATGCACATTCTATATCCTACAACTACTCTTTGAGGGATGAGCTCATCATTATCATTAGGTACAACAGTTATTCCTCCTTTCTTAGAAACACAATGCACAGGACTAACCCATCTACTATCAGCAATAGGATATATAATACCAGCTTCAAGAAGTTTTAATACCTCATTCCTTACCACATCCTTCATCTTAGGGATTAGACGACGCTGATGTTCAACAACAGGCTTTGCATCATCTTCCATGTTGATGGCATGTTGGCCAATAGAGGGAGAAATCCCCTTCAAGTCATCAAGAGTGTAACCAATAGCTCCTCGGTGTTTCTTCAATATTTCCAATAATCTTTCTTCCTCAAAATCTGAAAGCTTAGCACTAATAATAACAGGATATATTTTCTTATCATCAATATAAGCATACTTAAGATTATCAGGCAATGGTTTCAAATCAAAAATAGGATCTTCCTTTGGTGGTGGTGTTGTACCTAGATCTTTAACCGGTAAGTCATGTTTAAGAATAGGTTGACAAAGGAAAATTTCATCAAGCTCATTCCTTTCTTCCCTAAACACTTCACTCTCATGATCCTCCAAATGTTGCTGCAAAGGATTATTAGGAGCTAGAGCAATAGATGCACACTGTTCAACTCTAAAATCATCATTAGGCAGTTCAGCTTCATAAGGAACTTTGGCAAATTTAGAGAAATTAAACTCATAAGTTTCACCAGCAAATTTTGTCACAATTTTCTCCTTCTTGCAATCTATAATAGCTCCACAAGTATTTAGAAAAGGTCTACCAAAAATGATAGGACAAGTCTTACTAGCAGCAGAACCAAGTACCAAAAAGTCAGTAGGATATTTAATCTTACCACATAGAACTTCCACATCTCGAACAATACCAATAGGAGAGATAGTTTCTCTATTAGCTAGCCGAATAACCACATCAATATCTTCAAGTTCACAAGAACCAATTTCATGCATGATTTCCTTGTAAAGCTCATAAGGAATGGCACTAATACTTGCACCAATATCGCATAAACCATAATAACAATGATCACCAATTCTAAAAGAGAGCATAGGAACACTAGCTTTCCTAGACTTACTAGGATGTGAAACAATATTAGAAGCATCTTCACAGAAAATGATGTGACCATCTTCTACATTTTCAGTCACAAGATCTTTAACTATTGCAATAGCAGGTTCAACATTTATTTGCTCCTCAGGTTCTATAGGTTTCTTTGCACTTTTATTAAACACACTAGTTATAACAGAATACTCTTTCATTTTAGCAGGGAAAGGAGTTTTTTCAATATAAGCTTCAGGAAGAATATGATCAACAGTTTTAATTTCAACACATTTACCTATAGGTGAATCAGTTTTATCTTTATAAGGTTCATGCTATTTATCAAAGTTCTTCCTAGGCAATTCAAAATGAGAGGCAAAGGCTTTATAAAAATTTGCAACAACTTGAGAATCAAGACCATAAGTAGCACTCATATTTCGAAATTTATCAGTATCCATAAAAGTTTCAATGCATTCATAATCATAATTTATACCGACTCTCTACCTTTGTCGTTCTCCCATCCTTCGGCATTCTCCCGAATCCGATCAAGAAGGTCCCATTTAAACTCTTCTTTGTTGCGTGTGAATGATCCGTGAACAAGAAGTATCCAAGCAAGGTTTTATCTTGAAAATAAAGTCTTGCATAGAAATTATCAATGATGATATTACCAGGAAGCTCATGAATGGGGCATTTGAGCATTAAAGACTTCAATCCCCCCATGCTTGGGCAATACTCTCTCCATCATGAGGCCAGAAATTATATATGCGGTTCCGGTCTTTGTGAATTTCACTTGGAGGATAGAATTTAGAATAAAATAGAGGTACAATATCCTTCCAATCAAGAGAGTTCCCATTTTTCAGCAATTTATACCAATGCGCCGCTTTACCAGATAGCGACATAGAGAATAGTTTCTTCCTAACTTCATCCATTGAAATACCTGCACACTTGAATAACCCGCATAATTCATGTAGAAACAATAAATGATCTCCAGGATGAACAGTTCCATCCCCTTCATAGCGGTTATCCACAACACGTTCAATAATTTTCATAGGTATTTTATATGGAATATCTTTCTCACCTGGCGCCTCATCCACTACCGTTGCAGTAGTAGTATATTTCCCAAATATGAATTCAAGAGAAGATCTCTTCATAATGAATTATAGCAGCAGACAGAAATAAAAACAGCACGTACAGTAAAAGTTTCCCTTACCAATTCCACTTACCAATAGCGCTTCACTCCCCGGCAACGGCGCCAGAAAATAGTCTTGATGACCCACAAGTATAGGGGGTGTATCGTAGTACTTTCGATAAATAAGAGTGTCGAACCCAACGAGGAGCAGAAGGTGTTGACAAGCAGTTTCGATGAAGGATTCACTCGTAAATGCTCACGGACAAGTATTCAGGGGGTTTTGATATAGCAGATAAATAAAGTACAAGTAAGTAAAATGCGAGAGTAATAATTGCAGCGAGTGGCCCAATCCTTTTTAGCACAAAGGACAATCCGGTTTGTTTACTTATGATGACCAAACTTTCTTGAGGACACACAGGATTTTAGTCTAGTGCTTTCACTTCATATAGTTGATTAATTTTCATTGTTTTGATAAGTATTGTGTGGGTGAACCTATGCTAATGCACCGCCCTTCCTAGGACTAATACATACTTGTGATTAAACCCCTTGCAAGCATCCGCAAATACAAGAATGTAATTAAGCTAAATCTAACCACAGCCTTAAACTCTGAGATCCTGCTATCCCTCCTGCATCGATATACCAACGAGGGTTCAGGTTGCTATCACTCCGGCAACCCCACAATTAGCAAACGAATACAAGATGCACTCCCCTAGGCCCATAAAGGTGAAGTATCATGTAGTCGACGTTCACATGACACCACTAGAAGAATAACACCACAACTGAAATATCAAACCATTAAATATTACTCAACATAGTTCACTACTAACATTTAGACTTCACCCATGTCCTCAAGAACTAAACGAACTACTCACAAGACATCATATGGAACATGATAAGAGGTGATATGATGATGAATAACAATCTGAACATAAACCTTGGTTCAATGGTTTCACTCAATAGCATCAATAACAAGGAGTAATCAATACCGAGAGAGTTTCCCCTATGAAATAATCAAGATTCAACCCTAGATGTTACAGCGGAGACGAGGTGCAGCGGTGGAGATGATGGTGTCGGCGGTGGAGATGATGGTGATGATGATCCCAGTGAAGTCCAGCTCGATGGAGGTGACGATGGCGTCGATTTCCCCCTCCGGGAGGGAATTTCCCCGGCGGATTTCTGCCTGCCGGAGAGCTCTTCTCTCTCTGGTGTTTTCCGCCCCGCAGAGGCGGCTGTGTCTATTCTCGATGCCTCCCCCGCCTTAGGGTTCTCGGGAGATCAAGTACGCGAGGGAGAGATGGCCGAGGGGCGTCGTGGGCCCCCTCACCACATGGCGGCGCGGCCAGGGTGGGGCCCGCGCCGGCCTATGGGGAGGGCCCATGGCGTCCCTCCTCGGCCTCCCCTTTTGGCTGGCTCCGTCTTTTGCGAAAATAAGATCTTCGGTATATTTTCCGTCAATTGTTGATCTTCAGAAATATTGTATCCTGACGGTGCTTTTTCCAGCAGAATCCTGACTCCGGTGAGTAATTCTCCAATAATCATGAAACATGCAAAATAGGTGAAATAACATAAGTATCATCTCTAAATATGAAATATATCAAGGAATAACAGTAAATTATGATACAAAATAGTGATGCAAAATGGACGTATCACATCTCTGGCTTACTGCTACTTGCAATACTTGCATCTGCAAGTGCCAGTTGTGCTTGTTATGTTGTTGTGGAGCTTATGCCCTTGCTCATGAGCATGTTCTGATGTCATGGCATTGCCATGTTGCTCCAGCTGTTGCTTTGCTACTATATGATCATGTGTATTCATTTAACTCATCCATGGCTTGGTTACTTTGAGTAATCCTTGCTTCAGCAAGAGCCAGTGATGTGTGTTGTGTGCTATCCTTGTGTAACTTGATCCAGTGGTACATCATGTCTTTGATGTGCTTCTGGATACAATTATAAAGTCATAAATTCAGTTTTTGTTTATTCAGTTATGGCTTGGGTTGATCTATTATATATTAAAAGTGCATTATGGGGTCACCAGAAAAAAGATAGAACTCTAGAAAGTCCCACAATAATCAGAAAAGTCTGGCCATTTATTTGGTGGGCCAATCAACAACAGCCGTTAGATGTTTGTAACAATCCCGTGCAATACAATTATGTACCTGCTACTATAGTCTACATCCCGTGCGATACAATTATATGTGTCACGTACCAGCCATATGAGATTTTCTTATCTTATTTTGCAAAAAAAAACATATCAAAACTTATGTCCCGATTGGAACAAAAAAAAATTGTAGCCGGCTATGCACTACACGTCACGCACCAGGCATATTAGAATTAATCTCCAATCTATTTAAATATTTACTTGCCCATATCAGAACTAATCTCCGACTCAACACGTTTCAAACATGACCTGAGAGGCATACCACGACCTAACCAAGATGAAATCTCTGATCCGTTAGACCACTTCTGAACTACCCTATACAAAAAAAAAAGAACCTACGCTATGTTTTCCTATGGCCTCTTTCTCTTCCATGACGATCACAAATTCAGGGACGCCCTAGACATGAGGATCTGCTCGCTGCCGCCAAAGCCTCCTTCAGTCATCCCCATGGAGCTGGGGCCGTGCTAACATAGGATCTCCCTGGCATCCTATTCTCTTATAAACCTCTGGCCTGGCTTCACAGTTATTTGGATGAGACATGGAGATCACACCCAAGAGGATCATATTACACCGAAGAACAAATCTGATCGAATTTGCAAAATTTAATCAGCTTGCCTGCGGGTACTAGGCCAGTAGGCAGCGCCGCCTCAATGAGTTCCTCTGCTCATAAGGTACATCCGGCCGTGATCGATGGTTTGTTGCCTCGACAAGCGAGGATTGGCCAGTATGGTACCGGCCTGCATGGCCAATCTAGCGCCGTCTCAATGGTTTCCTCCGATTTGAAGGTACTCGTGCAGCTGCAGTTTGTTTCCTCGATGAGTACCTCCGGCCGCGGTTCATCGATTCTCCTTCCTTAGCTGTTATGATTGATTGTTGTCTGACCTCTCTTAGATTGAGTTTGATTCCTTCCAGTTTGCTGTGTCTGATGCTGCACCACGATCATGCCAATACAGTCGCCGCCTCGCTGGCCGACCAGCCGCAGGATGAACAAACTGGGGAAACATGCACACAAAGTTGATCTAATCATTTTAAGGAACACGATTAGTGAATAAAAGAAGCTCTGCTGGTGATATAAATATGAATCACACAGCTGGAATATAACATGCCGTCATGCATCCATGCAAGATCCATGGATTAAAACTTGCTTCATGCACAGTGATGAACATCCCAAACACAGGTAATAGCAGGTGAGATTAGCCTTCGGTACTGCTACATATGTTTGTTCACAATACAATATTGAACTCTATAATATATGCACGAGTGAAGGTTCCTTTCTCTGAAATTTGTAATTTCCGACTCTCCCTTTCCATTCCAATCTCTTAATTTAGCAATATGTGTTTCCCTAGACCTAGAATTACATTGATACCAATGGTTTTTGTAATAAATTTTTTTTTTATCATTAACAAAATAAATAAGTTGTTGCCCCAATCTACATGGTTTGTTGTGCTACTGGTAATTTGGTAGTCTGAAGCAGAGAAACTAGATGCAAGTTTGACTCTGATTTCTTCTACACTTTTCTGTAGATATAGGTCACTATCCTCTTCTTTAGAATGGTTAAAAAAATATTTCATCGCCTCATAGGGAATCTACAAAAGTTTTCTCTCATCAGAAAGGAACTTCCTGGAGGTTCCGCTTTAACAGGACCCACTTTAACATTGGCTTCGTCCATCCCTGTCTCTAATTTCCACCGTTGGCTCTACTCGATCATTATCGGCTTGATAACATCAGCTACAAACCCCCATTAGTTATTATCTTCCGCAAAAATGTAATTATTTGTGTTTTCGGTTGTCGAGTTAAGCTATGGATCTTGATCGATGAATCATGCAAAAAAGCTAATTTGTAACCTCTAGATTTGTTAATATGACCACAACTGTTAGATTTTCGTGCACTGCATATTTCATATATAGACTCCTTTTTTATACTACTTATTACTTTAATTATTACATATCTAATTCATTGAATAATCTATTTAATAATTGCAATGGATCCAATATTTTGCAATTATACTCAATGCAGTACTCATCTAGAGGGAGCGGAATAAAATACCTTTTAAAACACATATATAAAGTGATGACCAGGCTACATATATAATACAAAATGATGAAACTCTACCTTGAATGCAGAAACAATGCATGCTGGACAATATTTTAGTTCAAGATGCACTTTTGAGATCCCTGCGTTCAAAAATCGCCTTTCCACCTGCAGAATGAGCAACAAGTCATTTTATTAGATTCTATGGATCTAACAAAGATCGTACGGAAAGAAAGAGTACAAAGAAAGAGTGGCTAGGACTCACTAATTTACACCGTGGAGAGGCAAACAAGATGTGAAAAGACACCAGATGCAGAATTTGTCGTAAGGAATAAGAAACAGACAAACTGGACCAAAAAGACAAAAGGAATATATGTTGGAAGCATGAAAAGTATTACATGTGAATGGTACTTGACGTTCTCAAAGGATGCAAACCTTTTAAAGACATAAGAACTATAAATTAAGTTTTTCACACTTAATACAAAGCAACTTGCGAAGCACTAACATTTCTTGATGACGGCAAAGAGTGACTTGAGTGTACTAATGAGGCATTAAATTGGGCCACAATGAAGTGGCAAGTCCTAAATTCATGTGGAATCACGCTGGGAATTTCTAAGCAAAGGCGTAGAGTACATGCAGGGTAAACTATTGAACTACCATACACTTTGCCTGAAAGAAGCAAGCCTTGGTGGAAATAGGGAAGCTCATAGGACAAATTGGAAAGAAAATTAATGAATACCCAGGATACAACTTCCAAATTGTTTAGATATAAAGGAACTTGGAAACAGGCTACTCAAGAAGAGATAGGCTATAACAAAGAGGAGCAACAAGAAGAGCACTTGAGGATCTTTGGTAATCTTAACTCATAGCAGTTAAATGCATTTGATTCAATGATGGAATGTGAAAAAATTATTTTGGGATGTATATGGTGGCGCACAGGTAAGACCTACCTATGGAAGGCAATCACAATAGAATTTCATTCTGAAGGCGGATTCACATAAGAGCTCCTTTGGTCCTTCCAGTGCCAAAGACAACAAATCAAATTGCTAGAAGATAGTACTAGCAGTAGCATCTGCTTCTACGGAAGGTAGAACACCTCACACAAGGTAACACGTCACACTAATCCTTATGTATTATATTGTATAATCAAAATATTCTTTATATTCCCTTCTTTGGTTAGTCAACATTTCATAAGAAATATAACTATAGAGATCAGTGTTATCCGCAATGGAAGAAAGGGACAATTATACAAAATGGATATACACATGTAATGTTACATTCATGTGATTTTGATGGTACATAGATAAATATCCATGTACAAACATCTAAATGATATAAAACTAAAAAAATACTTCTTCATTTTGTTAGATATGCATGTGGGTAGGGGGGCTTACAGTACCGATGGCAGTTCCAAGCCCAGAAAAAGTGGATGAGCCATTGAAAAGGAGTCAGTTTTGTGACCGACGAGCATAACCTTGCAATATATGTTGCACATGTAAGTTACTCCCTCTGTTCTCTTTTAATTGACTCAAATTTAGTACAAAGTTGTACTAAATCTGAGTCAATTAAAAAAGAACGGAGGGAGTAGATCGCAAAGGGATTCAAATGGCCAATTGCTGAAATTGTAAATTTGACATGGTTTAGCCTACACAACTGCATAAAAACATCAACTGAAGATCAATGGTTGTAGCAGCAGACCATTCCGTAACATCCTTTGCATCAACAAATATATGGTGTGACCGCTACAAAAACTATCTCATCAGACCACAAACTACTTATATAAGCAAAAAATAATTGCGATGAACCTCTCACAATATAATCACAAACATGTACACTTTGGCTTGCAGATAACCCAAAGCCATCTGTAGGAGAAAACTGATGTACCCAAACAGGAAACAATGGGACAGTGTGACCATTAAACCTCAATAATACTGGAATCCTGCAGGTGGCGGTCAAACCTACGACAGAAAGACTAATATGAACAATTTCGGTACCTTTGTATATGGTACTATGAGCAAAAAAACTAAATATGCCTGCTAATTCTTTCACAATAGAAATCATTTAGTTTCCGAATAACTTAGCAAGAAACTAATGATATGGTGCACGATGGAATGGAAAAAGCTGCCTGCAACCCATATGAGCAAGTGAGCAACGTATACAGAAAATCTGATAAGGAAAGCTCACTGAAGCTGGGAGCACCATATAAAACTGACACAGATATTCAACCGAATAAAAAGATGTGAGTAAGAAGAGACAAAAGACCTTCGTGTGATATCACAAGAGATTGCAGAATTAAAAGTAAAAAGAAAATCGTCTGGTACCAATTCACGGCAGCGTCCTGGCCAATTCCAAACAACACTAGGCATCAAGCCATCTATGTTCTCCAGTTAGACGGCCAGCAGAGTGCCGGCCATAAGCCCCGGCCTGCGCCGCAAGCCTCGCACTCCTGGTCGCACCAAACGTGTTCGCCCTCTTTAGGTTTCGGTCCGTACATCCCGCGCTCCATCTATACGCTCCGTTGGTAGGCAAGGGAGAAGGTAGCTGATCTAATTTTGGTGGATTTGGGAGCGGAGACTACCAGATTTGAAGACCAGCGGTGGAAAAGAATAGAGAAGTGGAGCGGTGGGCAATGGGGGAAAATAGGGACATCTAAGAAAAAAAAAGAGTGCTAGATATATTTTAGTGTATAAATATATTTACTTTTCAGCAACTACTTTAAACTGGAGGAAGTATTTGTTATTTTCTAACAAGCCGTTTAATCTACGATGCAAAACAAGCATCTGGCCTAGACCAGCACACACATAAAATTCACAAAAAATTCAACTGATTTTTTTTTTGCAAAAATTAATAGTATAATGGTTTTGTTATTTCACGTGTCACTTTAAAATTATGTTAGATGTCAATCAAGTTCAGAATCATCCAATTTGCATTGTGATTTGTGTTGCTTTGAAGTTGTACATGGGTTTCAACTTAGGTTTTCACTTGCACATAATTTGCAACTCAGAAAAAAAATGTTAACTTTACACGCAGGAAAAAATTATGAGTGACGTCACTTGAATGAAAATTATGCTAATTATCACTAGCCACACCCAAAACAATGTATGGATAATATTCATTATATGCGATATTTAAAATCATATATACCTATATATCACATTTAAAAATAGGTTTAATAGTATATAATAAATTGAGCACTAATTTGAAGTATATACATTCTGTTACGTAAACTCAAAGTAATAATACTAACAAATATAGTAATAAAAAGTATATCTGAAATTTAACTGAATAAAATAGATTGATAATTTTAATATGCCATTGTAGGATTTAGTTACATGCTAAATTTATATTAGGTTGTCCAAATATTATACTCTTTATGTATTTTATAAGTTTTAATAGAAATTTAAATGGTCGCCCGCGCATGTGCGCGGGCCACTTGGCTAGTTTGTTCAGTAACTGGTTAATTCCTGATACTATGATTGACTCTAGCAGGCTCTAGCAAGCTTTTGGTGATCATATGATCATCAATTGCTTGATGGTTACTTGTTGTGCTTATGTCTGTGCCTTGTTGCTGATGCTCTCGGTATCTGTGTAGCACCCTACCCTGTGCTGGTAGATGCTATTGCTTAATAAAGCATATACTGATGCTTGTAGTGATCCTGTGGCTCATTTGCAAGTGTATGTGTTACTGGTTGCTTGTGTATTTCATTTATCTGTATGCCTTGGCTTGATTTAATGGATAAATGAGATGAATTGCTTGCAGTGATGAATCTTATAATTGATTTGCTTGATTCAATTATCTGTGAAGCTTTATCATGTTCTGTTAATTATTTAGGATGAACTGCTTATGCAGTGATGATTCTTTTTGCTGAAATTACTTGAGCTAGAGGGATGTCAACCATTGTTGGGGACCCTAGATCTTCTTTGAACCCATCTGGGTGATGATACAATTGCTTGGCTTGATGGTTTTGTGGTTGAGGTGACCCTAGCAGTATTTATCTGCTGTTTTTTGGGTAGCTCCCCTCTCTGTGGCTTGCTGTGGCTTGATAGATGCTTGATGGGTGATCCCTTTTTGGAATTGCCAGTAGCTTTTGATGTTGAAAATCAATAGACAATAATTTGTCTCTATTTCTGATGGTTTAATGAACCAATTAGTGCTAGGTGAGTTCGGCTAGCTGGCTGTGGATCAAATCCTTGCTTAATTCTTTGGTTTGTTGTAGTGGTGATACTTGGCTTGACCAATCTTTCACTAGGGCTCATCTCTTCTGGCTAAATCCCTATTTTGCCAGCATCCAATGGTTTGCACCAAATGATGATGCAAACAGGTTATTCCTACCCTTTGGCTTGTGTGTGTGTGATGCACATGTTGATATTATGAGCAAAACTGATGCTTGCTCATGAGTTTGTGTATACCTCACTCCAGCTCCTAGAATTTGTGTTGATGTAGAGGTTTTGTGTGCTCTGGTGATGTGCTTGTCCTTGCCCTGCTCCTCCTGGCTTGCTGGTGATCACTGTGAGCTCCTACTCCATGTTCTTGATCAACAACAAGCTATCCTTGATGGATTGAGTTGTTGGGTGACACTGGTGATACGTCTCCAACGTATCTATAATTTCTGATGTTCCATGCTAGTTTTATGACAATACCTACATGTTTTGTTCACACTTTATATCGTTTTGATGCATTTTCCGGAACTAACCTATTAACAAGATGCCGAAGCGTCAGTTCCTGTTTTCTGCTGTTTTTGGTTTCAGAAATCCTACAAAGGAAATATTCTCGGAATTGGACGAAATCAACGCCCACGATCTTATATTTCACGGAAGGTTCCAGAGGGGAGCCAAGGGGGCCCCACCCCACATGGCGGCGCGGCCAAGGGGGGGAGCCCCCCTATGGTGTGGGTCCCCCAGGACCCCTCCGAGGCTGCCCTTCCGCCTAATAAAGTCTATCCGTCGCGAAAACCCTACGAAGATAGGCCACGATACGAGAAAAGTTACGCAGCCACCGCCATCGCGAAGCCAAGTTCGGGGGACAGAAGTCTCTGTTCCGGCACGCCGCCGTGACGGGGAATTGCCCCCGGAAGCCATCTCCATCGACACCACCGCCATCTTCATCGCCATCGCTGTCTCCCATGATGAGGAGGGAGTAGTTCTCCCTCGAGGCTAAGGGCTCTACCGGTAGCTATGTGGTTCATCTCTCTCTCATATGATCTTTATGTGATCATTAGCTTTGTGATCTAGTTGAATATCATCTATGTGCTACTCTAGTGATGTTATTAAAGTAGTCTATTCCTCCTTCATGATGTAAAGTGGACAGTGTGTGCATCATGTAGTACTTGGCGTAGGTTATGATTGTGATCTCTTGTAGATTATGAAGTTAACTATCACTATGATAAATATATTATCTTGGATTTATGATTTGACGTGGATATCCCTATGAGTGGTGTTTGTCAAGTACTTGATGAACTCCGAGCGGAGCTTTTGTAGCCACTACACGATTAGTGATTCCATTAGGAGAGTTATCCAGAGTAGCACTATTATACACTCTAGAGGTTACTTTAATATGAACTCCGGATTCACTCTCCACGGTGTGACGGTGACAGTGTGCGCGTCGTGTGTGATTCCTTTATGAAGTTGTGGAGCTTATTCACTCCGGCTTGAGGTGTGCTTTTGTAGCCCTACACAATGAATTGTGTTTGTTATCCAACAAGAGAGTGTAGCATTTATTTATTCAGTTATGTGATCAATGTTGAGAGTGTCCACTAGTGAAAGTATGATCCCTAGGCCTTGTTTCTAAGCATTGAAACACCGTTTCCAACAAGTTCTGCTACATGTTTGCTTGCTGCCATCTTTATTTCAGATTGCAATTACTACGTACAATCATCCATATTACTTGTATTTCACTATCTCTTCTCCGAACTAGTGCACCTATACATCTGACAAGTGTATTAGGTGTGTTGGGGACACAAGAGACTTCTTGTATCGTAATTGCAGGGTTGCTTGAGAGGGATACCTTTGACCTCTACCTCCGTGAGTTCGATAAACCTTGGGTGATTCACTTAAGGGAAACTTGCTGCTGTTCTACAAACCTCTGCTCTTGGAGGCCCAACACTGTCTACAGGAATAGAAGCGTGCGTAGACATCAAGCTATTTCTGGCGCCGTTGCCGGGGAGGTAAGGTAAAAGGTATTCACATCCTCCGACTACTAAGCTATTTCCTAGCACTCGCTGTTGCGTGTGTGAGTGCTCGAAGCTATTTCCTTTAGATCCTGCAATTGCATCTTTTTGTTTCTTGTTTTTTTCACTAGTTAGGCTTAATGGAAAACAACAACAAAATTAGAGATCTTTATGAACTTTATATTGAATTAGGACATGATGTGTTTGAAGAGAAAATTTAAAAACCTATGGAACTTTATATGCATGCTAATGGCAATGTTATTAATATGAATGGTTTGAACACCATTGTTGCTAATGCTATGGAAGAATTTAAGCTTGGGGAAGCTGGTTGTGATATTTTTAGTCCCCCAAGCATGGAGGAGAAAATTTACTTTGATGATACTTTGCCTCCCATTTATGATGATTATAATGATAGTGGTATTTTGGTGCCACCTACTATGGAGGATAAAGTTTATTATGATTCTACTATGCCTCCTATATTTGATGATTATGGTGATGATAATAATAATGATAGCTACTTTGTTCAATTTGCTCCCACTACAATTAATAAGAATGACTATGCTTATGTTGGGAGTAGTAATTATTTTATGCATGAGACTCATGATAAGAATGTTTTATGTGATAGTTATATTGTTGAGTTTGTTCATGATGCTACTGGAAATTATTATGAGAGAGGAAAATATGGTTGTAGAAATTTTCATGGTACTAAAACACCTCTCTATATGCTGAAAATTCTGAAGTTACTTGTGTTTTATCTTCCTATGCTTGTCACTTTGTTCTACATGAATTTATTTGTGTACAAGATTCCTATGCATAGGAAGTGGGTTAGACTTAAAAGTGTTTCTTATTTGCTTTTGATGCTCTCTTTTGCTTCAACTCTTATTTCTTGCGAGTGCATCATTAAAATTGTTGAGCCCATCTTAATGGCTATAAAGAAAGCACTTCTTGGGAGATAACCCATGTTTTTATTTTGCTACTATTTTGTTGTGTCTTGGAAGTTGTTACTACTGTAGCAACCTCTCCTTATCTTTATTTTATTGCATTGTTGTGCCAAGTAAAGTCTTTGATAGTAAGGTTGATACAAGATTTGGATTACTGCGCAGAAACAGATTTCTTGCTGTCACGAAATTGAGTAGCCCCGTCTGTAGGTAACTCAGAAAAATCTGCCAATTTACGTGTGTGATCCTCAGATATGTACGCAACTTTCATTCAATTTGAGCTTTTTCCTCTGAGCAAGTTAAGTGCCCCTGAAAAATTCGTCTTTACGGACTGTTCTGTTTTGACAGATTCTGCCTTTTATTTCGCATTGCCTCTTTTGCTATGTTGGATGGATTTCTTTGTTCCATTAACTTTCAGTAGCTTTGTGCAATGTCCAGAAGTGTTAAGAATGATTGTGTCACCTCTGAATATGTGAATTTTTGAATATGCACTAACCCTCTAATGAGTTTGTTTTGAGTTTGGTGTGGAGGAAGTTTTCAGGGTCAAGAGAGGAGGATGATATAATATGATCAAGAAGAGTGAAGAGTCTAAGCTTGGGGATGCCCCTGTGGTTCATCCCTGCATATTTCAAGAAGACTCAAGCGTCTAAGCTTGGGGATGCCCAAGGCATCCCCTTCTTCATCGACAACTTATCAGGTCACCTCTAGTGAAACTATATTTTTATTCCGTCACATCTTATGTACTTTACTTGGAGCGTCTGTGTGCTTTTATTTTCATTTTGTTATTTTCATTCTCTGAATAAATTCATGCTTGTGTGGGAGAGAGACACTCTCCGCTCGTTCATATGAACACTGGTGTTCCTAGCTTTACTTTTAATGTTCATGGCGAAGGTTGAAACTGCTTGGTTCATTGTTATTTGGTTGGAAACAGAAAATGCTTCATGTGGTAATTGGTATATTGTCTTGAATAATTTGATACTTGGAAATTGTTGTGCTCAAATAGATCATGTTTAAGCTCTTGCATCATGTACTTTGCACCTATTAATGAAGAACTACCATAGAGCTTGTTGAAATTTGGTTTGCATGATTGGTCTCTCTAAAGTCTAGATATTTTCTGGTGAAGTGTTTGAACAACAAGGAGACAGTGTAGAGTCTTATAATGCTTGCAATATGTTCTTATGTAAGTTTTGTTGTACCGGTTCATACTTGTGTTTGCTTCAAACAACCTTGCTAGCCAAAGCCTTGTACTGAGAGGGAATACTTCTCGTGCATCCAAATCCTTGAGCCAAAAACTATGCCATTTGTGTCCACCATACCTACCTACTGCGTGGTATTTCTCTGCCATTCCAAAGTAAATTACTTGAGTGCTACCTTTAAAATTCCATTCTTTGTCTTTGCAATATATAGCTCATGGGAAAATAGCCTTAAAAACTATTGTGGTATTGAATATGTAGCTTATGTATCTTATTTCTTATAAGTTGCTTGTTGAGCGGTAACCATGTTTCTGGGCACGCCATCAACTATTTCACCTTTGTTGAATATCATGTGAGTTGCTATGCATGTTCGTCTTGTCTGAAGTAAGGGTGATTTATCATGATCAAATGGTTTGAGTATGCATATTGTTAGAGAAGAACATTGGGCCGCTAACTAAAGCCCTGAATCATGGTGGAATTTTCAGTTTGGACATTAATCCTCAATCTCTTATGAGAATATTATCTGTTGTTGAATGCTTATGCATTAAAGAGGAGTCCATTATCTGTTTTCTATGTTGTCCCGGTATGGATGTCCTTAGTTGAGATCTATCAAAAACGAGAAATCAAATGCGATCTATCTCCTTGGACCTTTGTACAGGCGGCATAGAGGTACCCCTTTGTGACACTTGGTTGAAACATATGTTATGCAATGATAATCCATGTAAATCCAAGCTAATTAGGACAAGGTGCGGGCACTATTGGTATTCTATGCATGAGGCTTGCAACTTATAGGATGTCTTATGCATAACACATATGAATTATTACTACCGTTGACAAAATTGTTTCTATGTTTTCAAAATAAAAAGCTCTAGCACAAAAATAGTAATCCATGCTTCCTCTCGCGAAGGGCCATTCTTTTACTTTATGTTGAGTCAGTTTACCTACTTCTTTCTATCTTAGAAGCAAACACTTGTGTCAACTGTGTGCATTGATCCTTACATGTTTACCCATTGCACTTGTTATATTGCTTTATGATGACAATGATGTCCGCGGGTGCTTCTATTCTTGTAGACAGTGTTGGGCCTCCAAGAGCAGAGGTTTGTAGAACAGCAGCAAGTTTCCCTTAAGTGGATCACCCAAGGTTTATCGAACTCAGGGAGGAAGAGGTCAAAGATATCCCTCTCAAGCAACCCCGCAATCACGATACAAGAAGTCTCTTGTGTCCCCAACACACCTAATACACTTGTCAGATGTATAGGTGCACTAGTTCGGCGAAGAGATAGTAAAATACAGGTGGTATAGATGTATATGAGTGGTAATAGCAATCTGAATAAAATATGGCAGCGAGTAAACATGCAACAGAACAGTAAATAAACGGAGTTTCGATGCTTAGAAATAAGGCCTAGGGATCAAACTTTCACTAGTGGACACTCTCAACATTGATCACATAATAAAACCACTCTACACTCTTTTGTTGGATGATGAACACCACTAATTGCGTAGGGCTACAAGAGCACCTCAATACCGGAGTTAACAAGCTCCACAACATTCGATGTTCATATTTAAATAACCTTAGAGTGCATGATAGATCATTGCAATTACACCAAGTACTAACATAGCATGCACACTGTCACCATCACACTATGAAGGAGGAATAGATCACATCAATACTATCATAGCAATAATTAACTTCATAATCTACAAGAGATTACAATCATAACCTACGCCAAGTACTACATGATGCACACACTCGTCACCATTACACCATGGAGGAGGAATAGAGTACTTTAATAACATCGCTAGAGTAACACATAGATGAATAGTGATACAAAACTCATATGAATCTCAATCATGTAAGGCAGCTCATGAGATCATTGTATTGAAGTACATAGGAGAGAGATCAACCACATAGCTACCGGTACAGCCCTTAGCCTCGATGGAGAACTACTCCCAACTCATGGGAGACAAGCGAGCGGTGATGAAGATGGCGGTGGTGTCGATGGAGATGCCTTCCGGGGCACTTCCCCGTCCCGGCGGCGTGCCGGAACAGAGACTCCTGTCCCCCAGATCTTGGCTTCGCGATGGCGGCGGCTCTGGAAGGTTTCTCGTACCGTGGCTTTTTCGTATCGTGGTTTTAGGTCGAGGAGGCTTAAATAGGCGAAGAGGCGGAGTCGGAGGGCTGACGAGGCGGTGACACAATAGGTGGCGCGGCCCAAGCCCTGGCCGCGCCACCCTGTCATCTGGTGGCCCTCCTCTGCTGGCTCTCGGGTGTTCTGGAAGCTTCGTGGAAAAATAGGATGCTGGGCATTGATTTCGTCCAATTCCGAGAATATTTCCTTACTAGGATTTCTGAAACCAAAAATAGCGTAGAAAACAGAACCGGCACTTCGGCATCTCGTCAATAGGTTAGTTCCGGAAAACGCATAATAATGACATATAATGTGTATAAAACATGTGAGTATCATCATAAAAGTAGCATGGAACATAAGAAATTATAGATACGTTTGGGACGTATCAAGCATCCCCAAGCTTAGTTCCTACTCGCCCTCGAGTAGGTAAACGATAACAAAGATAATTTCTGAAGTGACATGCTATCATAATCTTGATCAATACTATCGTAAAGCATATGAGATGAATGCAGCGATTCGAAGCAATGATGAAGATAATGAGTAAACAAATGAATCATATAGCAAACACTTTTCATGAATAATACTTTCAAGACAAGCATCAATAAGACTTGCATAAGAGTTACTCATAAAGCAATAAATTCAAAGTAAAGGCATTGAAGCAACACAAAGGAAGATATAAGTTTCAGCGGTTGCTTTCAACTTCAACATATTTATCTCATGGATAATTGTCAACACAAAGTAATATAACAAGTGCAATAGGTAAACATGTAAGAATCAATGCACACAGCTGATACAAGCGTTTGCTTCTGGGATAGAAAGAATAGGCAAACTGACTCAACAATAAAATAAAAGATAGGCCCTTCGCAGAGGGAAGCATGGATTACTATTTTTGTGCTAGAGCTTTTCGTTTTGAAAACATAGAAACAATTTTGTCAACGGTAGTAATAAATCATATGTGTTATGTATAAGATATCCTATAAGTTGCAAGCCTCATGCATAGATTACCAATAGTGCTCGCACCTTGTCCTAATTAGCTTAGATTAACATGGATTATCATTGCATAGCATATGTTTCAACCAAGTGTCACAAAGGGGTACCTCTATGCCGCCTGTACAAAGGTCTAAGGAGAAAGCTCGCATTGGATTTCTCGCTTTTGATTATTCTCAACTTAGACATCCATACCGGGACAACATAGACAACAGATAATGGACTCCTCTTTAATGCATAAGCATTCTACAACAATTAAAATTCTCATAAGAGATTGAGGATTGATTGTCCACACTAAAACTTCCACCATGGATCATGGCTTTAGTTAGCGGCCCAATGTTCTTCTCTAACAGTATGCATACTCAAACCATTTGATCATGAAAATCGCCCTTACTTCAGACAAGACGAACATGCATAGCAACTCACATGATATTCAACAAAGGTATAATAGTTGATGGCGTCCCCGAAACATGGTTACCGCTCAACAAGCAACTTATTAAGAAATAAGACACATAAGTACATATTCTTCACCACAATAGTTTTTAAGGCTATTTTCCCATGAGCTATATATTGCAAAGATAAAGGAATAGAATTTTTGAAGGTAGCACTCAAGTAATGTACTTTGGAATGGCGGAGAAATACCATGTAGTAGGTAGGTATGGTGGACACAAATGGCATGGTTATTGGCTCAAGGATTTGGATGCACAAGAAGAATTCCTCTCAATACAAGGCTAGGCTAGCAAGGTTGTTTGAAGCAAACTCAAGTATAAAACGGTGCAGCAAGACTCACATATGAACATATTGTAAGCATTATAAGACTTTACATCGTCTCCTTGTTGTTCAAACACCTTAACCAGAAAATATCTAGACTCTAGAGAAACTAATCATGCAAACCAGATTTTAACAAGCTCTATGTATTTCTTCACTAATAGGTGCAAAGTATATAATGCAAGAGCTTAAACATGAGCACAACAATTGCCAAGTATCAAATTATTCAATACATTATACCAATTACCACATGCGGCATTTTCTGTTTCCAACCATATAACAATTAACGAAGCAGTTTCAACCTTCGCCATGAACATTAAGGATAAAACTAAGAACACATGTGTTCATATGAACCAGCGGAGCGTGTCTCTCTCCCACACAAGCATTTATTCAGAGAATGAAAATAATAAAACGAAAATAAAATCACACAGACGCTTCAAGTAAAGTACATAAGATGTGACCGAATAAAAATATAGTTTCAAGAGAAGAAACCTGATAATTTGTCGATGAAGAAGGGGATGCCTTGGGCATCCCCAAGCTTAGATGCTTGAGTCTTCTTGAAATATGCAGGGATGAACCACGGGGGCATCCCCAAGCTTAGACTTTTCACTCTTCTTGATCATATTGTATCATCCTCCTCTCTTGACCCTTGAAAACTTCCTCCACACCAAACTCGAAACAAACTCATTAGAGGGTCAGTGCATAATTCATATATTCAGAGGTGACATAATCATTCTTAACCTTCTGGATATTGCACAAAGCTACTGAAAGTTAATGGAACAAAGAAATCCATCAAACATAGCAAAACAGGCAATGCGAAATAAAAGGCAGAATCTGTCAAAACAGAACAGTTCGTAAAGACGAATTTTAAAGAGGCACCAAACTTGCTCAGATGAAAATGCCCAAATTGAATGAAATTTGCGTACATATCTGAGGATCACGCACGTAAATTGGAAGATTTTTCTGAGTTACCTACAGAGAATCATACCCAAATCCGTGACAACAAGAAATCTGTTTCTGCGCAGTAATCCAAATCTAGTATTGACTTTACTATCAAAGACTTTACTTGGCACAACAATGCAATAAAATAAAGATAAGGAGAGGTTGCTACAGTAGTAACAACTTCCAAGACTCAAATATAAAACAAAAGTACTGTAGTAAAATAAACACATGGGTTATCTCCCAAGAAGTTCTTTCTTTATAGCCATTAAGATGGGCTCAGCAATTTTAATGATGCACTCGCAAGACGTAAGAGTTGAAGCAAATGAGAGCATCAAGAAGCAAATTCAAAACACATTTAAGTCTAACCCACTTCCTATGAAAAGGAATCTTGTAAATAAACAAGTTCATGAAGCATAATGCAACAAGCATAGAAAGATAAAACAAGTGTAACTTCAAAAATTTCAGCATATAGAGAGGTGTTTTAGTAACATGGAAACTTCTACAACCATATTTTCCTCTCTCATAATAATATCCAGTAGCATCATGAGCAAACTCAACAATATAACTATCAAATGAAACATTCTTATCATGAGTCTCATGCATAAAATTATTACTACTCCCAACATAAGCATAGTCATTCTTATTAATTGTAGTGGGAGCAAATTCAACAAAGTAGCTATCATTATTATTCTCATCAAGTGTAGGAGGCATAGTATAATCATAATAAAATTTACTCTCCATAGTAGGCGGCACCAAAAGACCACTATCATTATAATCATCATATATGGGAGGCATGTCATAATCAACATAAACTTTCTCCTCAATACCCGGAGGGCTAAAGAGATCATTCTCATCAAAACCAGCTTCCCCAAGCTTAGCATTTTCTATATCATTATCAACAATGGTGTTCAAAGCGTTCATACTAATATCATTGCTACTAGCATGCAAATAAGGTTCCATAGGTTTTTTAATTTTCGCATTAAACCATTCATGTCTTGACTCAGGAAATAGTACAAAAAGCTCACGAGATGTTTTCCATTATGCCTAACTAGTGTAAACAAGAAACAAAAAGATGCAATTGCAGGATCTAAAGGAAATAGCTTCGAGCACACACACAACGGCAACAGAAAAGTACTTAGTTACCTGGGACCGTAGTATGAGTGCCGTTTACCTTTCCTCCCCGGCAACGGCGCCAGAAAAGTGCTTCGTTGCCGGGGTCCGGTGTGTGAGTGCCGTTTACCTTTCCTCCCTGGCAACGGCGCCACAAAAGTGCTTGATGTCTACGGGTGCTTCTATTCTTGTAGACAGTGTTGGGCCTCCAAGAGCAGAGGTTTGTAGAACACCAGCAAGTTTCCCTTAAGTGGATCACCCAAGGTTTATCGAACTCAGGGAGGAAGAGGTCAAAGATATCCCTCTCAAGCAACCACTGCAATCACGATACAAGAAGTCTCTTGTGTCCCCAACACACCTAATACACTTGTCAGATGTATAGGTGCACTAGTTCGGCGAAGAGATAGTAAAATACAGGTGGTATAGATGTATATGAGTGGTAATAGCAATCTGAATAAAATATGGCAGCGAGTAAACATGCAACGAACAGTAAATAAACGGAGTTTCGATGCTTAGAAATAAGGCCTAGGGATCATACTTTCACTAGTGGACACTCTCAACATTAATCACATAATAAAACCACTCTACACTCTTTTGTTGGATGATGAACACCACTAATTGCGTAGGGCTACAAGAGCACCTCAATGCCGGAGTTAACAAGCTCCACAACATTCGATGTTCATATTTAAATAACCTTAGAGTGCATGATAGATCATTGCAATTACACCAAGTACTAACATAGCATGCACACTCGTCACCATCACACTATGAAGGAGGAATAGATCACATCAATACTATCATAGCAATAATTAACTTCATAATCTACAAGAGATTACAATCATAACCTACGCCAAGTACTACATGATGCACACACTTGTCACCATTACACCATGGAGGAGGAATAGAGTACTTTAATAACATCGCTAGAGTAACACATAGATGAATAGTGATACAAAACTCATATGAATCTCAATCATGTAAGGCAGCTCATGAGATCATTGTATTGAAGTACATAGGAGAGAGATCAACCACATAGCTACCGGTACAGCCCTTAGCCTCGATGGAGAACTACTCCCTCCTCATGGGAGACAGCAGCGGTGATGAAGATGGCGGTGGTGTCGATGGAGATGCCTTCCGGGGGCACTTCCCCGTCCCGGCGGCGTGCCGGAACAGAGACTCATGTCCCCCAGATCTTGGCTTCGCGATGGCGGCGGCTCTGGAAGGTTTCTCGTACCGTGGCTTTTTTGTATCGTGGTTTTAGGTCGAGGAGGCTTAAATAGGCGAAGAGGCGGAGTCGGAGGGCTGAACAGGCGGTGACATAATAGGGGGGCGCGGCCCAAGCCCTGGCCGCGCCACCCTGTCATCTGGTGGCCCTGTGGCCCTCCTCTGCTGGCTCTCGGGTGTTCTGGAAGCTTCGTGGAAAAATAGGATGATGGGCCTTGATTTCGTCCAATTCCGAGAATATTTCCTTACTAGGATTTCTGAAACCAAAAACAGCAGAAAACAGGAACTCGCACATCGGCATCTCGTCAATAGGTTAGTTCCGGAAAACGCATAATAATGACATATAATGTGTATAAAACATGTGAGTATCATCATAAAAGTAGCATGGAACATAAGAAATTATAGATACGTTTGGGACGTATCAGACAACTATCCATGAGATAAACATGTTGAAGTTGAAAGCAACCGCTGAAACTTATATCTTCCTTTGTGTTGCTTCAAAACCTTCTACTAAGAATTTATTGCTTTATGAGTTAACTCCTATGCAAGTCTTATTGATGCTTGTCTTGAAAGTACTATTCATGAAAAGTCTTTGCTATATGATTCAGTTGTTTAGTCATTATCTTTACCATTGCTTTGAATCACTTCATTCATCTCATATGCTTTACAATAGTATGATCAAGATTATGTAAGTAGCATGTCACTTCCGAAATTATTCTTGTTATTGTTTACCTACTCGTGGGCGAGTAGGAACTAAGCTTGGGGATGCTTGATACGTCTCCAACGTATCTATAATTTCTGATGTTCCATGCTAGTTTTATTACAATACCTACATGTTTTGTTCACACTTTATATCGTTTTGATGCATTTTCCGGAACTAACCTATTAACAAGATGCCAAAGCGCCAGTTCCTGTTTTCTGATGTTTTTGGTTTCAGAAATCCTACAAAGGAAATATTCTCGGAATTGGACAAAACCAACGCCCACGATCTTATATTTCACGGAAAGTTCCAGAGCACCGAAGAGGGGCCAGATGGGAGCCAAGGGGGCCCCACCCCACATGGCGGCGCGGCCAAGGGGGGAGGCGCGCCCCCCTATGGTGTGGGTCCCCCAGGACCCCTCCGAGGCTGCCCTTCCGCCTATAAAGTCTCTCCGTCGCGAAAACCCTAAGAAGATAGGCCACGATACGAGAAAAGTTACGCAGCCGCCGCCATCGCGAAGCCAAGTTCGAGGGACAAAAGTCTCTGTTCCGGCACGCCGCCGGGACGGGGAATTGCCCCCGGAAGCCATCTCCATCGACACCACCGCCATCTTCATCGCCATCGCTGTCTCTCATGACGAGGAGGGAGTAGTTCTCCCTCGAGGCTAAGGGCTCTACCGGTAGCTATGTGGTTCATCTCTCTCTCATGTGATCTTTATGTGATCATGAGCTTTGTGATCTAGTTGAATATCATCTATGTGCTACTCTAGTGATGTTATTAAAGTAGTCTATTCCTCCTTCATGATGTAAAGTGGACGAGTGTGTGCATCATGTAGTACTTGGCGTAGGTTATGATTGTGATCTCTTGTAGATTATGAAGTTAACTATCACTATGATAAATATATTATCTTGGATTTATGATTTGACGTGGATATCCCTATGAGTGGTGTTTGTCAAGTACTTGATGAACTCGAGCGGAGCTTTTGTAGCCACTACACGATTAGTGATTCCATTAGGAGAGTTATCCAGAGTAGCACTATTATACACTCTAGAGGTTACTTTAATATGAACTCCGGATTCACTCTCCACGGTGTGACGGTGACAGTGTGCGCGTCGTGTGTGATTCCTTTATGAAGTTGTGGAGCTTGTTCACTCCGTCTTGAGGTGTGCTTTTGTAGCCCTACACAATGAATGGTGTTTGTTATCCAACAAGAGAGTGTAGCATTTATTTATTCAGTTATGTGATCAATGTTGAGAGTGTCCACTAGTGAAAGTATGATCCCTAGGCCTTGTTTCTAAGCATTGAAACACCGTTTCCAACAAGTTCTGCTACATGTTTGCTTGTTGCCATCTTTATTTCAGATTGCAATTACTACGTACAATCATCCAGATTACTTGTATTTCACTATCTCTTCGCCGAACTAGTGCACCTATACATCTGACAAGTGTATTAGGTGTGTTGGGGACACAAGAGACTTCTTGTATCGTAATTGCAGGGTTGCTTGAGAGGGATATCTTTGACCTCTACCTCCCTGAGTTCGATAAACCTTGGGTGATTCACTTAAGGGAAACTTGCTGCTGTTCTACAAACCTCTGCTCTTGGAGGCCCAACACTGTCTACATGAATAGAAGCGTGCGTAGACATCAACTGGCTACTATATATTCTTCATGTTCTTATTGTTCTAGCAGTTCTTACCTTGCTGGTTGTTGTGTGGATGGAATCTAGGGTTTGGTGACTGAAAAGGTTATATATCCTTCTCTAGTCACTTCCTTGGTCGACATCCAAGCAGTTTGGCTTGGTGACTAGCCATTGGGGCTGTGTGTTGGTGCTCATGCAAGAATCCTTGTGAGATGCTTACACTGCTCATGGTTGGTACTTGTGTGTGAAGATCAACTCGGCCTGTTTGGTGTTATCCTTCCCAATTCATATTTCTTTGCTAACCTGCCAAGTGGCTTTGCCACTTGGCCTAATGGTCAAGTTTGTTTGCTCTTTGTGTGTATGCAGGGATCAAGGTGTTGATCAAGGATCTCTCCTTCAAGATGTTGATCAAGAATATCAAGAAGAATGTAGAATTATAGTCTAGCTAGTTTACTACTACTTTGTAATTTTTGTTTTCTTTTCTTTATTCAATGGCTGACATGTGTTATGTAATATTTAATTCATTGGAAAATTGTATTGACAATGTAATTATGTGTGATGATCAATAAAGCTCAAATTTCTCTAATGAGCTTTTCATAAGTTATTTGTATTCTTTTCATATTCATATTTTCCAATTTATAATATTATTATTTGAATTATTCCTTATTTCAAATATAATTTGACTTAGTACTGTGGTTTGAGTTTGAATTTCAACTCAAACTTATTTCAATTCAATCATGCAACTTAAATATGTGAATTGCAAATGTTCCCCTCTCTTCTCAAACCCTAATTTCAGAAGAGATCATGTCCAAGTTTGTCGCACTCTCGAAACCCTAACCCTAGCTGGTGTCGAGAGAGAAACTTGTTCCCTCTTAGGTTTTATGCAATTAAGCGCGAAATTTTCCCTAGTTTTGCGATGCAATGCACAACCCTTTTCTAATTCTACCCCGCAATCGTCTCGAATCCTGGGATATTACAGCCTTTCCCCCTTAAAGAAAATTTCGTCCCGAAGTTGTGGTTGGTAATACCTGAATAGTTATGGATAAGCTTTCCTTAAGTCTTCTTCTTCTCCCAGGTTGCTTCCCTCTCGGGATGATGTTTCCACTGTATCTTACAATACTTGATAGCTTTGTTTCGGAGTTGCTTCTAGTTTTCTTCCAAAATCTTAGCTGGCTTCTCAATGTAGGTCAAATCTGGCTGAAGATCTAGGTCTTCATGGGATACTGGCTCATCTGGTGTCTTTAAACATCTTCGAAGTTGTGACACATGGAATACATTGAGTACTTGGGCTAACTTTCCCGGTAGTTCCAGTTCAAAGGCTAACCCTCGGTTTTGATTCAATATCTTGAAAGGTCCGATGTATCTTGGACTGAGTTTTCCCTTCACTCCGAATCTCTGAAGACCTTTCATTGGACTAACCTTTAGGTATACCATGTCTCCAACTTTTGGTTCCCATGTCCTCCTCTTTTGATCTGCATAACTTTCTGCCGGCTTTGAGCTATCTTGAGTCTATCCCTAATCACATCGATGATCTATTGTTTCTCCTTCACATAATCTGGGTTAAACTCTTTGCTTGATCCTGCCTCATACCAACATATAGGTGATCTACACTTCCTTCCGTACAAAGCCTCAAATGGTGCCATCAAGATGCTGCTTTGATAGCAATTTTTGTAAGTAAACTCCGCTAAAGGTAAGTGTTCTTCCCATGACCCTCCCAAATCTAAAGCACAAGCTCTGAGCATGTCCTCTAGCTAGTATCTGGTTTGTCCTCTCGGTCTGTCCTCCCGTCTGTGGGTGATAAGCGGTGCTATAGTCTAGCTTAGATCCTAAAGCTTCATTCAATTATTTCCAAAAGGCAGATGTGAACACAGATCCTCGATCTGACACTATCTTCTTTGGAACTCCGTGTTTACTCACAATCTCTTTGATATAGAGATCTATAAGTTTTTCACCTGTATCCTTCTGACTTACCGCTAGAAAGTGTGCACTCTTAGTCAACCGGTCTACGATTACCCATATCATATCCTTCTTTTTAGTAGTCATGGGTAGTCCGGTGATAAAATCCATTCCTATTTCCTCCCACATCCATTCAGGAATTGGTAGAGGTTGTAGTGGTCCTGCTGGACTTTGGTGTTCAGCCTTTACTCTTTGACAAGTATGACACTCCGCCACGTACTAGGAAATTTCCCACTTCATGTTATTCCACCAAAACAACTCTTTTAAGTCCATGTACATCTTCGTACTTCCAGGATGAATTGAAATGATGTTTCATGGGCTTCTTTCCGGATTACTTCCTTGATTTTAGCGATGTCTGGAACACAGATCCTCTTTTGAAACCATAAGGATCCAGACTCGCCCAGGTTAAACTATGGCGGTCTTCCTTCTTCGATCCTTCGTGTCTCTTCTACGATAAATGGATCATCCAACTGACCCATTATGATCTCATTTTTCAGGTTTATGTTCAATTCTTCCGCAACTTGTAGTGTTGATAGTCCCTCATGAGCTTCTTTCTCCCAAAGTTGTATCTATGCTTGGTTTATTTCCTTCTTCAACTCCATTGGTAACTCTTGTTCAACTCCTCCGGTACTCTTCCAACTTAAGGCATCGGCTACAACATTAGCCTTTCCTGGTGTATGATTGATGGTCAAATCATAATCTTTGATTAATTCAAGCCATCTTTTCTGTCTCATGTTCAGTTCCTTCCGAGTGAAGAAGTATTTGAGACTCTTATGATCTGCATAAAGTTCACATTTTGCTCCATAAAGGAAATGCCTCCAACTCTTCAGTGCAAACACAACGTCTGCTAACTCTAAATCATGTGTAGGATAATTTACTTTATGAGGTCTTAGTTGCCTTGATCCATAAGATATCACTTTTCGATCTTGCATGAGTACACATCCCAGTCCATGCTTGGATGCATCACAATACACTGTGTAATCTTTACCAGTTTTTGGTACTGTTAACACAGGTGTTGTGGTTAACTTCTCCTTCAGAGTCTGAAAACTATGTTCACACTCGTCTGACCACACAATTGGTGTGTTCTTCCTTAACAACTTGGTCATTGGTCCATCTATTTTGGAGAATACTTCAATGAATCTCCGGTAATATCCTGTCATTCCTAAGAATCCTCTTATTTCCTTGACATTCTTAGGTGCTTCCCACTCCAAAATTGCTGCTACTTTGCTTGGGTTTACGGCAATTCCATCCTTAATAATCACATGTCCAAGAAATTCTACTTGATCTAGCCAAAATTCACACTTGCTGAATTTGGCATAGAGCTGATGTTCTCTTAGTGTTTGTAACACTGTCCTGAGATGCTCTGCATGTTCAACCTTATCCTTGGAATATATCAAGATATCATCGATGAACACGATGACAAACTTGTCAAGATAGGGCATGAATATCTTGTTCATGAGGTTCATGAATATTGATGGGGTATTTATCAACCCAAAAGGTACTACTAAGTACTCATGATGTCCATACCTTGAAACAAAGGCAGTCTTTGGAACATATTCTTTCTTTATCTTTATCTGGTGATAACCCGATCTCAGATCTATCTTGGAAAATACTCCAGCTCCTCTGACTTGATCAAACAGATCTTGGATTCTGGGTAGTGGATACTTGTTCTTAATAGTAACATTGTTAAGGTTTCGGTAATCTCTGCACATTCTACGGCCTCCATCTCTATTGTCCACAAATATAACTGGTGATCCCCAAGGTGATATACTTTCCTGTATAAATCCTTTATGCTCTAAATCATCCAATTGTTCTTTGAGTTCCTTAAGCTCCTTTGGTCCCATCTTATATGGTGCTTTAGAAGTTGGGGTTGTTCCCGGAATTAGGTCTATGGTAAACTCTATCTCTCTGTCTGGTGGCATTCCAGGTAACTCCTTTGGAAAAACATCTTGGAATTCATTAACGATTGGTATGTCCTCTAGTTTCACCTCCTTCATACTGTTAGCTGTAGCTCAACCTCGATCTGGGTATGCTTGTCTCCTTGGTAAATTATCCTTCCTCCATTTGGACTTTTCAGAGACACTGTCTTGTTTGCACAATCTATCAAGGCTCCATTCTCCTCTAACCAGTTCATACCAAGAATGACATCTATGTCCTTCATGGGTAGAACAAACAAGTTAGCGTCAAACGCACATCTGCAGATTATAATGACCTGCTCTTGATTAACGTGGGTAACTAATATCGTCCCCCCCGCAGATAATATGGTAATGGGTGTTTCTAACTTAGTGCAATTTATCCCATGTTTGATGATGAATTGCTGAGAAATGAACGATGTGGTTGCACCAGTATCAAAAAGTACTTTGCCAGGATGAGTAAGTATCTGAAGCGTACCTATGACTGCCTTGTCTGAGTTAATCACCTCCTCCAGGCTAGTACAATTTAGCTTTCCGAAGGGCTTCTTATTCTTCCAGCTCCCTCCAGAGTTTCCATTCCGACTCCCTCCTCCTCCTGACTTTCCTCCTGCATTGTTCTTGCTGGGGCAATCTTTCAACATATGCCCTTCCTGGCGACAACCAAAGCAGATCACCTTTGGCTTCCGGGAATCTTTCGAGTAATGTCCCTTAAATCCACAATTACGGCAAACGATGTTGGCCATAAACTGGGATCCTGAGGTCCTCCTATTGTTATTGGGGTTGTATCTGGGCTTGAAGGTTAAACTGGTATTAGGTTTGTTGCTAACAAACATCTTTGGCTCAAACTTGGCCTTCTTGCGCTTCTCCTCTTGCACTTGCTTAAAGTCGTCCTCCAGAGTGATTGCTGCATCAACCAGCTCCTGGAATTCCGTTGCCCTCAACATCCTGAGTTGCACCTTGTAAGCCGGATTCAATCCTCTCATGAATCTTTTCTTCTGCTTGTCCTCAGTACTCACTTCCTCTGCTGCATATCGGGATAATCCTGAAAACTCCCAGACATAAGTTAGGATTGCTTTATCCTTCTGTTCTAAATTCTCGAACTCTCTGCGCTTCAACTCCATCACACTCTCGGGAACATTGGATTCCCTGAACTTTTGCTTGAACTCCTCCCAGGTGAATACCTTTTCAGCTGGGTGTACTGCTACTATGTTATCCCACCAAGATGCGGCGGGTCCACACAACAGATGTGTTGCGTACCTTACTTTCTCTGCATTTGTGCATCCAACGGTCTTGAACTTACGTTCAGTGTCCATCAGCCAATCCTCAGCGTCCATTGGCTCTGGTGCATACGCAAAGGATATAGGCTTGGTTTTCTGAAAGTCTGACAGAGTGACTCCTCGGTTTTCTGGCCTTTCTATCCTGTTCTGTTGCACCAACTCTTGGAAGAATTTGTTCCGCTGCTCCATTGTTGCACGCTGCCTTTCCTCCAACATTTGCATGTATTGAAGGAAGTTCTGTTGCGTTATCGGAGGTGGTGGTGGTGGAAATTGATTTCTTGCGGCTGCATCTGCCTCCTCCTTCTGCTTGGCCTCGCGCTCGAGGTGCTGAGCTTCACTCTCCTCTCCCGTCGGTCCCAACATCACCCCCTAGCTCTGTAACACATAGTGGTACTCATAGTTACTCCAGACGCAAGTTTTCTGAGCTCAACTTTGTGCATAGAACTAGTCATGCAATGGAAATCAAGAAGCAAATCCAAATCATACAAAACATATACCATGTATAAACATACATAAGCGGTTTATTACAATACCCATAAGTAGTGTGAGTGTGCAAACTCACTTATTGCATGAAAATTACAAACTTATCAACTAGTACACACTACAATACATATGGTACATTAGTGTTGCAGCTTCTCCTCCCTTGGGGGTCACTACTCGTGGCTTTATTCCTGGTACATCCCAGGCATCCGTCCGGTCGAACGTGTAGTCCTCCTGATAGTGTCTGGAACATATGGCCTTCCAGTAGGCTGATAGTCCGAGTCTGAGGATGATCCCAGGGAGAAATCTATCATCATAAAATGATTATTTAACGATGCATAGTCCTCCCCTGGGGTGTACTCCCCCTTGTCCACATTACGTGCCATCCCCCCTTCGGAATCTGACTCGGTCACTATCGGGTTTGCCTGATAATCTCCAATATCATGGTGAAAATTATGGTATTGATCTAAAACATCTTGATCCATCTTCGGATCACATCTCACTAGATCAACATAAGTACCCATGAATGGCTCGGTACGCCATCCAGTGGAGTTCTCTATCGGGGTAACTGAACGGCGTGTGTTTCCTGATTCTTCTCCTCCCTCATATCCACCATATGAACTACTAGGAAAGTACCTAGGTGTTAGTGGTGTTGGTTGTGGTTCAGGAGCATCTATGTCTATGTAGTCACCAGTTGAGTATACTGGGGTATGTGGCTCGCTCTCCATAGGCTCCTTACCTTTTGACTCTTATTTAGGCTCTGTGAACTCATCTAACATTGTATCAATTGCTCCCGCCAGGTGGCGATTCAACAGAAAGAACAAAGTCATAAGGCTCCTACAATTGTCCATGTATTTTGCGGCTTCTGCGGGTTTCCTTTTGGCAAACTTGAAATAGTTTAGGGTAGGATCATCATCCTCCTCCATATGTGGAATATGCGCAAATTCGGAGCCAAGAAGATCTTTAGTCTTATGCTCATGGATCGCAGTGATAGCTTTCATGATAGCTATGTGATTGGTTGTTCTAATTATTCTCGCCTCTCCTGCAGGCATAACTGGGCTCATACCTAAGGCTTCAGGTAACTGGAGTCCTACTCTATACTTTGCCAGTACAATACCATCGTAGTGCATGTACTTCATCACTCGGATCTGGGGATCACACCCAAGCTCGAGTAACATAGCACGAAGTATGTCTGCAAGTCCTTCGTCATAGTCATCTAAAGTGGATTCGGTCACCTTAACGTTGCGTCCAAACGTGAACTGGCCATAGTTGGCTGTAGATAAGAAAGAATATAATATTCGTAATAATGCATCATAATAGTGATAATAAATAATTATCGCACTAAAAGATATGGATGTATTATTCTCAAGTGAATAGACACCATATTTTTAGAAAATTATTTACTGCTCCTATTTGACTCCTACAGGTTTGTCCCATTAACTAGGTTCCAACCTAAGGTCAAAGCTTTTGCTCTGATACCAACTGTGGTGACACTGCATACCACTGCATGTTTTAGTATGCCAGTCATTGATATAACATGTGCGAAGTACCAATCCGCAAATATTACATCCCTCAGAGTAGTACAACATAAGCATAGCTGGTCTTTATTTCAGTCACATAATATTACAAACCATATAATTACATCATATTGGAGCTCCTCCTGGATCCATAGAGGTTTACTCCTAGGTTCTAGGTGAACCCTACTCAACTTATACAATATAGGTCTTAAAAGGTTTAACATTATTTAACTCGAGCAGTTAAATACTATAGAGTTCGTACTGCTCGACTACTACTACTACTCTAGTTGCTTAAGCTTGTTCTCCTTCTGGAACCTCCCGGTTCCGTACACTATCAGATAGTCAATTCCCTCTACACCTCCAGAGAGGTCTGGTTCTTCATAGCAAATCCCATCTGCTCCATCTTGTCCTTCATAGGCCTCCTCCAGGTGATTCAGACAATCTAATCATGGGATTATAAGAGGTATGGGTACGAGCGTACTCAACAAGTTCATTATAGTAAAGAGGTGTTTAATGCACTAACTACGGTATTAGACCAGAAAGTCGAATACCAATGCAGGTTTTCATAATCATTTCTTCAAATGGTTGATTTTATTCAGAAGAACTATGTCCGTCAGCCTTCACCGGGTGTCTAGAACTTCATGGAGTTCTTTTCTGGCCGCGTTCGCAGTTCCAAAACCCGGAACAGGGAGTGACATGTCACGATTCATTACAATCTGCAGAGGTGCGTTGCTTTACCCATAAGAGATCTTAACCTTGGTGCCAACCGGGCAACTTTCCCGTTCACACTTCCGTGGTGTGAGGCCCGGTATAAGGTCCTAGTCAATATTGCATTCCTCCGCGACCTCGCACACCCACCCTTTGTTGCAATTCCAACCTTGGGTCCTCGCCGGTCAGCGTATCCATTGGATACCATCTGACCTCGAATACTATCAGGTTTCGCGACCTTGATACCTTCGCCGGTCGTTGCAACCCCTCATAGACCGCATTACCGTGGGAATTAGAATGGGATCCCCACCCACCGGTTGTTCTCGCAAGACACAACTGCTACGGTAAGCGCATCCGTTGATGTACAAGAGGAAGAAATACAATTGACTACTCTGTCCCACTCCAGATCTTAAGGTTAACACGGGTCTTACGGCACAAGAATCACTGGACGACATTTGTTGTTAATCCTAGATGGATACAAACCCTTGCAATGGAACCTCCACCATACTCGTACCATGGTTCCATTGCCCACCACATAGTCATATTCATAGTTATGAAATTAGCATCTTTTCTTTTCATGCAAAAGTGATAAGTATAGTACTTTGCAAGTAATTTGATAAAAAAATACTCAAATTGACATGAGCAAGCGATGAACTTGCCTGGTGACTGCAAGATAGTGCAGTTGGATTGTTTGGACTGACCCTGGTCCTTTGTTTCTGAAAGATAGCATCATTGTCCGATAAGGGCAATGGTTAAAGATTCAAATATGCATGCTTTCGGTTTTTAGGGTTTGGTTCCCCCTTCCGATGTTTAATGATTTAATGTCGGAGGTGGCGAATAAGAATAATTTAAGAATACTCCTTAAGAGTGAAAATATAATCTTGGAATGTTTCCAAGTTTTTTTAAGTCCAAACAAATTTATGGACTTATTTAATCATTAAAAATATGGGGTTTATTTTTAATGATCTTTTATTAATTCATTATTCTTTGAAGTTAATAATGATTAATATTTATTTGTTTCAAAAATTCTATTCCATATTTATTTCTGATAGAGAATAAAATTTTAAGTGGTTTGCATACTTTCTCTATTTTTTAGAGTTATTAATCATTTATGGATTTTTGTCAAAGTTCTTGTTTAAATTAATTTGTGAAATGAAAATTTTGCCCTTGGGCCCACCTATCAAGGTGAACCCGAGTGGGTTGGGCTCAACCCCCTTGGCCTGGTCCGGCCCACTCTGTCGCACCCACTTCTTCTCCTCCTTCGCGTCTAACCCTAGCTCTCCTCTCTCCCGCGACGTCATGGTCGCCTGCGCCGTTGTCGATTTATCCCGGCCGTCTCCGGCGGTCTCGGGCGACGAGATCGGGCGCTATCACTCCGCCGTTCGACGGCGCACCCATCGGTCCGTGTCGATCTGTGATTGGCGGCCTCCTCCGCTCGCCCCCAACCCT